>NC_081407.1:523192746-523557746 GCF_030272615.1 Cryptomeria japonica
GGTGAACTGATGGCCACCGGTATGCAGATCAGAGGTAACTTATTTCAGTTAAATGCAAATATCAGTCAATGTCTAATGGCTAAGTTTGATGACAATTGGATATGGCATATGAGACTCTACCATGTAAATTTTGATAATATTGTGAGGGCCAGTAAGATCAAGGTGGTTAGAGGATTGCCCGTGCTAAACAAATCAAAGAATCCTTTGTGCAGAGAATGTCAACTGGGGAAAATGTCTTCCTCAACCTTCAAAGGTAAATATTTCACAACAGATAATTTACTTGATCTTGTACATACTGATTTGTGTGGTCCTATGAAAACTAGGAGTGTTCAAGGACATAGGTACTTTATGATTCTTACTGATGATTGCTCAAGAATGATGTGGGTCACATTCTTGAAAGACAAGTCTGAAGGTTTTGGAAAGTTCAAATCCTTCAGAGCACTAGTTGAAAAGGAAAGTGGTAAGAGGATCAAATGCCTTAAAACCAATCAAGGAGGTGAGTTCGCCTCTAGAGAATTCAATAAATACTATGAAGAGAATGGAATAAAGAGGCAACTGTCTGCCCCTCGGACTCCACAACAAAATGGCATAAAGAGGTAACTATCTATCCCCTAGACTCCACAATAGAATGGCCTAGCAGAAAGGAACAACCGGACTATAGTTAAAGCAGCCAGAATGATGTTGATTCAAGGGAAGGTTGCTCACACTTTTTGGAGAGAAGCAGTAAGCACTAAAGTCTACACTATGAACCGAGTACTCATCAAGAAAGGTAAGGATAAAACACCTTATGAGTATTGGACCGGTAAGACTCCTATAGTAAGCTACTTTAGAGTGTTTGGTAGCGAGTGTTATATCAAGAGGAGTGAACACCAGAGAAAGTTTGATGCAAAATGTGATGAGGGAATATTCCTAGGATATTCCACCAAGAGCAAAGCTCTCAAGTGTTTTAACAATAGGACCCAAAGAATTGTCGAAAGTATCAATGTTAGAGTTGATGAAACCTTTGAGAAACCTGAGGAAACCAATAGTGAGCAAGTGGTAGATGAACCAGTTGTAACCTTCTGGGAACCGGTTGCAAAACAACCAAGTACTAGTAATAGTGCTCCTACACTGATAGATGCTGATGTAGATGAAGATGAGGATGAAGAAGAAAAGCAAGAGGAATCTGTTAAGATCATTCCTAGGTATGTAAAGTTGAATCATGATCCAAAGCAGATCATAAGAGATAAGGATGCGGGTATTCTTACAAGAAGAAAGGTCAAAGAAAGCTCTTGCATGATCTTTCAATTTGAGTCTAAAATATTTAAAGAGGCACATAAAGATGAAGACTAGATCAAGGCTATGGAAGAGGAACTTGACCAGATAGAAAAGAATGGTGTGTGGTCTTTGGTACCTAGACCTGAGCACAAAAATGTTATTGGCACCAAATGGGTTTCTAGAAACAAGCTGAATGAAGATGGCATGGTGGTAAGAAACAAAGCCAGACTGGTATGTAAGGGATAGGCTCAAGAAGGAGAAGACTATGGAGAAAATTTTTCTCTAGTAGCTAGATTGGAAGGAGTTCGAATGCTTCTTGCATATGTAGCCTTCAAGGGATTCAAAGTGTATCAGATGGATGTAAAATATGCATTCCTGAATGGAATACTTAAAGAGGAAGTGTATATAGAGCAACCAAATTGGTTTGCCCTATCAGAAGACAGTGATATGGTGTGTAGGATACATAAAGTTTTATATGGATTGAAGTAGACACCTAGAGCATGGTATGAAAATTTACACTCCCATCTTGTGAAGATTGGATTTGAAAGAACAAGTGAAGATAGCAATATCTATCTAAAGTCAGAAGGAGATCAAATTATGATCTGTGAAGTATTTGTTGATGACATAATTTCTGGTGGAGATGACAAGATGAGTCATGCATTTATAGATGAAATGAAGAAGGAATTTGAGATGTCACTAATCGGAGAGATTAAGTTCTTCATTGGACTACAGATACAATAAATGAAAGATGGTATCTTTATCACTTAGTCCAAGTATGTCAAAGAGGTTTTGAAGAACTTTGACATGGAAGACAACAAACTGGTTGGTACATTGATGATAACCATTTTTAAATTGTCAAAAGAAGATGACTCAGCATTGGTGAATGAGAAGGAATACCAACCAGTGATTGGTAAGTTGCACTATGTAGTACATAGCAGACCAAACATTGCACATGCAGTGGGCATTATTGCACGTTTCTAGAAAAGTCCAAGAGAATCCCACTTGGTAGCAGTCAAGCAGATTCTTAGATATCTGAAGGGAACTGTAGACTATGGATTGTGGTATCCATCCAGTAATGATTTCAACCTCAAAGTGTTTACAGATGTCAATTAGGTTGGTCATGTGGACGACTGGAAGAGCACAACTGGTGGTGCATTCTTTCTTAGTGGTAGACTAGTCTCATGGATGAGTTAGAAGCAGAGTTGTATCTCTCAGTCTACAACAAAAGCAGAATATGTAGCAGCATTTATGAACTACACTCAGACAATTTGGGTGAAGCATGTATTGAGTGGTTTCAAAGTCCTTGTATCTAAACTGATGAGTATATTTTGTGACAACACTTGTGCAATTAATATTTCCAAGAATCTAGTATCACATGCTACAACCAAGCACTTCGAGCTCAGGTATCATTTCTTGAGGGAGAAAGTTCAGAACAAAGAGGTTGTATTGGAACATGTTTCCAGTAAGGAGCAGTTAGCAGACATATTCACCAAGCCTCTACCGAAGGCTACATTTACCTAATTAAGAGGTGAATTAGGGGTGTTGCCCCTTCAAGAGGTGAACTAAAGGTATGTTCTCCACATCAGTCAGGTATTGCATTTTCAAATATTTTCAAGATTGATGTATTGAAGGATGCTACTCCTTAGGGGAAGCAGCATAGTAGAACATGGATGTTTGTGCCTCCACTTTGGCATTGTTGTCAAAGGGGGAGAAGATGTGAAGCAGAAAGATATCTGCAGTATTGGCTACACATTATATGGAAGAGATTGGGAGAAGATGTGAAGTAGAGAGATATCTTTGTATATTGCCATGTATATTGCCATCAATGCCAAAGGGGGAGATTGTTGGCATATGACATATGTGCAGAGTATGATGACATGATAGTATTGTATGTTGTCATTGATGTTAATATGCTGAAGTATGAACCGGTATATTGAAGTAAGCAAACTAGCAAGTGAACCGGTATGATGGTACAAGTGAAGCAATATGATGAAGTATGAACCGATACGTGTGAACCAGTATAATGGAATGAACTAGTATATGCAGAAAGTGAACCAGTATGTGAACCGGTATATGGAAAGTTTGTATCAGGGTTTCTGGTTGATGCATTCCAAGTCTGTTTGATTTGACCGATGACATCCTGTGATGGGTTAGCATTGAAATGAAGATCAAATCGTGTTGCCACATCAGCCTTATGCACATGAAGGATTTCCTTGAGGATCTTGCATGAAGATGATTGATCCTATCTACCTTGGGAATGTGTGAAGTCTCAATAAACAATGGAGAGCACGTGATGGGTTATCATCTTCCAGAAGTGGCAAAGAATGAACAATGGAGAATGTCTTGAGATTTGTTCAAGATTGTTTTATACTATGCAATGTGATTGAATGGTCAGGATTGGACCGACTGCATTGATAACCTAAATGTTTAGGGTTTAGGGTTTATGCCATTGACCTATCTATTGTCTATAAGGTCGATGATGATTTGCATTGTGAAGTTGTTGGAAAATGTTATGTGTGTATCCAAGTCAAGAGATACTTGATTCTTGCCAGAACGGAGAAGTGTGTTGATACCTGTAGAGTGTGATTGCAGAAGTAAAGGAACTAAAATGGATCTATCTTGGCATTGAGTGTTGTCATCAGATTAGTGTATTACCTATTGACTTCTAACCATTTCAGCAGTTGGAAAATCCCTTAACCGGGTAGCTTTAACAGGCTTTCTGTAAATCCTTTAACAGGGTGACTCAAATTCATTGAGTTCTTCAAATCCTCTTGTGAGGTAACCTTTAATAGGGTTCTAACCTTTAACCGGGTATTTAGCCATCCCTTAACTGGGTGATTCCTAGCAGGATCAGTTCCTAGCAGAACCAAATGTAAAGTCCTTAACCGGATTAGGCTCCTAATAGAGCAGACTTCAGAAGAGTTCAAGAACAACTTGTGGGTATTCATCCCCACCGTGGTTTTTCCCAGTTGGGTTTCCACGTAAAAAATTAGTGTGTTATGTGTGATGCTTTTTCATGTGATGTCTTAGTGTTTTCTAGTTAAGTGGTAAAGCATATTGATCTAGTGGTCTTTATATTTATGATGAATTACCTGTTTAAGCATATGGGTGAAGTGGAAATGAGAAATTAGGTTGTGTGAAGATCTAAGTGTTACTGGTTTATGTGTTTCACAGTCTCACTGTGTTTTACCGATAGTGCCTTGTTTTAGATTGGTGATATTGTTTACCAGTTAGTGTAGTCTTTGCAGTCAAAGTGATTTAAGAAAGTTTTTGTCTATACTGATTCACCCCCCCCTCTTAGTATCCGTTGAGTACTTACTATTCATCATTATTCATCAATATATATATATATATATGTATATGTGTATGTGTTTATGTATATGTATACATATACATATATATACATATATGTATACATATATATATGTGTGTGTGTGTGTGTGTGTGTGTGTGTGTGTGTGTGTGTGTGTGTGTGTGTGTGTGTGTGTGTGTGTGTGTTTCTATGCATGCATTTCATAAATGTATTAAGCTAATTAGCAAATAAGAATGAATCACCAATTCCTAACTCATTGACAAACATCAAACATAATCATTGAAAATCAATACGAAATAAGGAATGAATTAAAATAAGA
The DNA here is from genome assembly GCF_030272615.1 of Cryptomeria japonica. NCBI lineage: Eukaryota > Viridiplantae > Streptophyta > Pinopsida > Cupressales > Cupressaceae > Cryptomeria > Cryptomeria japonica. Next base: position 523,197,636 of record NC_081407.1, read on the forward strand.
ACTCCCTCATTCTGCATTTTTTTTCCATTGTGCTTCTCCAATTTGAGTGGTTGGTGGCTCTCAGGTATTGCACCAATTTCCCGCATACAAATGTTTTGAAGACTGTGATTCTAAAAAAACTATATTGAATTGATGAAAAGAGGTTGAATTTATAGATTTTCAACACAAAGGGGATGAGAAATAGAACTCAAGTGTTGATTGACAACTAACTGATTTAAATTGATGAGTGAACTCAATTGATTGATCTATTAACTCATTTGATTGATCTGTTAACTCATTTGATTGAGTAGTGAACTGGATTGATTGAAGAGTGAACTGGATTGATTGATTAGTCAACTCACTTGATTTATTAGTGATCTCACTTGATTGATTAGTGAACTGAATAGGTGGATTAGTCATAAGAAGCTGATTGAGAGTTAAAAATGATGATTGATGAGTTAGCTGAGTTAACTGATTTGATCAATCAGTTCTGATTTTAGCATGTCTTGTAGGAATTTGAAATTGAATTTGATTTTAATTTTCAATTTGGATTTGAATTTGGTCATTCGAGTGCTGAAATGTACATGAAATTAATTGAAATTCAGATTTGGGGAAAATGTGAATTGGAAATATGAAATTAATTGAAATTCAAATTTGGGAGAAATGAAATGAAATTAGATGGAATTATGTGAAATTATAATTTGGGGAAATGGAGGAATAAGTTGATTAATTTAAATAATTTAAACATTAGAGATTGAATTAATTAAATAATAAATATTATTTAACTAAGGAAAAGGTTGTAATTAATTAAATAATTGATATTTAATTAATAATTGAGATATGGTTAGCTAATTAAAATGATTTGAGAATAGAAATAGAATAATTAGGAGTGTTGAAGGGCGATGATTAGAAGAAATAGTTAGTTTAGTCAAATAATTAAAGAACTACTTAATTAAATAGGCGAATAATTAGTGTAGAATTAATGAGACATTTTTAGGTGTCTACATTTGCCCCTCTTTGAGACAATGTCAAAATGATGTTGTTTCAAAGAAAATGAAAAGAAAAATTGCCCCAGTATGCCCTGGTGATGCTAGGGTATAATGCCACCTAAGAAAAAGTGGTCGGAGAATTTTGGATCGAAGACCAGTTTTTTGGAAATATGATAGATAGTGATAATATGAAGTTTGAAAGAGTTTTGATCTCGTTTGCTATGTCTAACATTGTGTTGAATCTGGAGGGGTCCACTGGCGTTTATGTTAAGAAACCCTAATTTTGAGCTTATAAATTGAGAATTGGTATGCGTTTGAGCTCATTTGTATTTTTTGTTTTAGAAGAATTTCTTAGAGATATTAGAGCTTTTGGCATCCTTGTACCAAAATGGTAGGTCATAGAGCAAGGTTGCATTTATCCGAGCGAGTGCGATCTTATCAGAGACCTCCCGACATTGGTGGCATGGTGAGTTGTCTGACTTTGTGCTTGTTTTTTGTCTATGTTTTGCAATTTTTTAATCATTTTTTTGGTGTGTCATTTTTCATGTATGTCGCAATTGAGTATCGATATTGCTGCAATTGACTTTATTATGTCACAATTGAGTTTAACGCATCGCATTTGATATTTTATGTCGTAGTTGTTAACTTTTTGTCACACTTGACAAAATTGTATCACAATTGAATGTTTTGTATCACATATAATTTCATGTCGCATTTGGCGTAAATATGTCGCATTTTCTTGTTTTGCTTCGCATATGATAATATTGAATCACAATTGGTAATAAAGGTCTTTCTTTCTTCAGTTTATGCATCCTGATAGTTTTGATGACGTATTTGACTCATTTTTATATTTTCCAAATGCAGGCACATTATGTAGTACTTCTTGCTAGGAAGACATGGCCAGATAGTCTTGATCGACATCATGAGTTGAATGCAAAGGATACTGCTTTGTTATGACAGGTTGGATTTTATTATATTGCACATTTGCCTAAGGTTATGACAAACAGGGCTATGATTACTACTTTGGTTGAGCAGTGGCATTCAGAGACTTGTTCTTTTCATCTACCGATTGGTGAGGCATCTATCACACATGAGGATGTGTGGCATATTTTACACATTTAGATATTTGGTAGGCGAGTTACTTTTGATCATGATGATGGTATTTCAGCTTTGTGTACATTGTTTGAGTATGAGGAGCAGGATCTACATATCCGTGGTCATTATGATATTCGTTGGGATGACTTTAATTATGATGATCTCACCGTTGTGCTTGCTTGTACTATTGCTGGATTATTGAATCCTGATAGACATGCCCATGGTTTTCCTATTGGATGGGGACATGCTATACATGATATGATTATTGACAGACCTGTGTTTTCTTGGGGTCCTTGTCTTCTTGCAACTTTGTATCATCAGATGCATAGGGTTGTTTATTTGCAACAGAAATCAGTTGGATGTGGTATTACTTTGCTTCAGACATGGGCATGTGAACACATTGCTATTTTATGTCCTATGTTACATATAGATTTAGAGCCAGATCAACCATATGCTTATGGACATACTATTGGTGTGAGACATAGGGTATCGGGTAACATCTTGTATTAGCGTCATCAGATTGATATCTTACAATACTTCTCATGGAGACCTTATCTTACTTGTTTCGGTTGGACTGATGATGCTCAACATCTTCCTTTTTGTTGACATCAAAGATATCTGATTGGTCAAGATGTTGGTAGCCACAGGGTTATTGATATACATCTTCATGGCCGTGTGCTCAGACAGTTTGGGGAAGTATAGGGTATTCCAGACATGACAACTTATTTTTCTTATACTACTCGAGAGGTTGGTGATTGGGGTGCTTGTATATAGCCTCATGTTGCTATTGTTGAGTTTGATTATCTTGCTCCTATTTTGTGGTAATGATAGCTTGGTGTAGCAGATCCAAGGTCCACAACATAGTATAGTGTATGGTGGATACATCATAGGCCTATACCTTTGATAGGGAGAGGTGGAGAGGATAGGGGTGAAGGAGTTAGAGGTGGAGGAGGTAGGGGTGGAGGAGGTAGAGGTGCAAGAGGTAGAGGTCTGATAGTAGCGGTCGTAGAGTAGGTGGATAGTGATAGGGAGGATGTGGATATTGGTGGAGAGACTACATCCATGAGCAGTTCTGATGATAGTGATGAGTCAGGATCAGGATCATCAAGCAATGATGGAGATGAGGGCGGGGATGATGGTTATGATGTGGATATGCCCCAGGCTATAGGGTCTATAGGTGTGGATAGAGGAGATGAGGAAGGATTGAGAGATCAGGTTAGGTGTTTGGAGGATTTGGTCACTACTTTGTGGCAGCGACGGATGGAGGATAGGGATCATTATCGGCATGTGATGGAGGATTTGACTACGGAGAGGGATCAAATAGCTATTGATAGAGATTGATTACAATGGGAGAGGGACGAGGCAGTTAGATGGTCTCAAATCACTATGGATGCATATGATCAGTTATTTGGGCTAGTGATGGAGGCATGTAGCTAGGTAGATAGATATTTTGCTATAGCACAGGAGGCTATTTATTATCAGTAGGCTTATGAGAGAGCTATCCCTGAGGGTTAGAGGGAACCTAGTTTTGATGCTTTCATGGGGAGAAGATCGAGTCAATCTACTTCTCGACAAACTAGCAATGGGGGAGTGATGGGTCCACCCAGAGCATCATCGGGATAGGCTGGAGCTAGTCGAGATGCTCCTACTGATAGAGGTAGTATAGGTTGAGATTGGATGTTGATTTTGATGATGTAGATACGATGTATTTTGACATATTTTTATATGATATATATATGATATGTGTTCTTGATGAGCTTTTTGATTGTGAATCTCACACAATTTTTTATTGTGATGATGAATGCAGTATGAATGTGATATCATGCAGTGATTTGATGTAGCTTTATGTTGTGATACATAATGGTTGATGAAAATTTTATTCTAAGTATGAAATGGTAATAGACATGCAATGTGATGATGCTTATATATTTTTGTGTGTCAAAATACATGTTGAAGATCTTAGGAGAATGTTAGTTGTTAGATGTAGAAAAGATAATCAATTAACTGAATCAATCTTTGGAAGCTAGATTTTGATGTAATAATAGATGATATGATATAAAATTTGATGAGAAAGTCTTCATTGCTTTATTCATGGTGCAATACATTATCATAATTGAGCCTTATTATATAGCAATGGAGCTTATTACACCAGGGTATAAGGAACCAAGATGTATAGATATCTCATTGCAAAGAAACAAACACGTAACAAACAAGGAATGAACCCTCCATTCTGGGAATTGCACTAGGGGTTGAGTTATGTGTGGCATTCACAAGATGAATGCTCCTATCACAGACACTCACTAGATCAATTGCCCCACAACTTCATCGGTTCAAACCACAAACAACAAACAAAGAAAAGGATCATGCCCATCATGGCTCCTCTAGTCACTTTTGGACATCCTTGAGTAGCTAAAAGCAATGATCTTCACCAATTTGATAAAAAGAGTCAACCAAAATAGACAAAACTCAGCAGTGAGACTGACTGTGCCTTTGCTTTGATATGTTTGGTGTGATTTTCATAATGTCTGGTTTCAGAAGTTTTGGACCCCGTATAAGACCGATCTATCTGGTTTCAAGTGTACCAATTTTGTTTAAGACAAGATATTGATCACGTTGATAGTTTGATAAATCGATAATTAGATAGTGGATCAGTGTGATTGCAGATGTTTTGACAAGCTAGTTGTATCCTTTGTTTAACTTTGTTCGAAGTGTTTACTGGACATCTCTTGGGGTGTTTGACTCTTGCAAGACAATTTATTGCAAGTTTTACAATTGATGTTTGATTGTTTTTGAATTTCGAAGAGCTTTTCTGATGTTTAGGGTTGTTTGGTATTTTCTCAATGTTTTGTTCTTTTTTTAGGATGGTATTTAAATGTTTTTGTTGTGATTTTGATGTTTTCTAATTTTTAATTTTTTCAAGACTTTTTTGGAATGTTTAGGATTTTTTCAAGATCGTTTTTTGAATGTTTTTTAATTTTTTCAGGATCATTTTTTGAATATTTTTTTATTTTTTCAGGATCATTTTTTGAATATTTAGGATTTTTTCAGGATCATTTTGCAAATGTTTTGGAATTTTTTTTTAGGATCATTTTTTGAATGTTTTTTATTTTTTCAGTTATGCCCCCAAGTATGCAGACCTTACATGATGATGCATGATGTGATGGAGACAATGAGTTTTTTATATGAGTTATGCTAATGCAGGATGCATGACAAATATGCAGTTCGTATTCGAACAAGGATGAGTGTGTGTGTCTTTCATTCTAAAATGCACTAATTGGATTAAAGGTGCGAAACATTTTAGATATAGGAGTTAAACCATTCTCAAAAGAATTACACCATCCAACTTAAAACATTATGTAACCAAGATTTATGAATGGAGGCATGAAAACGTTCTCCATCAATTCTTGAAACTTTGTTCTTCTTTTTCCCATGTGTGTGCATTTGAATTCATTTTGATTCTTATAACAATTAAAGACCCTTGGAATCCTATGTGGCTAGCTACATAAGTTATTCTAACTTCAAAAGCAACCTGGATAGAGCCTCGCTGCTAGCAAGCTTTTAGGGCTTCGATGAGGTTATGCACTGTAATCTCTCAAATATTGATCCATTGTCAGTAGGCATCCATAGCCCTGATGGAGGTTTTTGCATGTTCCCATAGTCAAGTTTTCTCTTTTTTGTCGCATTTGTATGCGTGATATTTTAGTAATATATCATTTTTTTTGTTTGTTTTGTCTTGAGATTGACATAACACTTTTTTCTTGCCTTGACTTGTAATTAATGAAACCTAGTTAGGTATGACAAATACAGCGAAGCTGAAGCAGAATATTAGATTTTTCACTAGCCACATGACCAACTAGGTATCAATAATGACTTAGAGCTTTTGATTAATGTGTAAGATATAGAAATTGATAGATTTTTGGTAAAAAGACTTGATAAAGAACCTTCTACCCAACCAAGGATAAAGTGTAATCACGACGTGATGTTGAAGATGAATGACTAGAGACCTCTGAAATACTTTATGAACAAGTATCTAGGAAATGAGACAACCTTCATTCCTTTCAGTGCAGATAGGTGAATGACTTGAATAATCGCCCTATTTTATTGATGCAACTATATGAGAAGAGATAAAGCAATGTGGTAAAGAGATATGCAAATGCAGTACTAGAATTGAAATGAACCCACCCTTAGATGTAATATCTTTTTAGGTGCATATTGTTGATGGGATTAGGGAGTGAATCTCCCTCCATTGTTTGCAAATGATAAGTATCATTTCCAATTACTTTCGTTATGACAAACGAACCTAACCAGTTAGGTTCAAACTTTCCTAATTTTTCACGTTCAACAAGGTTTCTTTGATTTTCTTTAAGAACAATATCTCTTATTTCAAAGCAACGTGGGTTGACTCATTTGTTGTAGCTTCTTCTCATTCTGTTTTGGTAGCCTCATAAATGGTTTAGAGCGCTTTTTCATTTTTCATCTAGGAATTCTAATTCTTGCAAACATGCGACTCTATGGTTTTCTTCTGAGATAATGTTTTTAGAGAGACTCTTAGGGATGGCAATTCTACTTCAATAGGTAAAATGACTTCTGCACCATAAACTAGAGAGAAAGGTGTTGTACTAGTTGTCGTCCGTATACTAGTTCGATAAGCCCATAGACCTGGATTTAGTTGGAGATGCCAATCTCATCCACTATCATTGACAAATTTCTTTAAGATTTCCAAAATAGTTTTGTTTGTTGCTTCGGCTTGACCATTGCTTTGGGGATAGTAAGGTGTTGCAAAACGTTGCTAGATCTTAAATTGTTCACAAAGCTTGCTCATTTATTGATTTTGAAATGATCATCCATTATCAGTCACGATGCACATGGGTACCCCATACCTACAAATGATATAATTTAGGATAAATTTCACTATTTTTTTTTCTGTTGTGAAAATCATCGAGATTGCTTCAACCCATTTCATGAAATATTCTATAGCGGTGAGAATAAACTTATGTCTTTTGGAAGAGGTAGGATTTTTTTTCCCTACAAGATCTAATCCCCATTGTGAAAATGGTCATGGTGATGTTATTGGGTGAAGATCTTGAGCAGGTGCATGAATGAGATTTTGATGTATTTGGCATTGATTGCATCTTTGGACATACTTGTAAGCATCTTTTTCTATTGTAGGCCAATAGTAACCTATTTGTAATAGTGTTTTTGCTAGAGTAGGCCTAGAAGAATGTGCGCCACATATTCCATCATGAAAAGGCAATTTGTGTCTCCTCCATATCAAGGCATCTAGGTAAGGTGTTGTCTATACTTTTCCTATATAAAGTATCAACAATGATTGCATTTTTTGATGATTGTCATATGAGTTTTTTTCTTTGATTCCATGAAAGATATGGGGGTATATATTTGTAGCATAGGAAATGGGAAATCATCACAAACAATATAAAAACTAATCTAGCCCAATCACGAAAGCTTAAATGTAATGATCTATCCTAATTACACTCAATAAAGACATAAAGATAAAATATTCAAAAGTAAATATTATGCAAACCATATGTGGATATGAATGCTTCCTTCATGCGGCTCCATTGTTCTTCTTTCCTCTTCAAATAGTTTGGTTGTGGATCTCACCTACAAGTGCACACACATGATTGAAAGCAAGTAGGTAAGAAAATTGCTCAAAAGTACTCGAAGCGTGATTGATTAGAAATTCGATAATCTGGTTAGGGGATTTGATTGACGAAATTCATCCAATTTATAGACAAATTGGAGAGATGAACAAATTAGCATGATAGTGATTCAAATGGAAATTCAAATCAAGAATAGCAAAATTATGACATGTGTATGACAAATTGCTATGCAAGGATTTATGACAAATTGCTATGCAAGAATTGATTGATTGTCAATTATGACAAATTATGACAAATTTCTATGTCATTCCCATGAATTTAGGAGAGAAATAGGAGGAAATTGAAATTAGGAATTAAGAAATTAGAAAAATTAGAGAAAGAGGAATTAGGAAATTAAGAATTAGGAAAATGATGAAAATTAGGAAATTAGTCAATTAATCAATAATTTTTCATTTATTAATTAATTCATTCACAAAGAGGAATAATTAGCCAATTAAATGAACATTTAATTGCGATGAAAATACTTAGAATAAATAAATAATTTATTAATCCTAGAGGAGGAAATGACACACAAGGTTAAATGATTAAATCATGAAACCCTAGAAGATGAATTAGCAATGTGAGAATGACAATTAGGTCTTGATTGAAGATAATTGATGTTGATTCGATTACGATTAACAAAGAACCAATGTGATAAATGATTTGATTGATAAATGCGCCAATTGACGAGGAACAATGACTAATTGATCCAAATTGACATAATTGAGACAAACAACAATCGATGACAAATCGATCGCAAAATGACAAAATTGACAAGAGAACAAGGATCGATGACAAAATAGATTGCAAGACGACAAGATTGAAAATGACAACGATCAATGACAAATTGATCGCAAAATGACAAGATCGAACATAACAACAATCGATGACAAATCGATCGCCAGATGATAAGATTGATAAGAGGACAAAACCCTAATTAGGATTGACGATGTCCAAAATGATGACAAATGACTACGCACATTGATGCGACAGGATAAAATCGATCAAAATCATGATTGAAGATTGTTGTCGACAAGACCAAATTCGAAAGTGAGACGAATGAAGAATGCAAAAGAAGGACTCGATGCTCGCAAATGATAAAAACCGAGTGCATGACATAGGAGAAATGTTAATGCGACGCAAAAACCCTAAAATAAGGCAATGCGCAAATGTTAAAGTATGACTCCGCAAGCGTTGACCATTTTTAGGTGTCTACATTTTGCCCCTCTTTGAGAGAATGTGATTTTAAGCATTGTTTCAAAGAACAGTAATGAAAATGCCCCAGACAATAATAATGACATATGCATGCCCCCTCGAGGAATTGACCGGAAACATGCAGAATAGAGGCCAATTGATCGATAAAAATGATAGGATCGAACGGACTGACAATCGGAGATCAGATGCATGAAGGACAAGCAATTGATGGTGCAAAAGACCGTGACCAACATAAGATGGAGAGGGTGCACGTCCATCTATGTACTGACAAAGATCTATAAATGGGACCAAGAAAGTGAAAAGAGCTCATTTGCACTAGCCAAAGAGGAGGATTTGTTGCTCTGGACGAGGACACTTGCAGATAGATGGTGAAAATTCCAATGGTGGATCACCTCAGGGAACGCGTATGCACATTCAGATGACCGGACGATGCAGGAGTAGCGGTATGTATCTCAAAAACCCATATTTTCAATTTCATGAATTTCGATCACTTGCGGGACATTGCAGGGCCCACAGGAAATGCAGAAAATAACTTCTGTGCTTGTGTAGGGCAAATCCTGCACTTGTGTGAGGTCTTCTGCACTTGTGTAGGGTACACAGGCACAGGTTACAAGACACAAGCACAGGTTCCTTGACACAAGCACAGTTGTGCATGTATGACTCAATTTTGGTTCGAAACTGCATGCAAATGATCCGAAAAGGGGGGATAAGGGTAGGATAAGTTAGAATAGATAAAGAACACCGTGATTGGGACATGAAAATGAGGAAATGCAACCCGTAGGAGCAAACCCTAAAACTGACAAAATGTGCCCCAATTGTGATGCAGAGTCGACAATGTCCATTGATCACACGGGAGAACCGACCTGACTGCTTCATGCTACGACATAGATTTAGGAGCATAGACAGAGATACATTAGCAGGACTTGGGATATATCATATCACATTCATGCTCGAGATTAGGGCAAACACGGGACTGCTTACCGCATTGGCAGAGCGATGGCATTCAGAGACTTCCTCCTTCAATCTGGCGACTGGAGAGGCGACTGTGACACTGGAGGATGTATGGCGTATCCTCTGCATTCCAATTCATGGAGAGATGATAGAGTATGACCCAGTGATAGGGAGAGACGCATTGTGTAGACTATTTGAGTGTGACGTAGATGATCTGGATATCGTCGAGAGGGAGATTGGCTGGGAGACCATGGCATCAGAGTATGATCGACGGTATGTGGTGATAGCAGTGGTGATAACATGTCTACTAGCAGGAGACAGATGAGGAAATGGATTCCCTATTGGATGGGGAAGTATGCTAGAGCGGATGGTGATAGAGGGTACGGTGTACGCATGGGGACCATGTGTACTAGCTATGCTCTATTTTCAGCTGCATCAAATAGCATATCAGGGAGTGCAGATGTTGAGCTATGGAGTCACATTGTTACAGGTATGGGCATTTGAGCACATAGCTATATGTTGATCGATTACAGATAGACAGGTAGTACCACACCAACCATATGTGTACTACTATGGAGGAGCACTGAGACAGGGTCCTTTTGGATACATATTATATTGGCGACATGAGCTAGACAGACTGAGAGAGTTCATATGGAGGCCATATCATGATTGCCCGGGATGGTCAGATGACAGTGAGGAGCTAGCTTATTGTAGATAGGAGAGGTACCTGATTGGGCGACCAGTGAATCACCAGAGAGTGATTGAGTTGTACCTACCAGAGAGAGTCAGATGACAGTTTGGAGAGAGGTAGGATGTACCTAGGAGGACTGCACACTTTGCCCGATCTCACAGAGAGACGAGTCAGTGGGGGAGTATGATTCAGCCACACATAGCATATGTGGACTTCTCACAGCTATAGCAGAGATAGTGGGATTGGAGATCAGATGTGGTGGATGCCGGGATGACAGAGGAGTATGAGAGATGGTTTGCACGACTACGGCCAGTGCCATTGATAGATCCCGATATTCCAGTACCGAGGTGACAGGAGGACTTCCCACTCATAGGAGAGGGGGAGGGAGATGATGAGGATGAGGAGGATGAGGGTGGGGATGAGGATGAGGGGGGTGATGAGGATGGAGATGAGGATGAGGATGAGGAGGATGATGAGGACGAAGATGAGGATGGGGGTGATGAGGATGAGGCATTGTAGGATATACCCATAAAGCCGGAGACAGCTAGGACAGAGGAGATGGAGCTGTGCAGGGCTATCATAGCAAGTCAGCAGGATTAGTTTAGAGCGGAGATAGCCAGACTCACAGCGGCTCAAGATACAACAATAGCTCAGGCACAGCGAGAGGAATAGAGAGTCACTGAGTATATTGGGTCGATTCAGGATGCCAGTGCGCGCGAGATGGCATAGATGTTGGTAGAGACCAGAGAGGAGATACGCCATTGGAGGAAACTATATGAGGGTGTCGTTCCACTAGAGCAGAGAGCAGCTTCATATAGGACACGATCGAGGACAGAGAGCAGGGCACGCTCTCGAAGGTCATTGAGCAGCATGGGAGTGAGTGGACCTATGAGACCACCACAGCCAGGACCAGGAGGGACATCATCCACAAGACATTGCAAGGATGAGGAGGATAGAGGGAGCACCCAGTGATAGAGGCACGTACTCCTTATGACAGATAGTGGACATTATGTAGTTTGACATTTTGTAGTCAGCCTGTGGGCCATACTTAGGATAGATAGTCCAATTTTGTACTCCGATATTATTTTGACATATGATATGATATGCATCGATATGATGGGATGCAATGTGTTATGACTGATGTTATTTTCCATGTATGGATGACTTATGCACTTATTTATGAACATGTATGGATGCATTTTTTTTTTTTTATGCATTGATAATATGAAATGGATAAAATGCTTGACGTGATGCTCAGTGTGATATGCGATATAATGCAAGTGTACTAACCAATGAATGCAGGATGCAGCATATGTGTTTGGGGAAATCAGAGCACTAGACCGAACTGACTATCCAAACGGATGGAAGAAATGTTAGTAAGAAGAAATGAAACAGAGGACAGTTAGAGACGAAGAAGAACTTGCTTTCAGTAATGAACTTTGTAGGTGAGAACCTTTATTTTAATATAGCAAAATGAATGCGTAGCATCATGGCATTGAAGGCCAGAGCTAAAATGCAACCCTTTTTGCAAAAGACAGACACATCATAGACAAACAACAATCACAACAAAAAAAGAAAGGGACCATGAACCATCCCGGTCACTCTAAATCACTCAATGACATCATCGAGCAACATAGGAACATGACCGAAGCCAAAGATAAATCAGTAAAAAGATAAGATGCACAAATTCCAACAAATCAAACAAACATCTTGATCTTCATTGTCAAAAGTTGAAAGCGCTAATAGGACGATCATGCTGTCTGGTTTTAGGACATGCAGTACCCCATCTAAGATAGGACACAATCTGGTTTTGAGTATACCACACCCTGTATAAGACCCATGATAGTAGTGACAAGGACAAATGACATTGATGTTAACATTCGATTGATATGACAATTGTGATCAGTTTGAATGTCTGGTTTGATTGAAAAAGTTCATCTATTTATGCATGATTTCATTAAAGCACAGTGTTGGTTGTGAGTCATTGGATGTATGCTCAGTGATCTGTCTATGCATAGAGGGGTTATTTATTACAAAATGCTTTTCGATTTTTTACAATTTTTTTGTGTTCATTTTTTTCAGGACTTTATTTGACTTTTTAGGGATTTTTTCAGGACATTATTTGATTTTTATGATTTTTTCAGGACATTTTCAAAGCAAAAGTTCCAGTGATTGATCATGACAAGGGGACCGCACCCAATGCGCATCTAAAAGATATACATAGACCGGGACCAAAACCTATGTACAAGAAACTAGAGTATGCAAGACAATGATGTTGACCAATAACAGGCCTAGAATAGGACATTGGGTCAAGATGAAGATAGACATGATAAACCGGCCAAGAGAAAGTATAGCTAGAGGTCATGATAGATGACGAAGCAATAATCTCATTACTCATGGTGCCTGATTGCCAGGTTTTCACCATGGTACTTTCCCAAAGTGCCTGTTTGCTAGGTTTTCACTAAAGGGCAAATCATTTTTCTTTACTCTTTTGCGCTTTTTTTTTTTTTGTATTTTTGCTTTTTTCATTTTTTTGTATTTTTTCAGGATCATATTTGAAGAAGTGCTGATAGAAAATTATGCCCAGTACTTGCGAAGGTGCATGCTGTTTATAGGATCAGACAAAGGTTCACCTTCTGGGGTAGCAAGTTGATATGCCCCCGAGCCATATGCTGCAGTTACCATGAAAGGCCCAACCCAATTAGGTTCAAACTTGTCTTTGATGATGTCAGTAGACTGTGCATTCTTAGGATTTGCCTTTAAAACCAGATCTCCCACTTCGAAGTGTCACCCTTTGACTTTCTTATTATAAGAGCGACGGAGACGATTTTGATATGCTTGCAAATGTGTCAGAGCTGTCCGACGTTTCTCATCTAACATCTCAAGCTGGTGCAACTGAGAGACTCTGTGTGTCTCATCATCAATCAGGTGTTGCAAGGAAACACGCAAGGAAGGAATCTCCACTTCCAAAGGTAAAATGGCTTCCGCACCATACACCAAGGAATAAGGTGTTGCGCCAGTAGGTGTGCGGATAGAAGTGCGATAGGCCCATAGTGCTGGATTCAATTGAACATGCCAATCTCAATGAGCGTCATTGACAACCTTTTTCAGGATCTTGATAATGGTTTTATTGGATGCTTCGGCTTGACCATTCCCCTGTGGATAGTATGGACTGGAGAAACAATGTTGGATATGAAACTTTTCACAGAGTTCCTTGACATATTTATTCTTGAAGGGGTGACCATTATCAGTGACTATGGAAAGAGGAACCCCATACCGGCATATGATATAATTCAATAGGAATTTTGAAATTTGCACGCCAGTGATATAGGTCATGGGGATAGCTTCGATCCATTTTGTAAAATACTCTGTGGCTGTAATGATGAACTTGTGTCCATTTGTAGATGTCGGGTGAATTTTGCCAATAAGATCCAATCCCCATTGAGAAAAGGGCCATGGAGATATGATAGAATGAAGCTCTTGGGCTGGTGCATGAATGTAATTTCCATGAACTTTTAACAAAATCATGAACATCTTTTTCTAGAGTAGGCCAATAATACCCAGCATGAATCAACTTTTTGGCTAAGCTCGGACCATTGAAATGGCCCCCGCATATACCATCGTGAACCTCATGTAAAGCCGTTTGTGCTTCGTCAGAATCCAAACACCTGAGGAGGGTATGGTCAAAGGAACGATGGTAAAGGGTGTCGGCGATGATGACATATTTGGCTATCTGTCGGATAAAGGCTCGGTGTTGGTTAGCAGAAGGGTTGGGTGGTAAGGTTTGGGATTTAAAATATTGATATATGTCATTGTACCACGGGGAGTTGGGACCAACAAGAACACACATCACATCCGCTGTCGGCATGTCAAAAGAAGGAACCAGCAATTGTTCAACTAAAAATTCACATTTGTCCATATTGTGGGGCATATTCAACATGGAAGCAATCGTAGCCATCGCATCTGCCAACTTGTTTTGCATTCTCAGAACTTGATTGAAATGAATAGCCGTGAATTTGGTCTTGAAGAAATCTACCATATGCTTATAAGGAATAAGCTTTTCATCTTTTGTTTCGTAGTCATCATTCACTTGTCGGATGACTAATTGAGAATCTCCATAGACTTGCAAATGCGTGATGTTCCAATAGACTGCTACTCGGAGTCCTGTAACCAGTGCTTCATACTCTACAATGTTATTGGTACAATGAAAAGTTATCCTGTAGGACTTGGGAATAGCATCACCTTGAGGGGTGACAAACAAGATGCCTGCTCCGGACCTGAACTTGGTATGGGACCCATCAAAGTATAACTTCCATTCATTAGAGGATGTGAAAGCAAAGATGGATTCATCTGGAAAATCGGTCAACATGGGATGATCATCAGAAATAGGAGCCTCTGCAAGTTGTTCTTCTATGACTTGTCCTTTTATCGCCTTTCGCTCCATATACTCAATATCAAATTCACTGAGGATCATGACCCACTTTGCTAGGCAACCCGTCAAAGCTGCTCAGCTAAGCAAGTATTTTAAGGGATCAATTTTTGCAACCAACAATGTTTGGTGGCTTAACATATAATGTCGGAGCTTCTGCGTTGCAAATACCACTGCTAAGCATGCCCTTTCAATAGTTGAATAATTTAGCTCATAGCCTACCAGTGTCCGGCTGATATATTAAATAGCTCGCTCTTTGCCATTCTCATCTTGTTGAGCCAAGAGAACTCCTAATGCTATTTCAATTGCAGAGATATACAATAAAAATGGCTTTCCTTCTATAGGAGGCATTAGGATAGGCGGCGACAGCAAATATTCTTTGAGAGCTTGAAAGATTGATTGACATTGCTCAGTCCATTTAAAAATGACACCTTTATGCAATAGATGCTGGAATGGATGACATTTGTTGGCCAACTGAGCTATGAAGCGGCGGATTGACTGGAGCTTTCCTTGCAGACTTCTTAATTGCCAGAGGTTTGAAGGTGGAGGCATATCCATTATTGCTTTAACCTTGGCAGGGTCGACCTCAATGCCTCTGTGAGAAACAATGTACCCTAGTAATTTGCCAGCTGTGACACCAAAGACACACTTCTTTGGATTGAGTCTGAGCTTGTAAGTCTCCATTCGGTCAAAGATCGGGCCCAGGATGGCTAGATGACTATCTTTGGTGACAGATTTGCATAACAAGTCATCAACATAGTCCTCCATCAAGGTGTGCATGAAATCATGAAAAATTGTTGTCATTGCTCTTTGATATGTTGCGCCTGCATTTTTAAGACCGAAGGGCATCACATTCCAATAGTAGGTACCCCAAGCACAGGTGAACGTTGTCTTATGCTGATCTTCAGGAGCAATGCGAATTTGGGTAAAGCTGGAGAAACCATCCATCAATGAAAGCATCTCGTATCTAGCAGTCATGTCAACTATGATGTCAATATTTGGCAATGGAAAATCATCTTTAGGGCATGCTTTATTGAGATCCCTAAAATCTGTGCAGATTCTGATGCCCCCAGTTACTTTGCTAACTGGTACTAAATTTGAAATCCAGTCGGCATAATCGATGGGTTTGATAAAGCCCACATCCAGTAATTTTTTTAGTTCCACCTTGACCAAAAGAGCCACCTGGGGATGCATCTTTCTAAGTTTCTGTTTGATAGGCTTGGCATCGGCTTTTAGTGGCAAATGATGAAGAACTAATTCTGGATCGAGGCCAGGCATATCTACATAGGACCATGCAAAGTTGATCTTCTTCTCAAGAAAGAAATTGACAAAATCTATTTTTTCCTGTTGTGATAGAGAAGCAGCAAAATGAATGACCTTAGGGTTGTCAGGTGTACCCAAATTGATTTCCTCGGTCATTTCCACAAGAAATGTTGATTTGTCCTGACTTGATAGGGGTATGTCCACTCTTCCACCTTTGGGCGCCTCAGAGAGGTTTTCACCCACAGGTATATCTTTTATTTTGACTTTTGTATGATTAGAGAGTGCCTTACGGTTTTCACTCAGAGATCTATTCTTTTGATTTTTTACTATTTCTTTTCTTTTTTCATTTTGATGACTGGAAGAGGGAGTTGACTCCCCAAAATATGCTGTGGAATCCAAATCGATAGCAAATCCTGCCTTATGATCAGCTTGTGGTATGCCTTCCCGTAGTCTTAGGAATTCTGCAATTGCTTTGTCATTTTGAAAACAGTTCAATGTGAGTGGTTCTTGTTGGTCATGTTGGATAAGCTGGGGATAAATGAGGGGCATGTCATCATCAGTTGTAAGGATAGAAAGGGCTGATATGGTAAAGATGTAAACATCTATGGTGTCACTATCCGAACTGCTTGTTTTTGATTCGGAGCTTGGGTCCCAGAATGACTCTATCCAAGCATGAGGACATGTTCTAGGAAGAGGAGTTATTTCATGCTTGTCTTCCATAGGCAAATTATCAGGGTCAATGAAAATATTGTCCAGGGCATAGGAGCTAGAAGAAAAGGAACTCCACTCCCATTCATTGGAATCAGTTTTGGGTCGGGTATCCTCAGGTGTTATTTCATCATCAGAGTCACACCCTTTTCCACGCGTGGTCACTTTGGAAGATGAGGGTCCAATTCGCAATGGTACAAAACCTAACCCTAAAGTTGGAGGTCGCCTCTTGGGTATAACAAGTTCTAGCCTTCCATTGTTGTTCAGGCCTAAGCCACTACAGCCGTCATATCCTTTCTTTTGCAGCATAGTAAATCCTTTGCCGTATCGTTCCACTGGCAACCTGATAGGTGGGGTCTCAGTTGGATCTTTGTAAAGCCAATCTATGACATCATCGTCTACAGTTTCTTTGTCAAGTTCACCCCATCTTGTAAATGTAGTGGGAGGCTGATATTGAATAATGACCTTAGGTTCCTTTTGCAATAAATGCAGTTTTCCATATGATTTTGGAGATATTGGTAAATTCCTGATGAGGAATGTTTGATCCATTCAATATTCTCCACACCCTTGGTCCTGTATCTTCAATTTTCCTTTAACAGCATCTAACAATTCATTAGGATCCACATAGCTATGTGACTTGGCCTCTCTATTGACTGGGACTTGCTGCTGAGGGGTATCCTTTAGAGTAGCACAAAATTGAAATGGATTAGGATCCCCTAGAATTGTTATCTTAGTTCCATTGTAAGGATATTTTAAACATTGATGATAGGTGGATGGAACTTCTTTCATTGCATGGATCCATGGATGACCAAGGATCATATTATAAGGGAGATCAAGGTCTAGGACCTATAGGAAAGTGTTTTCTGTCACTGGACCAACTCTGATAGGCAATGTAATTATCCCTTTGGATGGGCGCTCAGCATCATCATATGCTTTGATTGTTATTCTTTTGGAAGCATCAATGTCATTCTCTATATATCCAAGGCCAATGACCACTCTCAAGGTACAAATATTAAGACCTGCTCCGCCATCTATCAAGACTCGTCGGATTTTGCAATTATGGACAAAGACTTCAAGGTGTAAAGGATCGTTATGAGGGAGCTTATTAGGTGAGATATCATTATCAGAAAATGCGACATTTTGGGAAACAACTAGATGTCCAATCTGGGCTTGAAACTGGTCAACATCAATATTTGTCAGGACAGTGGATTCAATTAAAGCTTTATCCAGGACTGCACGATGCATGGGAGACATTTTCAACAACTCAAGGATTGATATTTGTGCAGGTGTCTTTCCTAGATGATCCAAGAGATTATACTGGCTTGCAGGAGTTGGTTTGGAAGGAGCTGCAGGAGCTCCTTTCAGGACTATTTTAGATCGATGAGTGGTAACCGCGCAAGAGGGATCTTGTTCCTTTATTCTCAGAGTAGAAACATACTCATTTGATGCATGAAAACAATTAATGACATTATTATAACCAGAACTTGCATAATTTGCCGTTTGAGTAGAGTTTGAAGAAGACGCCTTCCCCTTGTCATGATCAAGCAAAGGAGTTTT
The DNA here is from genome assembly GCF_030272615.1 of Cryptomeria japonica. Taxonomy (NCBI): domain Eukaryota; kingdom Viridiplantae; phylum Streptophyta; class Pinopsida; order Cupressales; family Cupressaceae; genus Cryptomeria; species Cryptomeria japonica. Next base: position 523,216,173 of record NC_081407.1, read on the forward strand.
GAAAATAGTATGGTCAGTGTTAGAGGTCGCATGGGGTGGATCTACCTCAATTACTCCTTGCTCTAATAAATCTTGAATCATATGTTTCAATTGAAAACATGATGCAGTTTTGTGTCCTTTGGACCGATGATACTCACAGTACGCATTATCATTCTACCAATGCGGTTTTACTGCTGGTTTTGCCTTGATATCTGGTAGCTTAATAAATTTTGCTTGTATCAATTGTCTCATTACTGATTCAATAGGCTCTCCCAATGGTGTAAATTGTCGAGGAGGCCCATCCCGTGATCGGAAGGGTTTGCGCTACTGGTTTTGTTGTTGGCCTTGTTGTTGATTATATTGTTGAGTATGCTGTTGTTGAGCATGTTGTTGGTATTGTGGCTGTTGAGTAACATTGCTCATTGGTGCTTGATTTTGTTCCATAGTTGACATGTTAGGAACACTCAATTTCTTGATTGTGAATGGGGGTTGATTTGCATTCACCGCTCTTGCATCAACAACTCCATCATTAGTGACATTCTTGTTCTTATACCAAAATCTATTTCTGTCCCCTGAATAATTTGTTTTGTCACTGTCTTTATTGATCTTGATAATTCCTTTAGCTACAAGAGCCGTTTCAATGCTCATTCCTTTCTTAATGAGTTTCTCTATAGTACTAGGACTTTTCAATTTTAGCTCATACATCATTTCTGGGACCAAATTCTGGATAAACAAATTCACTTGTTGTTCTTCAGGTATATCAAGAGAAGAACAACTATACAAGCTTCACCATCATTGCAAGAAAGTCACTAATGGTTCACCTTGCTTTTGCTTGGTGTTGCATAAATTTGACATGGTCACGTCACTGTCGATGTTGAATGCGAAATGAGATAAAAACTTTTGAGCCAATTATGACCAAGTCTTTATATTTCCTGGCAGATGTGAATACCAATCCATAGCTTGTCCCATGAGACTTCGTGCAAATAATCGCATTAAATATGTCTCCTCATAGCTTACTTCCGTACATGCCGCGAAAAATGCTCGAATATGATCTTTTGGATTGCCATTCCCTTTATATTTCTCAAAATTAGGTGCCTCAAAATGCTTAGGGAATGGAGGCATGTATACACTCTTGTCAAATGGATTAGGACATAAATCTTGGTCTGTATACAACTTCTTTGTTCCTTTAGTTTCTAGTGCGTCAACTTTTAGTTGCAACTTCTCAAGTTATTGCGCAATTGTATTAGATTTTAGAGGTCCATCATTAATCCCAGTGGGTATTCTTTGTCGATACATCGTGTTTCCAATCGGTTGTTGATATTTTGAAATGGCCGTTTTTGGTGTCTCCGGCATATAAAGTTCTTGGTACATCTCTTGTTGTTGCGGTTGTGCTATGCCTTGATATCGACCTTGTTGTTGTGCTTCTGGTAGCCTAGGTTGATATTGCAATTGAGTATGTTGTTGATATTGCATAGGCACCAATTGTGGTTGTGAAGTAGGATAGCTTGTTTGCCTTGGCACATATTGTGGCACATGTTGGTGTTGAGGCTGATGGATCGGAATTTGTTGAATTTGTGCCAATTGTTGTTGTGGTGTATATCCCATCATTTGTAAAAAACTTTGTTTAGGTAGTTTTCGTTGCTTCTCCTTAAGATGGGGTATAGCACTTGCCTTAACTTGATGTGTTGTTTGTCCAATCCATTGTGATGGTTGCAAGTTTGGATTAACTTTTAATGGTTCCGAAGGCGCTGCAATTTGTTGTCAAATGCGAAATTGTTGTTGTTGCACATTGCTAGTTTGCACATTCGATTGTACCTTTTGTGTATTACTCAATTGTTGCAACAATTGTTGTTGGTGCAAAACACTATCCGTAGCTCTTTGTGTCACCATTATTGAAGGATCTGTCACAATAGTGTTTGGCAAAGATATTGAACTTAACGAGACATAAGAACTTTGTTGCATCGTGGAATTGTTTTGGACATTGGTGATATTAGGCATTCCAGTTGTGAAGCTTTCCTGCATCTTAGATTTTGATCCAATTTTATGCATGTAAGGAACCACTTCTTGTTGAGGGACAGCTGTCAATATTGGTGTTGTCTTCATTTGATCTTGTGTTACAGGTGTTGTGTTGAATAATGGATTATTTATTGTCTCAAATGGTGACTTTTGAGGAATAGTCACCGTCAATGCCTTTGAAGCACGTTTACTCATCAAGGTAGGTTGGGTTGCTTGTTGTGTATTTTCTTCATTTGGATGCGGAGAGAAACTTAGCAACTCACCACCTTGTTGTTCTTGCACATTAATTTGCTCACTTGAAGAGGTCACATTACTCATCATGTTAAGATACTTTTGTGGAAACATCTTAAAGACCTTGTTCAAGAACTTATCCATCTTTTTTGTTATCTTTGGATCTTGAAGGAACATGTCAACATCATCAGAAGCATTGGAATCGGATGAAGAATCTGGTTGGATATTTGGATTCGTTTCTTGTTGAATGCCTTGATCTGAACCAAATCCTTGCAAAAGTGTTTGTTCTTCATATAATGTTTGAGTTTGAATGTCATGTTGCAGGTGTGGTTGATTCCAACTGAAAGGTGCACTTCCTCTTGGAGTTGGTGGAACACTCCCATGTCCTGGTTTCATAGGTACAAACACTGGTTCATATAATGGAGGTGGTCCAAGTTGAACCGTTCCATATGGTGGTAGAGATGTGTTTGATGAACCTTCAATTTGTACTGTTTGACTAGTTTGAAACTGCGAATTTGCTATGTTGTCCATGGGTTGATACATTGGTTTGCCCATCTTTTTAGATTTTGATCTTGTCTCAACAGGCATGTCACTTATGCAAATGCAATGTTTTTGGAATTTTTCAAGGGCAATATGTGCTATGCAACTAAATGCAAACTTGAATAGATGAAAATGCAATCTATGTTTTTGGTTGTTTTGAAGATTTTGACAAACTTATGAATGCAAATCTAAGAGAGGGACCCTTGGGAAATTGGAATGATGTCTAGACCTCAAAGGACAAAAGGACAAAGTGATAAAGGACAAGGTGACAACGTCTCCCCTATATGCTTGGATACTAAGCTAGGTTTGACCAAATGATATTGATGACAAAAGGGTAAAAGATTTAATAAGGTCTAGACTTCCTAACAATGACTTAGGGTTTATCAAAGATTTGAATTACTCAAGTATGACAAAACCTAGTTTTGAGACTATATGCAAAGGGACAATTACTATGAAAATGACCCTAATAAGATATGATAATGACCTAAACTTAATGAAGAGACTTAGGGTATGCAAAGTATGAATGTATGATAATGGTATGACTTTAATGCAAGAGGACATATGTAAATGGATGACCCTTATTGAGAGGAGTATGACTTTGGTGAAACCTAACCTTGGTACTTGACAATGAACTTTGCAAAATGCAACCTAGGATGAACCTAAATGTAAGTGACATGAATGTTGAGACAAGATTTTGAACAATGTTTGCTAACCATGTTTGAAGATGAGTTTTGAATCTTGTTGAACTTTTGTTGGATGAATGTCTCTTGTGTTTAATCTTATGTTGGATCAATTTGTTTTGTTTTTGAAATGAGATACAATTCAACTTTTGACAAGCAAAGAATAAAAGATATTGCAACTTAGACTCAAGACAATCATGCTCATTCCCACATTCCTTATGTTAAGCAAGGACATTAGGTACTTGAGAGGTAGACTCATTATGGGATTCAAGGAGAATACATAGATGCTTGACCCCACGGGCTCCCCTCCACGGCACTCACTTTTTAGGGCAGCCAAGCATCAATCCCCATGGAAATCTCCCCATGGCGAACTTAGTATCTCTTCCAAGTATCCGAACTTGTCCTTCTCAAGCAACTAGAAGGATTTTTTGCCTCTAAATACAAGGTGTTTAGTAAGGATTTCTATTAAGTGTTACTCCTTGATGTCACGCAAGCGTGATTGAGACATTAAGCCCATCAAGATACCACACAAATGTAGTTGTGCAAGCATGATTTAGACCATGAGGTCCTACTTAGATGTTGATATGAGAAAGAGTTCGAGGGTCATCACTTCCCAAGTAACTGCAATTCCCACGTAACCCTTCCTTCAAAGCTTTCGCTCATCAGGTATTTGTTTATAGTGAGTTAGAATGCTAAGGTATTCTAGCCGTACTCACTTTGGGTCATTCCCTTCTCATGATTATCACTTGCTTGCAAAAGCAAATGGTCGGGAAGGCAGGCCCTCTAAAGGAGACACACAATCAAAGACACGAGCATGGTATCGAAGATCTGGATTTCTGATCACCCTAAGAAGGATGAGAGCATACTCTCCTACTCCAATGTCACACTCAACAATCAAAGAAAAAACATGTTCATCCCAACCTATTTAGAAATCACTAGGTGCCTAAAACATTAATGACAAACACCAAGTTTAGTTGTTTCTCCAAGGCAACCTACAAAACCCAAGTTAGAAGTTTGAGGTGTTTATTCTTTGACTATTGATTCTGCATAAAACATGTTAGTAGTTTCATTTTTTGTCTTTGCCATGCATATGCCAAGATGCTGCACAGATAATTAGTACCAAAAACTGACACACAGAAAACAGAATGCAAAATCAAACAATTTTCAAGTAAAACACTGCATTTTCACCTCTGTTTCTGGACTTTACACAGGCGCAGAACCCATGACACAGGCGCAGAACTCATAACACAAGCACAGAATGTCTCTAACATAAGCACAAAATGCATAACATAGGCGCAGGTTGTCTGACATAGGCGCAGAAGTACCCAGAAAGCCCTGCACTGCCCTATTTTTGGGTTTTTGGCCTGCAAATCAACTTAAAAGCACTCAAAAACACAGTTAAGGGGTTAGATGGTTAGTGTTCACATCGGGTTCACTAATTAATGTAGCATAGGAAATGGGAAATCATCACAAACAATATAAAAACTAATCTAGCCCAATCACGAAAGCTTAAATGTAATGATCTATCCTAATTACACTCAATAAAGACATAAAGATAAAACATTCAAAAGTAAATATTATGCAAACCATATGTGGATATGAATGCTTCCTTCATGCGGCTCCATTGTTCTTCTTTCCTCTTCAAATAGTTTGGTTGTGGATCTCACCTACAAGTGCACACACATGATTGAAAGCAAGTAGGTAAGAAAATTGCTCAAAAGTACTCGAAGCGTGATTGATTAGAAATTCGATAATCTGGTTAGGGGATTTGATTGACGAAATTCATCCAATTTATAGACAAATTGGAGAGATGAACAAATTAGCATGATAGTGATTCAAATGGAAATTCAAATCAAGAATAGCAAAATTATGACATGTGTATGACAAATTGCTATGCAAGGATTTATGACAAATTGCTATGCAAGAATTGATTGATTGTCAATTATGACAAATTATGACAAATTTCTATGTCATTCCCATGAATTTAGGAGAGAAATAGGAGGAAACTGAAATTAGGAATTAAGAAATTAGAAAAATTAGAGAAAGAGGAATTAGGAAATTAAGAATTAGGAAAATGATGAAAATTAGGAAATTAGTGAATTAATCAATAATTTTTCATTTATTAATTCATTCATTCACAAAGAGGAATAATTAGCCAATTAAATGAACATTTAATTGCGATGAAAATACTTAGAATAAATAAATAATTTATTAATCCTAGAGGAGGAAATGACACACAAGGTTAAATGATTAAATCATGAAACCCTAGAAGATGAATTAGCAATGCGAGAATGACAATTAGGTCTTGATTGAAGATAATTGATGTTGATTCGATTATGATTAACAAAGAACCAATGTGATAAATGATTTGATTGATAAATGCACCAATTGACGAGGAACAATGACTAATTGATCCAAATTGACATAATTGAGACAAACAACGATCGATGACAAATCGATCGCAAAATGACAAAATTGACAATAGAACAAGGATCGATGACAAAATAGATTGCAAGACGACAAGATTGAAAATGACAATGATCAATGACAAATTGATCGCAAAATGACAAGATCAAACATAACAACAATCGATGACAAATCGATCGCCAGATGATAAGATTGATAAGAGGACAAAACCCTAATTAGGATTGACGATGTCCAAAATGATGACAAATGACTACGCACATTGATGCGACAGGATAAAATCGATCAAAATCATGATTGAAGATTGTTGTCGACAAGACCAAATTCGAAAGTGAGATGAATGAAGAATGCAGAAGAAGGACTCAATGCTCGCAAATGAGAAAAACCAAGTGCATGACATAGGAGAAATGTTAATGCGATGCAAAAACCTAAAATGAGGCAATGTGCAAATGTTAAAGTATGACTCCGCAAGCGTTGACCATTTTTAGGTGTCTACAATATTGATCATGTAGGTATGCGTAGATATCTCTATGCCATGGAGACTTAGGTCCTACTATCATACAGACATATTCAGTGGATGGTATTATTACCTATTTTTGCTACAAGCTCAATATGCCTTAGAAGGAGAAAGAAGTGCTAAGTATGAAAATAATACATGTTTTTGTCTAACTTGTTTTCTTCATGTGCAGATACAGGAAAGGTAAAATATAGCATGTGGGTTAAAATGTGGCTCCCACGAGGGTTGATCCTAGTATGCTAATGGAGATGAATGTTACAAATATAGATAGATCACATAAATGTTCATGCTCCATTGCAAAATTCATTTTTTAATTTGGAGACGCTCAGAAACATTCAGGAAAAAGAAAACTACAAGGGTTGCGTGACAGAGGAAAGGCCCAACAAGGACCATTTATCCCACATTGGTCGCGCGGAGGAAATTTATCACATTTATATGTAAGGCTGCATATATCCTTAGTGTCAAAGCTTATGGAATTTTGACAAGGAGTAGTTCGGTGTTGGTGGGCCTCCCATGTGCGCTCACATCTCAAAGCAGCCAAATTCTATAGTGAAAGGGCAAATTAGTAGGTGAGCAAGTTGCAAAGGATCCGGCGGCCATCACTATACCGCTATGCGAAAGTTCTTGACTATTAATCACCATGACTTAGCGATTGGTGAGGTGGCATCTAGGTGGATGTTGAAGTGGTGCTCAGTTGGATCATGTAGCAAAATAAAGGTATGACACATGGTGACACTGTGGCATAAGAGAGAGCTGCTTAGAGAGACTAAAGACCAAGCAGATTCAGGTAGATCAATGGTGATCAAGAAATATCTGATGGTTGTCGCTATGTCATGATGGGAAGATAATCACCAAATACTCCCCACGACTTGGCGACAAAGCACATGCCAAAAAGGGAAAGTTAAAGCTCAAGTAGATCATTGAGATCAATGGAAGATCAAGGAAGATCAGATGGTAGAGTGATATTTCGGGGCTATCCATGACTGTCATTGTATTGTGGTTGTGAAGTGCTCAGAATGAATACCCTCGCGATAGGTGGCAGGTCAGGTGGTGCCGAGGTGGACTCTGAGCATATCACAAGGTGACACATCTCACAACAGGTGGCATGTCATCAAGGTGAATGTCAAACAAACCTTAGCTGTGATAGATCTGTAAATGGTTTCACCCAGTGCATTGGTTTCATCAAAATAATAGATATTGATGAAACTGTAGTTTCGATGAGACATAAAAATTGTTCGCCGAGGGAGGTAGTTTGGTCGAAAGACTGATGCTGAACAAACCAAAGTAAAATGGTGGGCCCGATGGTACTGAATTGGCAGATGAGGCCGTGCTTAGGTGGATCAGGTGGCAAACCAGAGATTGACATGTGGCACGGGTGCTTAGAGAGACTAAAGACTGAGTAGATAAGGAAAGATCAACGGTAGTCCGAAAGATCTAACGACCATCACTATACTGCTATAGAAAGAATCTCACCAGTTATCATAGAAACTTGGCGACAAAGAAAGTGTGGAAAAGGTGAGCAACTAAGAGGTTAAAATTAAGTAGTTTGAGGACAGATCAATGGTTGTCGCTATACCGCATGATGAAGATGCTCGTTGGTTATCTCATGTGACTTAGCGACTGGTGAGGTGGAAGTTGAGGTGGTCATCCAGGTGGGCTCAGAATCAATGAGGATGCACCATGTGGTAGAGAGAAGATGAAGAACCAAGTCAGACCAGGTCCAGATGGCAGACAAAGTGAACCCATGAGCAAATCAGAGGTTAACACATGGTGAAAGTCTACAGACGACCGAATGTCTATATTTTTTAAATCAACTTTGAACTTGAACTTTCAACCAGTTCAAAGTGGTTCAATGGTTCAAATTTCATTTTTGTTTCTCATTATCGTGGGCCCTGGATGAAGAGAACAATAAGAGAGATAAAAGAAAAAAAGTAGAGCGGTTAAAAGCTGAACAGGTTCTTGAAGATCTGAGGGTTGTCGCTATACTGCAATGAAAAGGTGCATGAAGATTAATCCTTGCGACATAGTGACAAGCCATCAGCAGTCTTGGGGGTTTTTGTTATGTGCTAATGGTTAATGCAGGTAACTAAATTAAATGGCCAAGTCTAGTAGTGTCCAGGTGGAATCAATGACAAAGAAAGGAGAAGTCATTAGGTAGTAAGTTGCAGTTTTGGAAAAGTTTCACTCATAGTTAAGCCCTCTGATTTTGAGGAAAAGCTTAGAATTGATGACAACTGATCCATCTTGGAGCCAAAATTTCAAATTTCAAATTTTTTGCAAGCTTTCGTATAAATGATTGTTTTTCACTCTTAATAAGGAAGAAAACCTAGAGTTAGAGTTGGGCAGTTTTGAGATTGTGTAGCAGAAGATACTCAGGCTCATGTAACTCATTTTTAGGAGTTTTTATAGATTTGTAATGCAGAAAGTTCCTTGTTTTCGATAAAGAAGTTGAGTTCCTCCTTAAATTCTTTGGTCTAAGTGTTATGATTGTAAACATTTTGATTAAAATTTTGTGATTCTTTTGTAGAATCCTTCATTTTATCTTAGTTTCTTTAGATGCTTAGGGCCGAGGTACGTGTTATAGTGTAGGTCTCTAATTGTGTATGTGATTTTGTTGCATCAAAATTGTGAGAACATTATTATTCTCCTTTCTGTGAACATCAGTAAGCTAGCCTTTCAAGAGAATCATTTATGCAAACATGTATGTTTAAGTTATGAGTTTAAGCAGTTTTATTAGTTGGTTATATTGTGGAATTGTAAGCAGTTTGTAGGTCTTTTATCATTGGTGGGTCACCTAGCAGTAGTTAATTTTCAGTTTTTTGCATATCCTTCTTCCCTTTTCTCAGAAATTCATTTAAGTTCTTTAGGTGATCAAATAGGAAGTCAACCTATAATCCGGAGATCTGCTCTCATAATAGGATACCCACATCCTGAGAGTAGTCCAATGTGTCATTGGATTGCAGGAATTTCAAGCTTGCATCAGGTGCAAATCCATGTGACAATAATTTTTGGCTTGCCCGGTGGGACCATTGGACTTTATAGTTCATAGAAGGCCACTGTATGCTATCTTTGTGTGTGCAGCAACAAATTATTTGCCACACCTGGCGATTCAAATCTTTGGTATTTTAGCAGTCCAACCTTCCTAGCTTATGAGAAAATACCAGACTAGGCAAAGTGTTGCCTCAGTCAATCATACCCAGCTATCACCCCTAAAAAGGAGAGCTAGGGTAGTTAACAAAGTCCTAGATCCAGCAATTGGTGTGTTGCCTGTTAACTCCAATTCTTACCCTGTTGTTACACCTTATAACAATCCACTATTTTCAAGTTCTTCTAGTCAGAATACACCAAATATGTCTCTTAATCAACCCCTTAGGTTTCATCCATTTGTGCCTTTTAATCAAGGTAGTCCTTTAAATTTGGTTCAACATGATTACATACTTGTTGCAACACTTAAGAGTTTATCATTTTTCACTAGAGAGGATCAAACAACAACTATTGAACATATTAGAGATGTGGCTTCCTTGTGTGGAGTGCATCATATTGTTGCAGAAAATGTTGCTTTGAGGATTTTGGCAGCCTCTTTCAAAGGGAAAGCCCTTCAGTGGTTCAGGGGCCTGCATGTGAACTCAATAGCTACATGGGACGAGCTGGGACAACTTTTAAATCGACATTTTGAAGACAAGTTAGATCATCTTTTATTGGTGGAGCAACTCACTACCATCAAAAGAGCTCCACATGAGCATATGATGGATTTTAGCTACCGGTTTCAAAGGACTTGGAATCGGATTCCAACGTTGGTAAAACCTTCCAATGATTATGCTTTTTTGTTTTACCTAAAGGCTTTGAATAGTGATATTACACTCATGATACAGTCTATGTGGGGAAATACTTTACTAGCAGCATTTGATGTTGTTGTTAGGGTTGCGAATAGTCTTATTCAAGCAAGGAAGATAGCACCTAGGCCTCCCATGCCAATTTTTGCTGATATACAGCCCATTATCCCTGTAGTTCCACCTATTATAGTTGTCGTACCTTCATTTTCAGCATATAATGCTCAAGTTGCAGCTCAAGAGCATGTTGTCCCTAGTCATTTGCAGAAGATAATAAGTATTAAGGAGAAAAACACTAACCTATAGAAGACTTTGCAAAATTTTGGTAATGAGTTGGTTAATATCAAGAAAGTCCAAACTCAACCACTTTACCAAATTCCTTTCCAAGCTCCTTACCAGGCCTCGTACCAGCCAAACTCTCAAGGTCAAAGAAGGAATTTTAACCAAAGGCCTTTTCAACAGTATAATCCTAATACACCCAGTTTCTTAATGGATATTGTTCCAGACCTGAACAACTTGGTAGCTAACTATGAGTGGTGTTTTCCAACCACATAACCAATCTGCATGCTCCAATAGCATTTTAAATCAGGAATTGATGGTGCAAAACAATGTTGTTGTTCCAAGAAATCGGTCTTGGGAAGCTAATGAACAACATGCTACACCCATGGAACAAGGTAGTCCTGATGTTACTTTGATGAATTGGCAAGGTGAGGAGTTTTGTGGGGTTAATCAGCCTCAAAATCAGTCATATATCCCTATAGCAGCCAACACAAGATCCAAGAAAAGGGTTGTCAACATGGGGTAGAAGATTGATAAGAATAATGATCAACCTTTCTTAGGGACCCAAGCTCAGGCAAGGCCTTTCTCCACTCAAAATACATAGTTTCTTCAAAGATCACAACCTGTGGTGACCAAAGATCAACCAAAAAGCCAACCTCAACCAACACAAGTGCAAAAGGACATTGTTGTTACTAAGGGACAACAGAAGGTCAGTATGATTGATTTTAATATTTTGGATTAGTTGAAAAAAACTCATGTTAGCGTGTTAATGTGGGATTCACTAGCTCTATCTGGGCAAAAAAATTTGTTACATGATGCTTTGTCTAACCTTTCCTTGACTGCCCAACCATCTAATCAGCAAGCTTCAAAGGTTGTTCTTACCAATAAGCCTCAATAGAAGAGTGAAAAATAGTCTCAGCAATCCAAGGTAAACAAACCACCTCCCTTTTATGTCACTCTAATCATTGGCCAACACCTAGTGCATAACTGCATGATAGACTCAGGTGCAAGTAGCTTAGTCATGCCCAAGCAGTTGGTTGACAAATTAGGACTGACTTATGAGCCATTGAAAAAGGGTGTAGTGTAGTTAGATGGGATTGATTTAAATATTGTAGGAGTCATTAAAAATTTGAGTCTAACACTCCATGTTTGCCCCAATTTTTCTATTCCTCAAGATGTATATGTGATAGAATTGCCACCCTACTTTGCAATTTGCTTATCAAGAGACTTTATAGCCAAATTAGGGGGTTATTTGTCATATGACAGGTCACATATGTTTTTTAGGACTAGGTATGGAACTAAAGTTACTATTAAATCATAAGCTTTAACTAATGATCACGTAGAACCCTATGTCCCTAGTGTTGTCAATGCCAATTTGACCATTCATGAGCAAGATGACCAACCCATTCCTCGTGATCTAAACACCCCTATTGATGACATTCCTGACATTATTCTAGATGAATGGGTAGCTAAGAATATTGAGGAAGATCCTTTTAAAAATATGGATGAGGTAAACCTTGGAGTCTATATGTTTCATGAACAAGGTTCTGTTGTCCCAAATTTGATGAAGGATGCTGGACAACAAGATAATCAACATCAAAATGAGCTTTGGAAGCTCTATTTTGATGGGTGAAGAAGTAAGAATGGTGTTGGTGGTGGTTGCATGTTGATTTCCCCTATTGATGATAAGTATTATGCAGCTTTCAGGTTTTCTTTTAGCTGCACCAATAATATAGCTAAGTATGAGGCCTTAATTCATGGTCTACAATGGGCAAAGAAGAGAGGAATCAACTATTTGCAGGTTTATGGTGATAGCGAACTGGTTGTCAACCAAGTAAGAGGTCTCCATACCACTAAGAATGATCTTTTCAAGTCTTATAAACATAGGGTATGGGATCTTATTGAAGATTTCCAAGCTTTCAATCTGTTGTCTATTCCTAGAAATCTTAATAAGCATGCTAATAGACTTGCTGCAATAGGAGCACAGTATGATATTCCAAGTGATATCAACAATATTAATGAACATCAATATGTAAAAGTGACTGTTAGGTCTTCTATTCCCAACAATGCTGATCATTGGCAAGTTTTTGATAGTGATCAACATATTATTAACTTTTTGAGGGAAGAGGCAAAGTTTTCAAAAACCAACCAAGAGAAGCTTAAGCAACAGTATGGTGATCAGGTCATATAGCTAAAAACAAACAAGCTACCTAAGGGTTTGGTCACATTGGAGTCAATTTTCAATGAGGATGATCAAGTGAGAAAAGAAAAATCCAACTTGCATATCAAGGAGGAACATTATGAAAATGTTGAGATTTTCAAGGATAAGCTGTTAAAGCTTGGCAAGGTGTGTACTTTAGAGGAAAGGCATGCATTTGTTTTACTATGCCAAGAGTTTAGTGATATATTTGCTTGACAATATTCTGATTTAAAAGGCTTTGACCATAGTATTTCCCAACATACCATAGAGCTTGAGCCAAATTCTAAACCTGTGAGGCAAAAATAGAGACCTCTTAATCCAAAGCTTGAGCCCCTTATGGTCAAAGAACTTAATAAACTCATTGAGAGCAACATCATTTTTCCTATCAAACACACCTCTTGGGTGTCAAACCTTGTCCCAGTTAGGAAAAAGAATGGTGAAATTAGACTTTGTGTTGATTTTTGAGATCTCAATAGAGCCTCTTTGAAGGATAGATATTTGTTGCCCTCTATGGAGCAGATTCTATAACTTGTTGTAGGTTCTGAGAGATTCTCCTTGCTAGATGGTTTTTTAGGTTATAACCAAGTTTTAGTTAAGGAGGAAGATCAATTCAAAACAACATTTACAACTAAATGGGGCACTATGGCCTATAAAAAGATGCCATTTGGTTTGTCAAATGTTGGTGCCACTTTTCAGTGTGCTATGGATATGGCATTTCATGGTTTGATGTATACATTTGTACTTTTTTATTTGGATGATATCACTATTTATTCCAGAAATTTAGTTGAACACCTAGCTCACCTAAAGAAAATTTGTGAGAGGTGTAGAGAGTATGGTATATCTCTTAACCCAAAGAAATGTGTGTTTTTTATTCATGAGGGTAAGCTCCTGGGCTTTGTGGTGTCAAAAGAGGGTATTACTATTGATTCAGAGAGGGTAAGTGCTATTCTTTCGTTACCTCTACCAGCACACAAGAAGGGCTTGCAAAGCTTCTTGGGTAGGATTAATTTTGTTAGGAGGTTTATTCCAGATATTGCAGAATTATTAAAACCTCTAACTTCTATGTTGAAAAAGGATATTCCTTTCAGATGGTCTAAGGATGGGGGGAGGAGTTTTGAGCTTATAAAAGAGGCACTTGCAACTGCTCCTACTTTGCTAAACCCATATTTGTCAAAAGACTTATTTTGTATGCTTATGGCAGTATTGACAACATCTCAGCTATGTTGGTTCAAGAAAATGAGCATGGTTTGGAGCAGCCTTTGGCTTTTTTCAGTCAAGGCCTTAAGGATTATGAGGAGAAATATTATTTTGTTGAAAAAAATGTTCTTGTTGTTGTTAGGAGTTTGAAAAAGTTTAAGTATATGCTTTCTAACAATAGGATTAAGTTGATGGTTGCTCACCCCTCAGTTAAAGAGTTTTTGCTTAGCAAAGACTTAAATGATAAGAGGGCTGGTTGGGTGACTAAGGTGATGGAATTTGATGTTGATATTAAGGTCACCAAGCTAGTCAGAGGTAAGGGACTATGTGAGCAGCTTGTTGATCATACAAACAATAGTAAAGAGGATGAGGAGAAGGTTGTTTTGGCCCTCCAAGATGAAGAACAAGTAGCTATTCATGTTCCTCCTATTAGCTAGGTACAAGAAATGACACATTTCATGCTGACTGGTGAGTGTCCTCATGGATTGAGTAAGTCAAGAAGAAGGTATTATAGACTTCAGTCCATTCCCTATGTACTCTTGAATGGTTTTCTATTTAGAAAGGATTTTCATGGTGTATTATTGAGGTGCATAGATGTTGATCAAGTTGATAAGGTATTGCATGAGTTTCATCAAGGATCAACAGGAGGACACTTTTCAGCAAGAGCTACAACGCTAAAAGTTATGAAAGGAGGCTATTATTGGCCTAATTTGTTTAGAGATGCACATTCCTGGATTAGAAAGTGTAAAGAATGTGCCATGTTTGTAGGAAAAGAGAGGTTGGCAACGGTGCCATTGAAGCCTATTCAGGTAGAACAACCCTTTATGAAGTGGAGTTTGGATTTCATTGGAGTCATAAATCCACCTTCAAGTGCTAGCCACAAGTGGGTTCTCATAGCCACTGATTATTTTACTAAGTGGACTGAGGCTGTAGCACTGAAGGAAGAAAATGAGATAGTTGTTTTGATCTTTTATGATGAGTTGATAACTAGATTTGGTGTCCCCGAATCTATAGTTTCAGATAATGCTCTTGCTTTTGTAGGGAGACAAATATATGATTGGGCAGTAAGGAATGGTATTTATCTCAACACCTCATCTAACTCTTACACCCAGGGAAATGGAAAAACTAAGTCCACAAATAAGAATCTGCTCAGAATCATCAAAAGGACCATGGAAGGAAATCAGTGAGCTTGGCATACCAAGCTTAAATAAGCCTTATGGGCTGATAGAATCACACCAAAGAGGTCCATGAGAATGTCTACATACATGCTTGTGTATGGGAAAGAGGCAAGGTTTCCTATTTCACTTGAGTTTCTAACCCTTGATTTATCTAACCAGTTGGATATGATTGAAGAAGAGCCTATGTCAGCAAGATTGGCTCAGCTGATTGAGCTAGAGGAAGTTAGAAATAAGGAAATGAGGCAAATTAAGCATCACCAAGCTCAAATGAAAAGATATTTTGATAAGAGGGCTTCTCCTAGAGTGTTCAAGGAAGGTGATAGTGTCCTGCAATGGGATGAATTCAAGAGCAAGCCAGGCAAGCATACAAAGTTTGATGCTTTTTGGAGTGGACCTTATATGATTTCTGAGTGCAAGCAGCACAATGCCTCCTAGCTATTTAAGTTGGATGGTGAAGTTGAACTGATCACAGTCAATGGGATTCACCTCAAGAATTTCTTTTGAGGTATGCCTAAAATTTGTATATATTTCAATTTTCCTAGTGGTAATAAGTGCTTTGCACAATAGGTCAGTTTGTAGTTTTGTTTTCCCTAAGTGCCTAGTGCATAGTTCAGGAGGAGTAATAAGAGTCATCTTGTTGCAATCCATCAAAGCTATAAAACAGAGGTGTCCATCATATAAAACAAGGAATATGTTTATCCCCTCTCATGCACAAAAGGCGTCTCCCTCATATAGCTGCAATAAATTGTTGCAGTGTTTCAAAATTGTTTTGTTGTTTTGTCTTGTCCTAATCTGTCAATACACATACCTAATTCATGATAGTAAGGTGTTAATCTCACTGCTATAAACCACACACCTATAATCCATAGATTAGGATAGGTTTTTGAGAGAAAAGAGAGTTTTTGTAGTCTTGTGTGATGTGTTGTTTCAGTTTTGTAATGCCCCTACCCTAGTCGGACTTGTAAAACCCGTTTGACCTTGGTTGACTTCCTATGTGGCATTCTTGAATGGTAGGTTAACCGTGATGCAATGTGTAGTTTAGATAATATAAATAAATTGTGGATACTTATTATTGTGCTTTTGCATCGATTCTTGTGTAAATGTAATTGTTTCCTAACCCTTGTGATAAATCTTGAGCTAACGCCTTCATTGAATATGTATATGTATATGTATACTTGCATGATTCATGGGTGCAAGAGATTGCAGGTACGACACTGCCTAAGGCGAGGTTCATCTCCTTCGGGGTTCGCAGGTTTGAATAAACCTCCTCCATCCTCAGAATTTGGATTTGGGGGTCATAAAACTCTCGTCTTGCCTTAGCCATGGTCAGGTGAGCATCGTGTGTGTGGTTCGTGGGGCTTTCTTTTCATTGGGTTGCGTGTCATGTGATTTGGTGTACTTCCTCGATTTGCATGCCTTGTGCGGGGTAAGCGGAGTTTGTTATCCTAAGTACTTAATTCAATTTAATGAGTAGATGTACGCATTAGTAATTTAGAAATTTAAATAGGTAGCTTCTTTTATATGATTAATCGTTAATTTAAAGAGATTGCTTTAATTATTATTGTAGCAAGCTTAAAGTAGTTAACTTGAATTAATGTGTTCATTTACGCATTATTAGTTGAGAAAATTAGAGTAAATAGATTTCTTTCATGAGAGTAGTCATTTATTAAAAAGGTCACTTTATTATATTATAGCGAGTCAATTTAATAGTTAATTTTAATAATAATGAATTTAATGAGTTATGCGTTTTAGAAAGGAAAAATTTAAAGTCATTTGAGAAATAGAAATAAATTAATCATTTTCGCATTTTGGAAGAGAAAGGGTAAATTTTATTATTTAAAGGAAATTATTCTTTTTACTTGTAAAGTTGATATAGTATAAAGGATTGATTTTTGGAAATTTAAATTAATTTAAATACCTAACCCTTGTTAGTAGTTCAAAATATAAAGTGTTGGCTAAAGTAATATTAAGAAATTTAAAATTGGAGTTAAATAAGAAATGGAAGCTTTTTAATTTTAATAAGAAAAACGAATAAGAAGTATTGAATAATGGAAAGGAATGAATTCCATTTTTCATTTTCTTTATTTTAAAAAAAATAGATGCCTAAATTCGAAATTGAAAATTAGGTCAAAAATAGGGTTTCTCATTTAACCTAGCTTTTGAATATTTTTGGGGGGTTCTTTCTTGAGAGCTTTTTGGGGGGAAAAAAATGGAGATGGGGAAATTTTGGAAAAATGGGAGATTTGCTTGGAGTTGCAGGTGGAGCTCTTCATCAAAACTCTTCCTGGAATGCGTTTGAAGGTAGGATTCCAACCCACCCTCTTGTTATTTGTTGGATCTTTGAGTGGAAAATGGAATGCAAACATTGTTTTGGATTTGGTGGTTATTCTTCAACTCTTATATTTATTTTTTTTGGAATCCATAACATTCTGGAAAAAGAAAAAAAGAAAAAAATGGTTGTGACTGCAATAAATGGAGAATGGGGGTTTTTACGTTTTGTTTTGGTTGTTTTGTTCATGTTTATTTCAAAAAAAAATAGTTCCCCAGTTGGTTGTTTACTATGAGTAATCTGGAAAATATATGGACTGTGAATTTCTTTCAAAATGGGAGATTGCTGGAATGTGATTTTCTTTCAAAAAAAAAAATATATAAAATGGAGAGGTTGCTGGAAAATGCTTTTTATTTCCCTGTCTCAGGCTGTGTGGTGTGCATTGGGGATTTGTTATTTTTCTTTTAACACTATTTTAATTGCTATAACCAAAAATAAAAATAAAAAATAAAAAATAAAAAATAAAATTTTAATCCCCATGGCAGCTGGTAGCAACTGCTACCAGTTGGTAGCAGCGCTACCAGAGGTAGTGGCCTGCTACCAAATGGTAGCAGCGCTACCAAAGGTAGCGGCCTGCTACCATTTGGTAGCAGCGCTACCAATGGTAGCTTGGGCTGCCAAGGGAGGGCCCACGTGGGTGCCCACGTGGGTACCTTCCCTTTTCTGTTTTTTTTTAACATTAAAAAAAAGGTTTTTTTTTTTATTATTATATATAAATTAATAAGTGAGGTTAAATTAATAAGTGAAGTTAAATTAAGTTTAAGAGATTTTAAATTCAGTTCTTTTATATTATTTAATTTTAAATTCAGTTTCTTTTACATTATTTAATTCCAGATTATTAAATAATATTTGGATTTAGATAACCAACACTTAGTAAATCCATACTTCATTACAAGTTATTAATTTCTTATTGATTTTGTCATGTTCGGGTAATACACATTATTAACATGGACTAAATAGTAATGGTGGATTAATATGAATTTTTAAATAAAAGCTAATTTAGCAAATCCACCAACTTGATCGACATTAATAGTTAGAGCAATATGGTAAACGAATACCTCTACCGGATAATGCCTATGCAGATTTAAATTTTCTGTTATAGAATTTGGTTATGTAATGGTAAGACTTGATATGATAGTGGTTGGTCATAAGTCGGTCAAGCCCCTAGTTAGGGTACCGTCAAACAAGGAATCTAAGTTTGTGTTTTTTTTCTTTTTTCTTTATGGTTCAATTTGATCCGCTCCTAAAAGGGATCACTATGTAATAATCAATCGAGGTAGATGTTGTATAGTGGATGTGTTCGCCTAAAGGGAAAGGATGTAAAACACATGTAATTATGTATTCCTAACTATATTGAATGCCAAAGGGGTCTTGCAGTTGAGCAAACTCGGAGATGTAGCCCTTTAGGGGTGAACTCCGAGATCATATCTGTGTTATGCGATGTTTTAGTTTCCTTTGTTTCATGCTCTAAGTTATCATGTATGGTTGTTATCTTGTATAAGTGTATGGTGAAAATTTAATGAATTTAAATCAAAGTGCATAAAATTATTCATCTTGGTAAATGTAGTAATCAGGTTCATAAAACATTGTAAAATATGATTATGGAAAAGTATTTGGTTTATGTTAAATAAAGAAGTAATAGGGAAATGAATCTCATTAGGATGCCTTTAATGTTTTAGCTTGATATAAGTTGGTAAATTGATCGAAGGTGTAGGGGCAACAAAGTTAGAACTAATGTTGTAATTTCTAAGTTGAAAACTAAAGGATGAACATCATATAGATATCTACCTTTTTATCTTAGTAATTGAGTAACGCCATGTTAATCCTATTTCACTATATTGGATGAATTTGTTAAATTACTTCATATCTTAATCTTAACAACTAACCCTTACCAAATTATCTTGACAATTGGGTGGACTCAACTATATATCCATCATTATAACCCTAATAAAAGAATCTCTTATGATTGCTAAAAATGAACTAAAATGGGAAGTATTTGTAAAGTTGTTTATATCTTAATCTTAGTAAAGGTACCCTTTCATATTAACTTCATTTACTAAAAAGAGTGACATGCAATAAGATAATTATATTTTAATCCCAATGGGAGAACGTCACTATGAACTTTTATTTTAATCCTGTAATGATGAATTTCATCTTGCTAACTATATCTTTACTAAAGGGATGAACTCATGTGTTCCCATTTACATTTCCACCTAAATGAATTTAGTCCTTCTATTAGTATTATTAAAACCTCAATGAATGAATTCTATGGCTACTCACATTTTATTCTCCATAAAAGAACTACAACTCATTAGTTGGCTATGCATGAAATCAAATGAAGGGACCACACTCTATTAATGGAAGTTTAATCCTTAATGATGAATCTCATCTTATTAGCTATACTTTTAATATTTAAGAAAGATATCAAATGTGGGTGATTACCTTAAAATCAAATGGATGAACTTCGGTATATCGATCGCTTTGATCCTTTTGGGAGGTCTCTTAATGTGATTAGGATTTTAATTGCAATGAGTAAATAACCTCACAATGGCCTCCTAACCACCCAAAGTAAATGAACACTTCCTAAAATTATAAGATGTCAAATCATTGGACATATGTATAATCAAGTCTTATGCATTATCTCGTAATTAAGTTATCCATCTTATTGGATCCTTTGGCGCATGTTGAGTTGGGAAACTCCTTAGGTTCATTTAGCCTTCCGCTGTGGTATCTAAGTTTTAGATAACTCCTAATTATCTTAATGTTGTAACTTATCAGTAATACTCTTAACTATTATTATTAAAAAAAAAATATTTACACTCTATTTGAGTGTTTTTAACTTAAACCCTTTGGGGTTTCCTGGCGGGGCATTACAAGTTTTCTATGTGTCCAATGGAATGCATAAGATAGCTGGTCAAAACGTTTAGTAGGCAAACATATGGCAAATTTTGCCAAAAATGTTACCTATTTTCGCTACAAGCTTAGTATGCCTCAGAAGGAGAAACAAGTGCTAAGTATGAAAATAATACATGTTTTTGTCTAACTTGTTTTCTTCATGTGCAAATACTAGAAAGGTAAAATATAGCATGTGGGTTAAAATGTGGCTCCCACGAGGGTTGAGCCCAACATCCTGATGGAAATGAATGTTACTGTTGGCATTTTTGATGATTGATGCTGTGATTGTCATTGATGGACACACACTTGATTTGAGATCACTTTTTGTATGTATAAGTTAAAGTTCAACTGGTATTTGTTCCAACTCGTATGATGTATTATAGTCTTTAGAATATCGGTGTTTTGCAAAAAGTGTTTACCTATCTCAAGCGGTATGAAGACCCCAAAAGGTTCGAGGATCTCAAGCAGTACGAAGGAATGAAGTGACACAACTCATATTTCCTAGTCTTCATTTTGTCAAACTGGCAACTAGTATTTTGTTTGAACTGGTAATACTCTGTGATGAGTTACCAATCGACATTTTGTGATGAGTTACCATCCACCGATTGTTTGGTGGTGCCGACACTCTGGCGGTGCTTTTTGTGTCGTGTTACCAAATATGTCTAGATGCATTGAACCTAGGAAATTGTATTGTAATCCTATTGGACCAACATGAAATCAACTTCCTTTTTAAGGACATCATGTCTAGGGTTTTAGGTTGTTGCTAGGGTTTAAGATGGTTGATGAGTTTTTGTAAGTGTAAATATAGAAGAGAAGTTCAGGTCTGTGAGATAAAGTAGAGTGTGAATGTGTTGAAGACTGAAGTAATGCTGGAATGCATTAGGAATGAGCTATCAAGGATCTAACCAAGCAATCTGTGCTATTTGCTAGATCACTCACTTGTTGATTACTCACATCTTCGACAAATCTGAAGCCCTTAACTGGCTAGGCCCAAAAAGCCTTTTGTAAATCCTCCAACAAGGTGGTTCACATCTGTGAATCTAAAATCCTCTAGCAAGGTAGTCTTTTATCGGACTTATCTCCTAACAGAGATTGAGGTTCCTAACAGGATCTGTTTTGGTAAAGAACATTGTATGTCCTTAACCGGTATAGTTCCTATTCTGCAAATGGTTACTTGTGAGTTTCATCTCACCGTGGTTTTTCCCATTTGGGTTTCTACGTAAAAATCTCTTGTGTTATGGTGATTGTGCTTCTATGGGTGAATGCATTATTTTCTATTTGGTTTGCATTTGTGCTAACCAGTTTGTTTGCTAAACTGTTTTACCAGTTTACTGCTAGTCTAGTAAAGTGTTTAAGTACAGTAATTTTTGGCATACTAATTCACCCCCGCTCTTAGTATTCATCAATTGGTATCAGAGCCTACCTTTCTATAAGTCTAACCACTTGGAAAGAGATATGGGGGAATACACTATGAGGGAACTTACTCATCAGCTCACTCAGTCTGAGCAAGCCTATGATGATCTTATGGTCAAAAATAAGGCCTCTCAGGAAAAAAGGATAGAACATGCTAAAAAATTGATGGAGCTAACTAAAAATAATTCCTCTGATGAAGCGGACATGGAAGCCCTAATTCAAGAAGTAGAAAAGCTGAATGAATCCAATTCCAATGTGAGAAAAGAGTTGGAAGGATTGACTATTCGAATATGCCAAGAGCTTATGAACCGGAGGAAAGTTGAAGATCTGGTAAAAGACAAAGATCATGAAATCTCCAAGCTGAAGCAAGAGATCAGTGCACTTACTACTCACCTTCATGAAAGAAAAATGGAAAAGGAAGACATGCAAGGAGAACTGAACATAGCCATCTCCGAGAATGCAAACTTATGGAAACAAATGCTGCTATTTCCAAATAATTCTCTGAGTCAAAGGAAATACTTGCTAAGTTCAACAAGAGTACTGTTAAGCTAGAGAAAAAGCTTGAATCGGCCAAACCTGTGAGGAATACTGATAGACTTGGTTACTCTGGTCATGAGAAAGGTGAGACCTCTAGAACAAAAGATGGAGAAACAATCGACATCAAAGGATAAAGGTAAGAAAAAGTTCAAACTTGTTTGCTTTAACTATCTTAAAGAAGGACATACTGCTAATGTGTGTAGGAGCAAAGCCTACAATAATTTTCCTTACTTTATAAACAATGTACCTAGATCTAATAAGTTCAATGGTAATTGTTATGCATGCAACAAGTTTGGGCATAGAGCATCTGAATGCAGGTCTGTTATGAACAACACTGGAAGATATCCTCAGAGGACTCAAGGAGTTGGTCTGGAGCCTTTTGTGAATCGGAATCCCAACCGGTTTAATACCTTTAATCATCAGTCAGGAAGTGGTGGCTATCAAGCGGCAACCGGATGGAGAGAAAACTGTTTGATTTGTCATTGTCATGGTCACATTGCTGCAACATGTAGGAGGAAGAACAGTAACATGAATAATGGACCATGGAGAGCACCTGGAATGGTCTGCTATCATTGCAACAAACAGGGTCACATTGCCAAATTCTACAGAACAAGAAAGAACATATCAGATGACATACCGATCACTCCAAAAGGAAAGATTGATATTGAAACTGTTCAAGCGGATATGAACAAAACCTGGAAAAAGAAACCAGCAGTGTTGCATGAAGAACCAGTTTTTGCACCTAGTGTGGAAATTTTGGAACTGACAAACTAAGCATTAGAAAAGATTAGGGGGAGTAAATGGTGAAATATCTCGAATCCCCGGTTGACACCAGTAAAAGACCTTAACCAATATGAGATACCTATCAGTCGGCAGAAGACTGGAAATGGTAAAAGGCAAATTAGGGTTTATGCCCTAATAGTGGAGCATTTATTATGGTAGGTGGAGAACCTATTTAAAAGGAATTTTCAAATCATTTCTCACTTATCATTTTTCGAGCGAAGAATTTTTTCAAGTGTAGAGCAAAGAAAAGCGATTTACATTGTGATTCAAAGAGTTTATCAAAATCCTGAAGAATAATCTGAAGCAAACATCTGTTGGAGTGTAGAACGCAAAGCGACATCTCTGCAACCGAAGGAGTGTGTGGAAAAGTTCAAACTATGAAGCCCTAAATTTTGATCTACGAAGGTGTTTTTCATAATTCTCCATTTATCATGGCTTCCGCATCACATGATAGCTCTAGTGCACTTGTTGATTCTATGGACTTCATTCAACGAAAGTCAAAATACAATGCCATGTCTCAAGTACCTGCTGGTGTTATAGTGGAAGAAGGCATTTCCAATTACATAGACTACAAAATCAAAGACCTAGGGTCTCTTGTGATCCATTCCTAACTGAGCTTGTTCCATAGAAAGGATAAGAAGATTAAACCAAAATTCAGCATTCTAGAAAGCAAGAAACTTCACAATGCAGTTTACTTTCTTGAAGAATTTTCAGATGATCACATTCACATTATTCTAAGCAGGGTACACGGTGATAAGATGTACTTAGAATGGATGCATGATATCACACCAGAAGCGATTCATGCTATCACCGATTTTTGTAACATAGGGGAAGTGCCAGCCCTAAGGAAGGTCAACAAGACTATAATGTCCAAGCTCACCAGTTCAGTGAGCGACTCACATGGAATGACCGTCAACTCAATCAAGGATGATATGTTCAAGTATGCCTGCATGGTGATAGGTTACCAGATGTTCTCTGCTAGCATAATTAATTCTATCTCTGCTACAGCGGTAAATGCCGCTTATAGGATGATCAAGGAAGATGCATCATTTGATCTGTGCACTTGTATGCAAAGACAACTTCTGTTGAATCTTAATTCGATCAAACAGGACAATGCACTGAGATTTAAGTTTGGACAACTACTGGTTGGGTTGTTCTTTTACTTCCAAGGCTACTTTCCAGGAGTAGGTGATATTCAGTGGTCTCTCGACCAACCGGTGACAAAACAAATCAAGGAAAGCCTACAAGTGGTTGGAATCGGCTATCTGGAAGTGCTGAACAAATACTTTGATGAGTTCAGATGCAAGATGAGCCAAAGGATAAGATTATCCAGTGATATAGTCAAAAAGTATGAGGAAGACATCTGCTTCACCATCAAAGTTGATGAATGCATAATGAAGGCCGTTGAGCCCAAACAGGAAGAAGTGGAACCAATGGGATATGAGGTAATGAATTATATGCTGGACGGGTATGCTTCTACCCTAATCACCTCACCCCTTGATCCTAAGGTAAAGAGAACCGACACCTATTTGGAAAGGGTTACACCAGTTGTAGAACCCTCAGAAAAGAAAGGAAAGGCAATGCCTTCAGCATCGGCTCTAGTTACTACAGGCAGTCCCAAAGTGACCAAGCAGTCACCAACTAAGAAGAAACTAGAAGCTGCACCTGCCAAAGTCTTTGAGAGGAAGCGGAAGACAAAAAGCAATACACCGGACTCAAAAGAAACTATGTCAAAAGAACTGCCTAAGAAGATCAGGCAAACAAGGAAAAAGACAAAGAATGAACCGGCAACATCTGCATTGGTAAATATTGATATTTCTTCTTACAAACCTTTGACACATTGTCAAAGAACTATAAAGAATATTAGGAGAAAATTGTTGAATGATTTAAATGATTGGTTTGATGACTTCAATGATGATGAAAAGGAAGAAGTTGAATAGGAAATCATTAAGTATTTGTGTGTTAATGACCGGTTGCCTTCAAAAATTAGATCTGAGACACCAGATTCTTTGTATAATTCTTTAGACAACAAATAGCGCATTGCCATAGAAAAGGAATAGGAAATGAGGGAGGAAATATTTGCTCAATATTTTCCAGATGTATCAAATTCAAAACTTTTTGAAGTTATGAATAAATACAAAGGTCTCCTCTTCATGAGAAGAAGAAGACTCCTATTACTAGAAGGAATGGTTCATGAAGTGATAAAAGATACACATACTCATGCTCAAGAAGCTCTAAAGATGCATCAAGTGGCTGAAGCCAACAAGAAAGCTGAGCAAGAGCCAAAAACTGGCAAACTGGATGAGGTGTATAACAATGAAGAAGAACCGGTCACAGAACAAATGGACCCCATTGATGTTGATGCCTTAGATGGTGAAAAAGTTACTTAGGGTACACCATCAGAAGGAACAGGACAAGAGAAGCAGGCAAAAGAAGAAAAGAAGCAACAGGAAGTAGAAAAGAATAAATAGGCAGATGAAGAGGATAAGAGAAAAGAAGAGGAAAAGAGGAAAGATGAAGAGGATAAGAGAAAAGAGAAGGAAAAGAGGAAAGAGAAAGAGGATAAGAGAAAAGAGGAGAAAAAGAAGAAAGATGAAGAGGATAAGAGAAAAGAAGAGGAGAAGAAGAGAAGAGAAGAGGAAAATAAGAAACAAGAGGAAGAGAAGAAGAAGAAGGAAGAGGAAAAGAAAGAAGAGGAGAAGCGGAAAGAGGAAGAGAAGAAATAGGAAGAGGAGAAGAGGAAGAAGGAAGAGGAGAAGAAGGATGAAGAAGAGACAAAGAGAAAAGATGAAGAGAAGAGACAAGAAGAAGAGGAGCAGAGGAAGACTTAAGAAGATAAGCAAAAAGCCAAGGACAAGGAAGTAGCAGTAAAGAGCACATAGGTGAAGACCCCAATAGCAACCGGTAGTCAGGCTAAACTGGCTAACATTACTAGTCCCATTGACCTCTAGTCCGTAAATGAATCTAAGTTGTTGCACATAATTAAGGTTACTCAAGAATGCCTGGAAGTGATTAGGAGGAAAAAGGAGCAAGATGTGATCCAAGTTGCGGTGGACACTCTTACCGGTTTGATACCTAGTATGAACCTTCCTAGTACTGATTCCTCACTTGCACAATTGAAGCTCCTATGCACAGTTGTAGAAGACCAGGTGCAAAGCCTGGAATAGGTTGCAGAATCAAATGCCAAGAAGGAACATCAAAAGGCTCTGGACACTGCCATGGTGAGAAAGTTAACAAAGCTCTAGTGTGATCTTCAGAAGGCACAAAAGGACATTAGAGATGCAATGGATGAGGGAAATCTACTATTCAGCCAGATTTGTCAACCTCATTTATTCTATGATGATACGCTCACTCAGAAGGACAAACTACAAACTGATATGCAGTCATTTATTAGCACCTTCAAGATGCCTTATGACTCCTTCTCCACATATGGACAAACTACTCACTGGTTTCAACTTTAGTCTGTAAGACTAGAGGTAGAGATAAGCAACCGGACATGAAATTTGTAGGAACTTCAATTGGTCCTACTGCCAAGACTACAAATTCTCTAGAAATGCTATCTAAAACTTGATGCCCTAATGGTCACTCAAGAGATGAGCACGATAGATGCCATGGAAGAACAAGTCTCCCAGATGCAGACAGAGAAAGAGGTGGCTACCTCCCTACTTGACTCATGGTCCTTATCCATGAAGCAATTTTTGCAGGACTTTAAATCAGTTTTTGACAAGTTTTACTCTTTACTGTCATAAACACTTATTATTTTAATACTAATGAAACAAGGGTTAGTCTACAATGTTTTTGTCATTGTTGGCAAAGGGGGAGAAGCATAAATTTTGATGTTTTGATGCATACTTTTATGTTATTTTTGTTAAGGAGTAGTATACATTGTATTTTCTTCAAAAGGGATAGTGTATATGATTAGGGGGAGTAATTTTGATTATGGCATATTTTTGTTGTAAAATTCTTAGATGTCAAAATTTTCCTAAGTGTTTCCATCAATGCCAAAGGGGGAGATTGTTGGCATTTTTGATGATTGATGATGTGATTGTCATTGATGCACACACACTTGATTTGAGATCACTTTTTGTATGTATGAGTTAAAGCTCAATCGATATTTGTTCCAACCGGTATGATGTATTATAGTCTTTAGACTATCAATGTTTTGCAGAAAGTGTTTACCGATCTCAAGCGGTATGAAGACCTCAAGCGGTTCAAGGATCTCAAGCAGTATGAAGGAACGAAGTGGCACAACTCATATTTTCCAGTCTTCATTTTGGCAAACCAGCAACTGGTATTTTGCGTAAACCGGTATTTTGTTTGAACCGGTAATACTCTATGATGAGTTACCAACTGACATTTTGTGATGAGTTACCATCCACCGATTGTTTGGCGGTGCCGACACTCTAGCGGTGCTTTTTGTGTCATGTTACCAAATATGTTTAGATGCATTGAACCTAGGAAATTGTATTGTAATCCTATTGGACTGACATGAAATTAGATTCCTTTATAAGGACATCATGTCTAGGGTTTTAGGTTGTTGCTAGGGTTTAAGATGGTTGATGAGTTTTTGTAAGTGTGAATATAGAAGAGAAGTTTAGGTCTATGAGAGAAAGTAAAGTGTGAATGTGTTGAAGACTGAAGTAATGCTGGAATGCATTAGGAATGAACTATCAAGGATCTAACCAAGAAATCTATGCTATTTGCTAGATCACTCACTTGTTGATTACTCACATCTTCGACAAGTCTGAAGCCCTTAACCGGGTAGGCCCAAAAATCCTTTTGTAAATCCTCTAACAAGGTGGTTCACATTTGTGAATCTAAAATCCTCTAGCAAGGTAGTCCTTAATCAGACTTATCTCCTAACAAAGATTGAGATTCCTAACAGGATTTGTTCTGGTAAAGAACATTGTACGACCTTAACCGGTCTGACCTTAACCGGTTTGGTTCCTATTCTACAGATAGTTACTTGTGAGTTTCATCTCATCGTGGTTTTTCCCATTTGGGTTTCCAAATCTCGTGTTATGGTGATTGTGCTTCTGTGGGTGAATGCATTATTTACTATTTAGTGTGCATATGTGCTAACCGGTTTGTTTGCTAAATTGTTTTACCTGTTTACTACTAGTCTAGTAAAGTGTTTAAGTACAGTAATTTTTGGCATACTAATTCACCCCCTCCCTCTTAGTATTCATCAGTTACAAATATAGATAGATCAAATAAATGTTCATGCTCCATTGCAAAATTCATTTTTGAATTTGGAGAGGCTCAGAAACCTTCAGGTAAAAGCAAACTGTAGGGGTCGCATGATAGAGGAAAGGGCCAACAAGGACCATTTATCCCACATTCACCACGTGGAGGAAATTTGTCACATTTATATGCAAGGCCGCATATATCCTTAGTGTCAAAGCTTATGAGCTTTTGAAAAGGAGCAATTCAGTGTTGGTGGGCCTCCTACATGTGCTCGCATCTCAAAGCGGCCAAATTTTGTAGTGAAAGGGAAAATTAACAGGTGAGTAGGTTGCAAAGGATCTGACGCCCATGGCTATACCACTATATGAAAGTGCTCAACTATTAATCACCGTGACTTAGCGACTGGTGAGGTGGCATCCAGGTGGAAGTTGAAGTGGCACCCTAGTGGATCATGTAGCAAAATGAAGGCGTGACATGTGGTGACACCGTGGCATAAGAGAGAGATTCTTAGAGAGACTAAAGACCAAGCAGATTTAGGTAGATCAACGGTGATCAAGAAAGATCTGGCAGTTGTTGCTATATCGTGATGGGAAGATAATCGCCAAATACTCCCCGCAACTTGGTGACAAAGCACATGTCGAAAAGTGAAAGTTAAAGCTCGAGTAGATCATTGAGATCAATGGCAGATCAAGCAAGATCGGATGGTGGAGTGACATTTTGGGACTATCCATGACTGTCGTTGTGTTGCGGTTGTGAAGTGCCCAGAATGAATACCCTCGTGATAGGTACTAGGTCAGGTGGTGGCAAGGTGGACTTTGAGCATATCACAAGGTGACATGTGGTGACACACCTTGCGATAGGTGGCGTGTCATCAAGGTGAATGTGAAACAAACCCTGGCTGCAATAGATCTCTAAATGGTTTCACCGAATGCATCGATTTCATCGAAATAATAGGTATCAATGAAACTACAGTTTCGATGAGACATAAAAACTATTTGCCAAGGGAGGTGCTCTGGCCGAAAGACTGATGCTAAACAAACCAAAGTAAAACAGTGGGCCCAATGGTGCTGAGGTGGTGGATGAGGGCGTGCTCAGGTGGATCAGGTGGAAAACTAGAGATTGACATGTGGCATGGATGCTTAGAAAGACTAAAGACCAAGAAGATCAGGAAAGATCAATGGTAGTCCGAAAGATCTAACAGCCATCGCTATACCGCTATAGAAAGAAGTTTACCAGTTATGATAGTGACTTGGTGACAAAGCACATGCAGAAAAGGTGAGCAGCTAAGAGGTTAAAGATCAAGCAGTTTGAGGACAGATAAATGGTCGTCGCTATACCACATGATGAAGATGCTTGCTGGTTATCTCATGCGACTTAGTGACTGACAAGGTGGAAGTTGAGGTGGTCGTCTAGGTGGGCTCAGAACGAATGAGGATGCACCACGTGGTAGAGAGAAGATGAAGAACCAAGTCAGACCAAGTCCAAATGGCAGTCCAGATGGCAGACAAAGTGGACTTGGGAGCGAATCATAGGTTGACATGTGGCAAAAGTCTACATACGACCGGATGTCTATATTTTTAAATCAACTATGAACTTGAAATTTGAACCAGTTCAAAGTGGTTTAATGGTTCAAAGTGGTTCAATGGTTCAAATTTCATTATTGTCGTTCATTCCCGTGGGCCCAGGATGAAGAGAGCAACAAGAGAGATAAAAGAAAAAATGCAGAGTGGTTAAAAGCCGAATAGGTTCCTAAAGGTCTGAGGGTTGTCGCTATACCGCAATGAAAAGGTGCATAAATATTAATCCTTGCGACATAGTGACAAGCCGTCAGTAGTCTCGATGGTTTCTGTTATGTGCTGATAGTTAATGCAGGTGGCTAAATCAAATGGTCAAGTTCGGTAGCGTCTAGGTGGAATCAGTGAGAAAGAAAGTAGAATTCATTAGGTAGTAAGTTGCAGTTTTGGAAGAGTTTCTCTCTCAGTTAAGCCCCTTGATTTTGACGAAAAGCTTAGAATTGATGACAATTGATCCATCTTGGAGCCAAAATTTTGAATTTTGAATTTTTTGTAAGCTTTCGTATAAATGATTGTTTTTCACTCTTAATAAGGGAGAAGTTCTAGAGTTGGAGTTGGGCAATTTTGAGATTGTGTAGCAGAAGATACTCAGGCTCCCATAACTCATTTTTAGGAGTTTTTCCATATTTGTAATGCAGAAAGTTCCTTATTTTCAATAAAGAAGTTGAGTTCCTCCTTAAATTCTTTGGTCTAAGTGTTATGATTGTAAGCATTTTGATTAAAATTATATGATTCTTTTGTAGAATTCTTCATTTTATCTTAGTTTCTTCAGATGCTTAAGGCTAAGGTACATGTTATAGTGCAGGTCTCTGATTGTGTATGTGATTCTGTTGGATCAAAATTGTGAGAACATTATTATTCTCCTTTCTATGAACATCAATAAGCTAGCCTTTCAAGAGAATCATTTATGCAAACATGTATGTTTAAGTTGTGAGTTTAAGCAGTTTCATTAGTTGGTTATCTTGTGGATTTGTAAGCAATTTGCAGGTCTTTTATCATTGGTGGATCACCTAGTAGTAGCTAATTTTCAATTTTATGCATATCCTTCTTCCCTTTCCTCAAAAATTCATTTAATTTCTTTAGGTGATCAAATAGGAAGCTGACCTATAATCTGGAGGTCTTCTCTCATAATAGGATACCCACAGCCTGAGAGTAGTCCAATGTGTCATTGGATTGCAAGAATTTCAAGCTTGCATCAGGTGCAAATCCATGTGACAATAGGTATTTCATAAGCTAGGACAATGAGTTGTTCCACTTGAAATTCACTCTCGGAATTTGTTCAAATGTGATATTGGTGAAGTGTTGCTTGTATTCTTCTACCAATTGTTTGTACAGTTGTAACTTGTCATATTTTGTATTATAATCATCATTGACTTGATTAATGATGAGTTGTGAGTCTTCAAAGACTTGTAGATCTTTGATATTTCATTGTAGTGCAGTGCATAGTCCTACCATCAGGGTTTGTATTCATTAATGATATTGGTACAAGGGAAGCTAATCCTAAATGATTTGGGAATTAAATCTCCTTGAGGAGTTATCAACAGAATTCCTGCTCCTACTCCATGATTTGTATGTGAACCATTAAAGAATAATTTCCTTTGTGTTTGTGTTGATAGTGCAAATACTGATTCATCTGGAAAATCTATCACCATTGGATGGTTGTCTTGTAAAGGTGCTTAAGCAAGCTGGTCTTCTATGATTTGTCCCTTTATAGCCTTTCTACTGATGTATTCAATGTCGAATTCACTAAGTATCATGACCCATTTTGCAAGTCACTGCTCTATTCATCAAGTATTTGAGTGGATCAAATTGTGCAACCAGCTATATGTTATGACTCAACATATAATGTCTCAGTTTTTGTGATGCAAAGACTACTGTAAGACACACTCTTTCTATCTGTGTGTAGTTGAGTTCATATCCAATGAGTGTTCTACTAATGTAGTACACAACTTTCTCTTTTTTTGTTCATCATGTTGTGCTAGGAGAGAGCCTAAGGAAGAATTTTTTCTAGCTATGTATAATAGTAAATGGTTTCCCATGTACTGGGGGAACCAATATTGGAGTGGACAATAGATTTTATTTTAGATTTTCAAATCCCTCCTGGCATTGTTGTGTCCATTTAAATGTAACACCTTTATTCAAAAGATGTTGAAACGATTGGCACTTTTCTGCCAATTGGGCTATGAAGCGCCTTATGGATTGTAATCTCCCTTGCAAACTTCTAAGGTGTTTGAGTGTAGTAGGTGATGGTGTGCCTAAAATAGCTTTAACTTTCTCTAGATCTATCTCAATTCCGCGATTGGATACAATGAATCCCAAGAGTTTACCAAAGGTTACCCCGAAGACACATTTTTTTGGATTTAGTCTTATATTGTATTGCTCCTGTCTATCAAATATCTTAGCCAATATGCTTAAGTGACTATCCCTTGTTTTGGATTTTTCTAGCAAGTCGTCTACATAATCTTCCATGATTGTGTGTATTATATCATGAAACAAGGCGGTCATTGCTCTTTGATAAGTGGCACTTGCATTCTTAAGGCCGAATGGCATCACATTCCAACAATAGGTTCCCCATGGGCAAGTAAATGTTGTCCTCACTTGATCTTCTGGCACAATTTTGATTTGATTATACCTAGAAAAACCATCCATGAGTGATAGCATTTCATTTCCAGTTGTTAAGTCCATTATGATGTCTATATTAGGGAGCGAAAAGTCATCTTTGGGACAAGCCTTGTTAAGATCTCTGAAGTCGGTGCAGATCCTAATACCTCTAGTATGCTTGGATACCAGGATTAGATTTGAAATCCATTTAGTATAGTCTATAGGTCTGATGAAACCCACATCTAACAATTTTTGTAACTCAATTTTGACTAACAAGGCTATGTGAGCGTGCATTTCCTTGAGCTTTTGTTTGTATGGCTTTACCCCTGGAAGTAAAGACAAGTGATGTAAGACTAATTCTAGGTCTAATCTAGGCATATTTGCATAAGACCATGCAAAATTGATGGGTCTTTGCTTAAAGAAGTTGATAAATTTCTCTTTTTCCACTGGATCGAGGGATTTTGCCAGGTGAATGTTACGAACCTTCTCAGCATCGCCAATGTTGACTTCCTTAGTTTCTTCTACGAGTAATGTTGATCATTCTTTACCAATAGGTAGGGCAGCTATTATGTGTTCGACTTTATCATCACTATCATGATTAAGAGAAGAGCTTGCCTCTCCAAAATATGCAGTTTTGTCTAGATCTACTGCATTGCCAACTTTGTGATCATTATAAGGGAATCCATCTCTTGCACCTAACAATTCTACTATAGCTTCATCATTTTGGAACCAATCTAATTGTGGCTCTCCTTCTTGCCCCCAGTCAATCAAACATGGATGTATGAGGGGAAAATCTTTGTCTCTTGTCATTTTAGAGGATCTAGATATCATGCATACTTGATTATGATTTGTTGTTTCTTCATCATATATTGGTGATGAGTTGTCTTCATTTTTTGATGGAAATTCATAGTCATAAGAATCTGTGATGCTTTCTATGTACATTTCACTCTCTGATTCTGTATCACTTATATGTTCTTTTTCTAGTAAATGAGTAGGCCTCCTTTGGATTGTGGAAACCCTTCTTAAGCCTAGTATTAGTCTTTTCATTCTTTCTTTATCTAATTCAAATGGAGGTTTTGAAGTTGTTTCTCTTGGCAAGAGTATTGACAATAACCAAGGATTTGGTTCATCTGCTTGTGTTACACTTGTATCTGTTGCCATGTTTGCTTGCATAGATGATTCAGGTACTGTACTGCTGGTTGTCTCTATGTTAGGTTCTTGTAGAAGTTGCCTCATGTCTTCACCATCTGATTATGTGATAGGAGATGTTGGTAGTTTCTTTCTTTTCTGAGGTTGAAATAAATCCATCTGGCTTACAGGCAAAAAATTTGAGGCTACCTTTGGCCTGTTTAATATATCCAATGTTTGTTGTCTAGCTTCTTTAATTGGTGGCACATATTTATATCCCAAGCCTTGGTTCTTTGGGTTTTCATTTGGCAAAACATGTTCTAATATTCCTTTCTTTTGTATCCCTAATCCTATGGTTCCATCATATCCGTATTTTGTAACATTTTGAAGCCATTTCCATATTGATGTAGAGGTATCCTGGGTACTACCATGTCATCCTCCTCTCTATATATCCTATGATTAATATCTTCATTTAAAGATTCTTCTTGTAGATCTCCCCATCTAATGAAGGAACAAGAATTTGAATATTTTACTATTTCTTTACCTTTATCTTTCTTCATTGTTGTGTTCAGAGGCTTCCCAAAGGTCCTTTGAGAAAATCGTGATTGTTTTCCATCTGATGTGCTTGGAATGGAATATTCTCGACAACCAACTTGTTTAATATGAAAAGAAGATGTAGTTGGTGTATTTTTCTCTATTTCTTTAATTGATAATGTTTCCATTTGTAGGTGAATAGGAGCTTCTTGATTGTTTGGTACCTGATTGTCTGAGCTTACCTTTTATGATTACAATGTTGAAAAGGGTTTGGGTCACCATGGACAGTGATCTCTATACCATTATATGGGAACTTTACACATTGGTGAAAAGTTGATGGTACTGCTTGCATTGTATGTATTCACGGGTGACCTAACAACATATTGTACCCCAGTTCTCTATCTAGTACTTGGAAGGCGATATTTGTTGTATCTCGTCCCACTTGTATTGGTAATATCACCATACATTTGGAAGGGCATTGCTCATCCTCATAGGATTTTATATTGATTCTCTTAGTAGAGTCAATATAATGTTGAGAATATCCCAGAGCTTTGATCAAATGTAGAGTGCAAATGTTGAGGCCCGTGCCACCATCTATTAGTACTCTTCGAATCTTTTTTCGGTCAATGAAAGCTTCTAAGTGCAAGGGATCATTATGCATGAGTCGGTTTGCAGGAACATCATGTTCAGTAAATGTGACCTTTGAGGCTGACAAATTTCCCACCATTGATTGAAATGTGTTCTCATCAATGTCCCTAGCAACAAGCAAATCTTGTAAGGATTTATCCAAGATTGCTTTATGGGCTAGTGATAAGCGCTATGACTCAAATAATGAAATTTGGGCTAGAGTTCTCTTCAATTGATACACCATATTATAGTTGCTAGTTATTGAAGGCTGATTCAGAGGTACTCCTTGTAATGTCCCTTTTGATCTTCTTGTAATGATGATACAATCTCTGCTTCTAGGATTCATTGTGATTGTAGCTACCCTTTTATGTCCTTCACTTAGCATGTTAATGGCATAGTCAAATGCTACATTGGTATAATTGACAGTATTGTCTTGTGTATTAGAACTGGAAGCCTTTCCCTTGTCATGTTTGACAAAAGGATCTTTGAAAATGGTATGATATATATTGGTTTCTTTATTATCCACTGTAATCTCACCTTGATCTATGAGATCTTGGATGAGGTTTTTCAATTTTTAGCATGTTGCTGCCTTGTGGCCCTTATTATGGTGATATTCGTAGAAGTCATTGTCATTCCACCAAGAAGGCTTAAATAGACCTGGTTCATATGGCCTAGCTTTCGGTAAAGCTATAACATTTATTTGTATCAACTTCTTCAATGCGTATTCAATGGGTTCTCCAAGGGGTGTGAAGTTCCTTCTAGGTGCGCCTATCCTTGGAGGCCTTGGATTATTTGACTGTGGCACATTGGTGTCATTTGTCTAAGGCTTGTTCTAATCAGTTGGCCCTTGTAAAGATATTACTGGTTGACCTTTGTTCACAATACGTGCATCAACAACTCCGTCGTTTGTGACATTTTTGTTTCTAGACCAAAATTTTGGTCTTTCATTGCTTGTGCTGGTGGTTGGTCCACTATCCTTTTGGTGTTTCAATATCCATTGTTCTAATAGGCCTTTCTCACATTTGATGCCCTTTTTTGTAATGTCTTTGAAATTATTCAGGCATTGCATTTGTAATGGATATCTAATTGAGGACACCAGATTTTCATTAAAGATGTCTACTTGTTCTGCTTCAGGGATGTGACTGAGGCATCTACAATATATTCCTCTCCATCTTTGTAAGAATGTAGCGAAAGTCTCACTTTCTTTTTGTTTCGTTGCACATAAATCCATTAATGTGATTGGATTTTCTATGTTGACGGCAAATTTGGATATAAACAACTCAACTAATTCTCCCCATGAAGTAATTTTTGGTGGAAGGTGCGAAAACCATTCTAGTGTTGTCCCTCCCAAGCTTTTTGAAAATAATCTCATCAAGTATGTATCATTGTGAGCTACTTCAATGCATGTCGTAAATAATTCTCTTATATGATCTCGAGGATCTCCTTTCCCTCTATATTTGTCAAATTTTTGCATTTCAAAATATGGGGGAAAAGGTGGCATGTATAATTATTTGTCAAAAGGATAAGGATAGAGATCCTCCATGGTATAGCTCTTTTTATCATTGCTCGCTTGTATATTGGTCATTTGCTTTTGTAGGTTCTCCATTTGTGAGTCAGAAGTTCTGTTTGGGTTGTCGGTGTGTTGACTTGATGAATGTTTCCTACAAAAGGAATAGTATTTGAGTACCTTTGGGCTTGTTGAAATGTAGATAAACCAGGTAACTATGTCCCATAAGTCCCAGCAGGTGATGTGAAGTATGCAAATTGTAGAGTAGCATTTGGCTAAGCCAAGCTTGTTATCCCTAGATTCACATTCTGACTATTGCAGGAGGAACCAACTTAGACTACTAGTTGAGTTATATTTTCCAAGGTAGTGGTTTGAGATATTGGAGCTTGTAGCATCATATTTGGTGTTTCCCATGTTGTAAGATTGGCACTTGGTGGTGTCACTATTGATTGTATTGAGGTTGTAACCACATTTGGTGTTTCCCATGTTGTAAGATTGGCACTTGGTGGTGTCAATGTTGATTGTATTGAGGTTGTAGCCATATTTGTATTTTGAGACATACCTTGTGTTGTTGTAGCAATTGTTGCTTGTGTCTACGTTGTAATGGGTATTTGAGGTATATTCTGGCTTAATGTCATACCTTGTGGCATTATTGTTGAAATATCTACCCATGGCGGTAGTTTGGCCCCATTTTTTACTAAGAGAGAGATATACCTATCTCTGTCACTATTAATGAGAGCGTTGAGGATCATTAACATTGCGGGGTCTTGTTGGGCTACTTCAAGCTCTTCCTTTGTCAAATTATGTTGTATTTCATCAAGGGAAGGCATCTTGTTTGGGTTTTTTGAAATTGTTGTGGGTGCATAACCATGTGTTTTTTGTTGTGTGGATAGATCCATATTCCATGTTGGGTTGACCAAGGGATCGTTGTTAGGATCCATTTGATTTTTTGCCTTCTGAGCACATGTTAATGACATGAATATTGCTTTGAGGTGATCTTGACTCTCTGATATGTGTATGCAAGACTTGGTTAAATGCAACTCAATATGTTTCTATGACACCCTAAAATGCAGATGACTTGCTATCTAGGATTTCAAAATTCGGACACATGATTTTCAGCGTATTGCCTAAAAGCTTCAAATTTTGCCTCTTCTTTAATTTGGTTTTCTAGGTCTATGTCTACATGTACTGATTTTCAAACTTCTTCATATATGACTACCTGGACTATGTCATATTGGTTTTGATCAATTGTTAATTCTCCAGCAAGGGTATTTAAATCATCAATTATTGCTAATTGAGTGTTGTTTGCCCCAAGATTTGGCTGTTCAAATGGGAATTGATCATTTCCTTTTAGACCCATACGTTTGATGCAGACAATGCAGACTCTAAGATAATGGACACCTTTTCTTTTTATAACATGGTTTGATGAATATTGCTATGGTTTTCTCTACCAATTTTCTAATGGCTTCTTTTTGAGCTGCTCTTTGTATCATTTTCCTTATTTTCTCATCAAGGCGAACAGACTTTCAGATTTCATCATCTATGATGGCCTCAACTGTGTCATATTGGGTATAATTGACTCTTAACTCCCAAGTGAGGTTATCTAAACCATCAATTATTTGTAATTGGTCAGTGTTTGGTCCAAGATTTGGTTGTTCAAATGGGAATTCTCCATCTCCTCTAATACCCATGGACTTAGGTATGATTCTTATAATCTGACGTGACCCTAATCTTAAGGTGAAATGACTTGTGTGAGGACTTTGTGCGATGACTCTAATGGGACTTCTACATGAATTGAGTACGTAGGACCTATGATCACTTGAAAGTAACATTTTCATCATCTTTGAATTTGTGCAAAAAGGTTTGGTTTCAACATTGGTTTTGTTGTCGGCACTTGTTTTTCTTGTTGAATTTTTTGACCTTGTTGAACACTAAAACTCTTGACTTTGTTTTGATTTGAATCTTGCAATGTTTTGGAATTTGTTGAAGTATAGAAAAGAGAACAATAGTCACATCAAAAAGAATAAAACAATGAATATAGCAATTGTTTAGGAAAGTTTTTTCAAATTTCCCTGAATGTTGGAATCTTTTTCAAGACCCCATTTTGTTTTTGTTGTATTTGGGCAATTCGATATCAGACAGACTCTCCTAATGTCAAAAGGTCACAAGTATTATCATAGCTCACATCTTGATACTACATCATCTCAAACAGTCATGTCGCACCCTAGGGTGTGCCCATTTTTTTGCCTTTTTCCAGAAGTTAGACCAAAGAAGATTGCTCCTCAATTGGCCCATTATCTTGGGAGATTTATGGTGAGTGTCTTGGGGGTAGATTCTTCCCCACCCTTGCACTGTGATAAAATAAGTGTCTAGTTACTGAATCGGCTTGGCTTCTAATTTCTATGGTGTTTAGACAGGGTTTCGTTTGAGTGGTCACAATCAACAACATTTTACACTCCGTTGAGGGAGGTCTACCAGTTTGTAGAGGTTACACTCTATAGATTTTAACGCACCATATAGGCACTGAGGGAGGCATAACACCATTGTAACAACATGTAACACTCATCGCACATGATTTTCATCACATACACATTTGATTATAGTGGCTTGGATTACTTGGCTTTAGTCATTGGCCACTTAGGTCATTCCTCTCTCACCAGCTTGAATGGCACCCTAAGGGCAACTTAGGAGGGCAGGCCTTCTGAAGGATTTAATTGCATAAAATAAAGGAAAATATTAAAAAATAAAGAGTCTGGTTTTCTGATCACCCATTGAAGAAGAGAGCATAATACCTATCCCTTAGAATACACAAAAGACAAGGTTCTTTTTATCCCTTCATTGCAATGATTTTCTATTCTAATTGGAGATGTTGCTCCACATAGACATGGTGTTTATTTTAACTAGCATAGCAATGATCAAAGTTGTTTTTTTTCTTTATTAAAGCACCAAAAAGAAGTGTTTCTAAGCTACCCCTGTAGAAAAATAATAATGTTAGACAACACACAATGGGATATCTAGCCTAATTTGCAGGTTACAAAGTTTTATCTTTTCACAGATAGAGAGGTATTCTAGTAAAAACCAAAACTGTAATAAAACAAAAAACTAAAAACTAAATTTATCAAATGCGACTAACTAATAAAATACGAATTGATATCATATCAAATGCAACATGATGAACCATCAATTGTGAATTACTTTGTAAGAAATTGAGACATGATGACTGATCAATTGCGATGTGATGTGATAGCGATTGCGACTTCTAAAAAAAAAATTGATTTTGAATTTTTTTTTTTTTAAATTTTTTTTGGACTTTTAATAGAAAAACATAAGGAAAAGACAAAAAATAGAAAAGTTATTCTTCAATTATGTTGTTCTACACTACGCGAGCCAACACATCGATTTCGTCAAAGAACTTGTACTTGGTTAGAAAGCGATGGATGGTTCTGTGATACTGAGTGATCTCCTCTCTTTCTTCGATTTCACGAAGCTCCTTTTCAGCCTTTAGAAGTTTCTGATAATCTTTTTGTTGTCTCCTATTTTGCTTTGCCTTCCTTGCACTTGAAATTTGGAATGTCACCTTTCCTGCCATTGAATTAGAAATATTTTATATGCAGAAATGAAATTTTCTAGAATTCAATAAAAATCCAGGGTTAGATGCGTAATACAAATTCATGCAAAAACGACACAAGAATTTTTTAATTATCAATCTTTTAGAGAAATTACAATCTATTTAAGCAATTGTGACATCTTGTGTGATCAATTGTGACATGATGTTAGGGCGATTGCGAATTTCTACATATGCAATTGTGACGTCCAATTTCTTGTGTTCATATGAATCTGCAAAACATATCAAAACAAATTCAAAGGTCAGAATGATTCACATCAGTTTCACCATTTGTTTCTATGCCTGAATGTCATAAATGTATTAAGCTAATTAGCAAATAAGAATGAATCACCAATTCCTAACTAATTGACAAACATCAAACATAATCAATGAAAATCAATACAAAATAAGGAATGAATTCAAATAAGAGCTCCCTCACTCTGCATCTTTGCTTCCATTGTCCTTCTCCAATTTGAATGGTTGGTGGCTCTCAGGTATTGCACCAATTTCCTGCATACAAATGTTTTGAAGACTGTGATTCTAAAAAATCTAGATTGAATTGATGAAAAGAGGTTGAATTTATAGATTTTCCATAAAAAGGGGGTGAGAAATAGAGCTCAAGTGTTGATTGACAGACAACTGATTTAGATTGATTAGTTAACTCAATTGATTGATCTGTTAACTCATTTGATTGTTTTGTTAACTCATTTGATTGAGTAGTGAACTGGATTGATTGAAGAGTGAACTGGATTGATTTATTAGTCAACTCACTTGATTGATTAGCGAACTCACTTGATTGATTAGTGAACTGAATGGATGGATTAGTCATAAAAAGTTGATTGAGAGTTAAAAGGGATGATTGATGAGTTAACTGATTAGACAACTGATTTGATCAATCAGTTCTAATTTTAGCATGTGTTGTAGGAATTTGAAATTGAATTTGATTTTTATTTTCAATTTGGATTTGAATTTGGTCATTTGAATGCTGAAATGCACATGAAATTAACTAAAATTCAGATTTGGGGAAAATGTGAATTTGGAAATATGAAATTAATAGAAATTTGAATTTGGGAGAAATCAAATGAAATTAGATGGAATTATGTGAAATTATAATTTGGAGAAATGGAGGAATAAGTTAATTAATTTAAATAATTTAAATAAAATTATTTAAACATTAGAGATTGAATTAATTAAATAATAAATATTATTTAAGTAAGGAAAAGGTCGTAATTAATTAAGTAATTGATATTTAATTGAGATATGGTTAACTGATTAAAATGATTTGAGAATAGAAATAGAATAATTAGGAGTTTTGAAGGGCGATGATTAGAAGAAATAGTTAGTTTAGTCAAATAATTCAAGACTTAATTAAATAGATGAATAATTAGTGTAGAATTAATGAGACATATTTAGATGTCTACAATATGTATACATATATCTATATACATATGTATATATATGTATACATATGTATATATATATGTAACACATGCTAGAATTCATCATATAATAAACAAAGCTATCAATCAGAAGCACAAGGGGAATCATGAATCCTTATCTAATCAACAAATCTAACAAACTAGACAATGAAATGATACAATCAAAGCAATAGGAATTATGAATGAAATTAATTAAAGCTCCCTATCCCAAGATTGCATATTGCTTCCATTGCTCTTCTCATCTTCGTGGTATGATGGCTCTCAGATATTGCGCTGGTAACCTACAAGTGACACAAAGATTCAAAGTTTGTGATTCAGAGTAAAGATTGAGGAGGATTGAAAATGGAGATTGGATGCCCATTTTATAGAAAATTGGAGAAGATTGATTGAAAGGTGGAATAGAATGATCAAGAGGTGTGAACTCAGGTGAGCTCAAATGCAAGTTGATAGTCGAACTGCTGATTGTAGGAGTGAAACTCAATAGATTGAATAGATTAATGGAGTCAACTGATTGATGAAAGAGTTAACTGAAGGAAGAAAAAGGATGATTGGTGGAAATAAAGAGGATGACACAGAGAGCTAAATTTAGATCAAGATAACTGAAGGATGGAAATAGAAGTTGGAGAGATAAATGATTTAATTAATTAATTAATTTAGCATGTGCTTGCATTTAGATTTAAATTTTTAATTTAATCTTTGCATGAGATATTATTCAAATAATTGAATTGATTAATTCAATTTAGTATTTGAATATATTTAGAACTTGACTTTGATTTTCAATTTGGTTTTTGAAATCATGCACATGTATTTAAATTTGGAAAAAATTAGAAAAATATGAAATTAAATGAAATTATAATTTGGGGATTTGGAAATGGAAGAATTAATTAGCTAATTAAATAATTTAAAGAAACTATTTAATTATTTAGAAATGGAATTTAATTAAATAATAAAGATTATTTAATTTAAAGGATTAAATTATAATTAATTAAATAATAAATATTTAATTAATATTTAGAAGAGAATTGAATGATTAGATGATTGGAGATAGAAATTGAATAATTAGTAATTTATTTAAATAATAAAGATTATTTAAATTGGGGAATTAATCATAATTGATTAAATAATAAATATTTAATTAATATTTAGGAAATGATTAAATGATTAAATGATGAAAGAATAGAATAATTAGTGAAATGATGAGGAAATATGAAATTAGAAGAAATAGTTAATTAACTTAATTAAATAATTAAAGAATTATTTAATCAATTAGAGGAATAATTAGTACATAATCAATGAGACATTTTTAGGTGTCTACATTTGCCCCTCTTTGAGACAAAGTCGGAACGACATTGTTTCAAAGAAAATGAAAAATTCTGCCCCAGTATGCCTTGGTATTGTTGTGTAGTGTAAATATGCCCCCTCGGAAAAGGTGGTTGAAAAATTCAAAAAATGAGACCATGTTTTCGATACCATTGTAAAGAACAAGCATATGAAATTTCGTGTCATTTCGAGATCATTTGAGTAGGATACAAGTTGTTTGAAGTTGGTGGGGACCACGGGTGTCAAGGTGTCTTAAAACCCTAATTTTGAGCTATAAATAGATAATTCTAGGTTTTTATTTGCTCAGTTGTGAGTTGGTAATTCCTTGATTTCTTTGCAATTTTTGTGCCTATTTCTGAGTTTTTGGTCATCATGTCTAGTTATAGAGCTCGATTGCACTTATCGGACCGAGTACGTTCATTTCAGAGACCTCCTGAGATTGGCAGCATGGTACTTTTCCAAATTTTTCCTGTTTTTTGCCTATTTTTTCAAAAAATTTCCTTGATCATTTTTTGCTCTCCATTACGCAATCGCTTGTCGATTCTTACGCAATAGAATTAAATGTACCACATTTGCTGTAAATTCTATGCATGCGTTGTAAGTGTCACGCAATTGTGTTAACATGCCACATTCGTTTATAGCTTCACGCATAAGTGTTTTTGTTACGCATGCGCTCATTGTGTCACACATTAGCTTTAATTGTCATGCAAGAGTGATTTCTGTACCGCATAAGTCATAACTGTCACGCATTCGTTGTATATGTAACTTTTTTTCATGCGTTTGAAAATTTATAAGTACTTTTCTGGATCTGATATCTAATATTTTGATCATTTTCTTATTTGCAGGAGAACATTGGAGTGTTATACTGTTGCCAGAGCAGACCTAGTGGACTTGATCTTTGAGCTGACCTACCAGATGATGAGATTGAGCATATTCGTCAGCTTGGTCTTTACCATGTATTGCATTTGCCAGAGGTTACGGCCAATAGGGCCATGATTACAGCTTTGGTAGAGCGGTGGCACTCAAGGACGTGTTCATTTCATCTTTCGACTGGTGAGGCATCCATTACCTTAGAGGATGTATGGCGTATACTACATATTCCCATTCATGGTAAGAGATTTTTATATGACCATGATGATGGCATTGTCGGACTATGTGCACTTTTTGAGTGTGAGATTCAGGATTTGCAGATCAGTGGCCGTTATGAGATCCCTTGGGCCCAATTAGATTACGATGACCTGAGCATTGTATTATGTGGTATTGTCGGTGGTTTACTGATACCTGATCGACGAGGTCATGGGTTTCCAGTTGGATGGGGTAGAGTGCTCCATGATATGATTGTGCATCGCCAACTATATGCTTGGGGTCCTTGTCTACTTGCCATGTTGTACTATCAGATGCATGGTATTGTGTATCTGGGATACCGTTCTA
Organism: Cryptomeria japonica; assembly: GCF_030272615.1. NCBI lineage: Eukaryota > Viridiplantae > Streptophyta > Pinopsida > Cupressales > Cupressaceae > Cryptomeria > Cryptomeria japonica. The sequence goes on from NC_081407.1 coordinate 523,260,153, forward strand.
TTAGTTGTGGTGTTACTTTGCTACAGACATGGGCATGGGAGCATATTTCTATTTCTAGGCCTATCGTTCATGTATACAATAGGTACTAGACATAGGGGTTCAGGGAATATCTTGTACTGGAGACATCAGTTGGATATATTGCAACATTTCATTTGGAGACCTTACTTAGATTGCCCCGGTTGGCCTGATGATGTAGGACACTTGTCTTTCTACCGCCAATAGAGATATCTTATTGGTAGGACCTTTGAGACTCAGCAGATCATAGAGATGTGTTTTCTTGGACATGTTCTTAGACAGTTTGGTGAGGTACAGGTGACATCTGTGGTTACTGCATATTTTGCTCATGTATCTCGTGAGGTATCTGATTGGGGTGTGTGTATTCAGCCATATGTTTCCTCTGCTGAGTTTGATTTGTTGCAGCCATTACTCTAGGGTTAGGGTAGGGGTGGAGCGGATCTAGGGATGACAACGGAGTATGATGCATGGTTTGCTAGGCACAGGCCAATGCTTTGACTGATCCCGTTGTTCTGGTTACAACACAATTGTTGAGGATAGGCGTAGGGGAGAGAGCCAGAGGAGATGGAGGAGATGGGGGAGGAGGTGGTAGAGACGGTGGAGATGGAGGAGATGGTGGAGATGAGGATATAGACATTAGTGGAGACACTGAGTCTATTAGTAGTGAGGACAACGATGAGTCTTCGGAGTCATTGAGTAGCAAGGGTGGGGATGGTGATGATGATATGCCAGAGTTGGAGGATGCGCCTGCCATAGAGGGTGGGATAGGAGAGGTTGGTGATGAGGATGAGCTGCAGACTCTTAGAGCGCGGGTGCAGAGCTTGAAGGATGAGGTTGCTAGATGAGATATTGAGTGAGAGACCTACCATGCAAATTATGGTGCCCTAGAGGCAGAGTGAGTGCGTCTTCAGTGGGAGAGAGATGAGCTAGTGTGACGATGTCAGATCACTATGGATGCCTTTGATCAGCTTTTTAGAGCAAGTACAGATGCACATGACCAGGGAGAGAGATATTTCACTATTGAGCAGGAGGCTATTTATTATAGATAGGCATATGAGAGAGCCATCCCTGAGGGTCAGAGAGAGCCTAGCTTCAGTGTATTCATGGGGAGGAGATCGAGTAGATCTACTTCACGACAGACTAGCAGTGGTGGTGTTATGGGACCACCTCGACATCCTGGGGCAGGATCTAGTGGATATGATCCACCTGCTGATAGAGGCAGTGTTGGTTGATCATGTTATCTAAGCCTTCGGGCTTATTTATTGTATTCACAAACATTATCATTTTTGAGTTATATATATATGGAATGCGGGTTTTTTTGGAAATGATCTATGTATATTACTTTTTCTTTCCATGTATGCTTTATATGATGCTATGAATTGTATGATGCATATCTACTTGAATTCTATATGATTCTAAATGCAATGGTAATACATGTATGTAGTAATGATGTAAATGAAATCTAAAACGAATGCAAATGAACTCTATAATGAAATGCAAATGAACCCTATAATGAATGCAAATGAACCTTATAATGAAATGCAAATGAACTCTATTATGAAAATGCATTTTTGTATGATAATGGTTGAATCTATTTTGACTCAGATACACCTTGAAGAAATGTTAGTTAGATGGTAGAGAGAAAATTTGATGATAGAAAGAATGTTAGAAAGAATGCGACTAGCCAGAAGATAAGAAACCAACAAACTATCAATAAGCAAATGAGATGAAGATGATAATGAAATTGAATGAATAACGAACCTGTGTCCCATATTTTATTGCGTCAATATATATTCATCACTGAGCCTTATTATTAAGCAATGAAGCTTAGCACATCAAGGTATAAGGAACCAAGATGCAAAAGATATCTCATTATAGAAACAAACACGTAGCAGACCAGGAGTGAACCCTCCATTCTGGTAATTGCGTTAGGGGTCAAGGTATGTGTGGCGATTTCACCTTATTGTGAAGGCTCTTATCACAGACACCCACTAGAGCAATTTCCCTAGAATTTCATCAGTTCACACCACAAATAGTAAACAAAGAAAAAGATAATGCTCATCATAGCTCCTCTAGTCACTTTTGGACATCCTTGAGTAGCATAGAAACAATATCTGTTGCCAAATGATAAAAAGATAAAGACTGACCCAGACAAAATTCAGCAGCTATACTGACCTTGTGCCTTCATTCTCAGTTGTTTGATGTGATGGTTAATAATGTCTGATCTCATAAAGTTGCGGACCTCGTTTAAGACTGACCTGTCTAATTTCGAGTGTATCCTCTTCTGTTTAAGACAAGATAATGATCACGTTGATATGGATATGATACGATTGATAAGATAGTTTGATCAGTTGATTGCAGATGTTTGACTAGATAGTCGTATCCTTTGTTAACTTCGTGCGAAGTGTTTTCTGGATATCTGCTAGGGTATTTGTTTCTTACAAGACATGTTATTGCAAGTTTTTTGATTGATTGATTTTTGATTTTTTAGTTCTTTTCCAAGAGGTTTTTTTGATGTTTTTGGATTATGATATTTGAATGTTTTTGGTTGATTTTTTCAGGATCATATTTGAATGTTTTTGGTTTTTTTCAGGACGTTATATGATTTTTTGGATTTTGAGTTTTTCAATGTTTTTGGATTTTGATTTTTTCATTGTTTTTGGATTTTGATTTTTTGTTGTTTTTGTATTTTTCGTGACTTTATCTGATTTTTTTGGATTTTTTCAAGACTTTATCTGATTTTTTGGATTTTTTCAGTTATGCCCCCAGTGTGTAGACCTATATGACATGATGATCTGCAGAATGTATGTGGAGACAAATGAATTTTTGACATGACCTATGTGAATGCAATGTGCGGGATGAAGATCCATTTCCTATTCGAACAAGGTTGACTGTGTTTTGTTTTTGCATTTGTAATACACCAATAGAAACAGAGGTGCAAAAAATTTCATAGATAAGCGGTCAATCGATCTCTAAGACCCTTCGGAACATTCATCTCAACACACTTAGTGACTAGGATTTACAAATGGAGACGCCGAAAACTTCCCCATTGGTTCTTGAAACTTTGATCTTCTTTTGCCTATGTGTGTGCAGATGAGTTAATTCCCACTCTTGTGTTCACTAAAGATCCTTAGCATCCTATACGACTAGCTACATGGATTATTCTAACTTCAAAAGCATCCCGAATAGAGCCTCACTGCCAGCAAGCCTTGAGAGCTCCGACGAGGTTATAGACTGTAATTTCTCAAATATTGCTCCATTGCTAGTAAGCGTTCATAGCCCTGATGGAGTTACTTGCATGTTCCCATAGTCAAGCTTTTTATCATATTTGTATACATGATATTTTAGTTATATATCATTTCTCTTTTTGCCTTTAGATGGATATTTGGCATAGCTCTTTTTTTTCTTTTTATTTTCTTGCCTTGACTTGTAAGTAATGAAACCTACTTGGGTGTGACAATTACAGCAGCGCTGAAGTAGAATTTTAGATTTTTCACTAGTCATATGATCAACTAGGTGTCTAGAATGAATTAGAGATCTCCTTAATATGTGTGATATAGCAATTGATAGATTATGGGTTAACAAGTCTCAAATAGTGAAATCACTACCCAACCATAAGTAAAGCATTGTCACAGGGTAATGTTGAGAATGAATGGCTTTATAACCCCAAAGACTTCATGTTTGAATATCTAAGAAAGGCGATGACCCTTGTTTTCTTTAGATGCAAATGAATGATAAACTCGAACAATTGCCTTGTTTTATTTGATGCTTCTATGTGAGAATGATATGCAGTGTTTTAAATGATATGCAATGCGGAAAGTAAAACCTAAACTACACAACCCTTAGGTGTAATACCGCTTAAGATGCATGTTGTTCATAGGGTCAGAGATTGGATCTCCCTCCAAGGTAGCCAAATGATAGGCACCATTACCTATGACCCTTGTTATAATGAAAGGACCTAGCCAATTAGGTTCAAATTTCCCTGACCTTTCTCATTCTACTAAGTTCCTTTGATTCTCTTTAAGTACTAGATCCCCCACTTGAAAGGTTTGTGGGCGGATGCTTTTGTTATAACTTCATCTCAGTCTATTTTGATATCCTTGTAAATGATTGAATGTTGTTTGTCATTTTTCATCAAGGGTTTCTAGTTCTTGCAACCTCGCTACCCTGTAGTCTTCTTCTGATATAATGTTATGTAAGGATACTCTTAGAGACAATATTTCTATTTCAATGGGAGTATCGCTTCTGTACCATAGACCAAGGAATATGGTGTTGCTCTTATAGGTGTGCACACTCCTATTCTATAAGCCCAGAGAGCGGGATTTAGCTAGAGATGCCAGTCTCGTCCTGTGTCAGTGACTACTTTCTTAAGAATTTTCAATATTGTTTTATTTGTAGCCTCTACCTGTCCATTAATTTGTGGATAATATGGCATGGCAAATCTCTGTCATATGTGAAATTTGTCACAATTCTTTCACTTCCTGGTTTTTAAATGGACACCTGTTATCTGTAACAAAGCACATTGGAACTCCGTACCTACATATAATGTAGTTGAGCATAAATTTTGATATCTGCTTTCCTATAGTGTATGTTAAAGGAATTGCCTCAACCCATTTTGTAAAGTATTCAGTGGCTGTCAAGATAAACTTGTGCCCGTTAGACAAAGTAGGGTTGATTCTACCTACAAGATCTAATCCCCATTGTGAAAATGGCCACGGTGATGTGATGGGTTGAAGATCTTGTGCTGGTACATGAATAAGGTCTCCATGCATTTGGCATTGTTTACACTTTTGTACATACTTGTAAGCATCTTTTTCCATGGTTGGCCAATAATACCCAGTTCTCAATAGTTTCTTTGACAATGGCGGACTACTTTGGTGAGCCCCATAGATTCCATCATGGACTTCTTTTAAAGCAAGGTGGGCTTCATTCTCATCCAGACATCGGAGAAGAGTTCCATCGAAACCCTTTCTATATAGAGTATCAGCTATAATGGTGTATCTAGATGCCTGGCGAATAAAGGTCTTCTTTTGATTTCTGGACAAATCTGGTGACATGTATTGGGTATGCAAATATGTATATATTTTATTGTACCAAGGCAATTTTGGTCCCACATTTACACATACATAGTTTGATAGGGGGGTCTCATATGCAGGTAGCATTAACTGTTCTATGATAAACTCAAACTGAGTTTCATTAGCAGGCATATTCAAAAGAGACCCTATTGTTGCCATTGCATCTGCTACCTTATTTTGTATTCTAGGGATTTGTTCGAAGGTAATTTTGCTAAAGTGCTCCTTGTAATCTTCAACCAACTTCTTATAAGGCATGAGTTTATCATCCTTCATATTGTAATCATCATTGACCTAGTTCACAATCAACTGTGAATCACCATAGACCTGTAACTCTTGTATTTTCCATTGCACAGTTGTACGAAGTCCTATGAGGAGAGCTTCATATTCTACCATATTGTTGGTGCATGGGAAATTGATCCTAAATGACTTAGGTATAACATCCCCTTGAGGAGTAATGAAGACAATACCTGCTCTGGATCCATGATTTGTATATGATCCATCAAAGTACAACTTCCATATTATTGAGGTAGTTAGTGTAAACACAGATTCGCCTGAAAAGTCTATCAGCAATGGGTGACTGTCTTATATAGGAGCCTCTGCTAATTGATCTGCTATGATTTGTCCTTTGATAGCTATTATGTCTATGTACTCCATATCAAACTCACTCAAGATCATAACCCACTTAGCCAATCGCCCGGTCAATGTTGCTCTGCTCAATAGGTATCTGAGTGGGTCAAACCATGCAATGAGTTGTACCTTATGACTCAACATGTAGTGTCTAAGCTTTTGGGATGCAAAGATTATTTCTAAGGAAGATCTCTCTATGGGGGTGTAATTAAGCTCATAGCCGATCAGAGTCCTACTTATATAATAAATGGCTCTTTCTTTTCCATTTTTGTCATGCTGTGCCAATAGAGCTCCCAGAGTTGAGTTTGTTGTTGATATGTACAACAATAGAGGTTGTCCTGGAATAGGGGATATTAACACTGGTGTGTTCAAAAGATAATCTTTTAGAGCTTGGAAAGCTTCCTACCATTGTTATGTCCATTTAAAAGTAACTCCTTTCCTGAGTAAATGCTGGAATGGGTGACACTTATTTGCTAACTGTGCTATGAATCTCCTTATGGATTGCAATCTTCCTTGTAACCCTCTAAGTTGTTTAAGTGTTGATGGAGGTTGCATATCAATGATTGCCTTGACCTTGGCAGGGTCTATTTCAATTCCTCTGTTTGATACTATAAACCCTAATAGTTTACCTACTGTTACGCCAAACACACATTTCTTTGGATTTAATCTGACATTATACTATTCCAACCCATCAAATATCTATGTAAGAACTGCAAGGTGACTTTCTCTGGTTTGTGATTTAGCCAATATGTCATCCAAGTAATCTTCCATTATGTTATGGATCATGTCATGAAATAATGTTGTCATGGCTCTTTGGTATGTTGCCCCAGCATTTTTAAGACCAAATGGCATCACATTCTAGTAGTACATTCCCCATGGGCATGTAAAGGCCATTTATGTTGATCTTCTGGTGCAATTTTAATCTGGTTGTATCCTGAAAAACCATCCATTAAGGATAGCATCTCATTTCCAGCTTTTAGGTCAACTATCATGTCAATATTAGGTACCGGGAAGTCATCTTTAGAGAAAGCTTTATTTAGATCTCAAAAATCCATACAGATTCTGATGCCTCCTGTGGGCTTAGTCACAGGTACCAGGTTGGATATCCATTCCGTGTAGTCAATAGGTCTGATAAAACCTACATCCAACAACTTTTGTAATTCTATTTTAACCAATAATGTGATACTTGGATGCATCTTTCTCAATTTTTGCTTGTAAGGTTTAACTCTTGGTATCAAAGGTAAGTGATGCAACACTAATTCAAAATCTAAGCCCGACATGTCTGAATAGGACCAAGCAAAGTTGATAGGTCGTTGCTTGAAAAAATGAATGAATCTATCTTTTTCTTCTTTGCTCAATGATTTTGCCAGATGGATGTTATGTACAACTTCCCCTTCTGCTATGTTTACTTCTTATGTTTCCTTTGTAAGTAATGCTGAACTTTCTCTTTCCATAGGAAGATTACCCAAATCACTTTTGTCATTATGGGTAGTTTGTTTCTTATCTTCTATTTGAGAAGTACTTTCTTCTCCAAAGTATGCCGTTCTATTTAGGTCTATAGCAAACCGTGCTTTATGATCACCTTGCAGAAATCCTTCTCTGACTCCTAGAAATTTTGAAATTGCTTCGTCATTTTCAAACCAATCTAGCGTTGGTTTTCCTTCTTTTCCCCAATCAATCAAGTGTGAATGTACTAGGGGTAAATCATTATTCCCTTTTGTAGTAGATTCTGATAACATGAAGACTTGATTGTTTGATATTACACTTTCTGGTGGGGTAGAATCATGGAGTGATAAGAATTCATAGTCATGAGAATCTATCTCATTGTCAATATATGTTTCATCATATGGGCTATCATCACTTATTTCTTCTTGTTCTTGTCCCTAATTCCGTTGTAGAGTGACTAGTCTTCTTTGTACATTAGTGACTCTTCTTAAGCTAGGTATTAGCCTTTGCAATATTTCTTCATCTGTTTCGTTAGGTTGAGCCTTTGTTGCCTCGCATGGTAGAAGTAATGACAATAACCATGGGTGGGATTTAGGTGGTGGGGGTAATCCTACATCTGTTTCTACATTATCTTGTACTGTTGTGTCAATATCTGCATCATTTTGTAACTCTGCGATAGGTTCTTGCAAGAGTTGTCTCATGTCTTCCCCATTTGATTCTGCGCTAGGTGATGTATGTATCTGATTGCCTGTTTGAGATGAAGATGGAAGAGCATATGTGGACAAATTCCTTTGTGATATGTAATTTGATGGTTTGCTTGGTCGATTTAGTATATCAAGGGTACGCTGTCTGGCTTGTATGATATGTTGTACATGCTTGTAACCAAATCCTTGATCCTAGATTATCATTAGGAACAACAGGTTCTAGTCTTCCTTGTTTTTGTAACCCCAGGCCTATGGTACCATCATATCCATGTCTTTGGAGTATTTTGAATCCATTGCCATACTGATCTGTATGTATTCTGGGTGTTGTCATATGATCGTCTTCTCTATATATCCAATGGTTAACATCTTCATTCGAGGATTCTTCCTCTAAGTCTCCCCATCTAATGAAAGAGCATGAGTCTTAGTATTTGACAATTTCTTTTCCTTTGTCTTTCTTTTGTACTATAGTATGAGGTTTCCCAAAGGACTTAGGAGAAAGAGATAATTGTTTCCCATTTGAAGTATTTGCAATAGAGTACTCTCCACAACCCCTATCCTTTATTTGTAAGGAGGATGTTGTAGGCATATCTTTTTGTGTTTCTGTAATCTTTAACATTTCCAATTGTGTAGTTAGAGGTGAAGCCTGATTGATAGGTACTTGATTATCGACACTGTCTTTTAGATAATTACAATGTTGGAATGGATTTGGATCACCCTTTATGGTAATTTCAATACCATTGTATGGGAATTTGACACACTGATGAAATGTGGATGGTATTGCTTGCATGGTGTGGATCCATGGGCAGCCCAATAACATGTTATATCCCGGTTCTCTGTCCAAGACTTGAAAAGTGACCTCTGTCGTTATTGGTCCTACTTGTACAGGTAATGTTACAATGCCTTTAGATGGACATTCTTCATCATCGTAAGCCTTTATGTTTATCCTTTTGGAGGAATCAATGTGAAGTTCAGAATATCCCAATGCTTTGACTAGCTTTAATGTACAAATGTTCAGACTAGCTCCCTGATCTATAAGTACTCTTCTAATCCTTTTCTTGTGAATGTAAGCTTCCAGATGTAGTGGGTCATTATGAAGCATTTTATCACTAGGATTATCTTGCTCTGTAAATGCAATATGTGTACCTTGTGTGAGATTTCCTACCATATATTGGAAGGCATGTTCATCTATATCTCTGTCTACTACTGAATCTTGAAATGCTTTGTCCAGTATATCTCTATGATTGGGTGAAATACGTAGTAGTTTGAATAAGGATATCTGTACCGGATTTTTCTTAAGATGGTCAACTACATTGTAAGTCCCTATTTTTGGTGGATGATTTTGTGGTATCCCTTGTAAGGTTACCTTTGACCCATGAGTAATGACTACACAGTCTCTATCTCTGGGAGTAATTGTGATTGTAGCAATTGTATCATTGGTATCATAAGCTGTTTTATCTAGATTTATATTAAATCCTTCTTCATAGTCCCAATGTGTATGTTTGACATTCATAATATGTTCAATGAGTCCATCTTCAAACCAATCTAAGTGAGATGGTTGATCTTGCCCCCAGTCTTGGAGACAAAGATTCGTATCCTCATCGTACTTTGGTCCTTTGGATATCATGAAAATTTGGTTGTCATCTTTATGAGTGTCTTGATATTGGTCTTCCTGATCAGATGTTTCTTGTGAATCTTTGTTTGTCATATCTCCTGAACTAATGGCATGAATAGTGTAGTCATATGAGACTTTCGTATAGTTAGCCATGTTGTCTCGGGTACCTGATGTGGTTGCTTTTCCCTTGTCATACTTAACAAATGGATCCTTAAAAATCGCATGATTTGTGTTTGTTGAGGTCTTATCCATATCAATTGTGATGTCCCCTTGGTCTATCATATCTTGGACCAAATTTTTTAGTTTGTAGCAACTTGTCATTTTGTGGCCTTTAGTCCTATGATAATTGCAGAAATCATTGTCATTCCACCATGTGGGTTTGAATGGACCTGGTTCATATACTCTTACCTCAGGTAGAGTGATCATGTTTGTCTGTATTAACTTTTTGAGCACTGACTCAATAGGTTCTTCTAAAGGTGTGTAATTTCTTCTTGGAGTGTTTACCCTGGGGTATCTTGTGTTCGTATTTTGTGTAGCATTTACATTGGTGTTATTCCTAGTATGTGGATTTGTTGACTGACTCGTTCCAAATGAGAAAACGGGTTGGGTTCTGTTTATAGTTCTGGCGTCTACAATACCATCATTGGTTACATTTTTGTTTTTTGAGCAAAACTTAGATTTGTCACTATTGTTTGTGTTGCCATACTTAATAAGACCTTGTTCTATCAAGCCCTTCTCACATTTGAGAGCCTTTTCTATGATTTGTTTGAATGTGGTAAGACACTGTATTTGTATTGGATACTTAATCTTAGGAATCAAATTGTCTGTAAACATATCCACTTGCTCTGTTTCTGGGATAACCGTCTTGCATCTCCTGTAGAGAGCCCTCCATCGTTGTATGAAGGATGCAAATGTTTCATTCTTGTATTGCTTAGCGGCACATAAGTCCATCAAAGTAACCGGGGTGTCAATGTTGTGTGAGAAGTTTGCAATAAATTGTTCAATTGATTCCCCCCATGATGTGATGGTTGGTGGTAGATGTGAAAACCACTCTAAAGCCAGACCTCCTAGACTTTTAGGGAATTATCTCATTAGATAAGTATCTTTCGAGGCAACTTCTATACATGCCGTAAAAAATTCTCTGATATGATCTCTAGGATCACCCTTCCCTCGATATCTATCAAATTTGTGTATTTCAAAGTGTTGTGGGAAAGGTGGCATGTATACTGTGTGATTAAATGGATAAGGACGTAAGTCCTACATTGTGTAGCTCTTTTTATCGGTACCAGTTTGCATGGTCATCATCTATTGTTGCAAAATCTGTATTTGTTGTGTCAAAATATCGGTTGATGTCAAAGGTATACCTTGTGTGTTTGTATGTCCTACAAAAGGATTCATGGTTGCATAACTAGGATGTTGTTGGAATGTACCAAGATTGTAACCTTGTGTGTTGTGTGTTCCCATAGGTACTGTAAAATAGGCGACATGTGAACCCATGTTTGGTTGACTTGTACCTGTTGTATTGGTAATACCTAGATTTGGATTTTGATAACCATATGTGGATCCCATAGAATAGGAAACTGGAGGTTGGTTTTTACTTGTTGCTTGCGTTTGAATAGGTGCTGAGATACTTGACATTATCGGTATGCTCTGTGATGGTATACTAGCATTGATCACTGAAGATGACACGCTTGTTTGAAAGTTTGCACTTGTGTTGACATTTGTTGGAAGAGGTACGTTTTGAGGAAGACTAGAGGTCGTTGCTTGTATTTGCGTCAAGGGTAGTGTTTGATTGTTATCTTGACCTAAAGTTTTTCCCGGTGGTAAAATCTTTGTGACATCAAAATCCTCAAGTTATTTTGCCCCATTTTGTATTAATAGCAAAAGATACTTGTCCCTATCACTATGTATAAGTGCGTCTAGGATCATGAGGACATGCAGGTCTTGCTGTGCGGACTCAATTTCTTCCTTTGTCATATGTTGTTGTAATTCATTTATGGTGGACATTGTCAGTGTACTTGAGTGTTGACCTGTTGACATCTCCATGTTCCAAGTAGGGTTTATAGACTGTGTGTTGTTCGGGTCCATTATTTCTTTTTCTTTTTGGGACCTTCTGACGGGCATCTAAAATTTCCTATGTGATGATGGTTCTATGCTAGATGATGACCTAACACTAGACAGTAGATGTAAATATGAGGTATGCAATACTATACTAGACTCTCTATTGAGGATTTTGATGTGAGACCTTTTTAGCCTTTCTAGTTTTCTCTAATGCAAGTCTTTCCATTTGTTGATGAAGTTGTTCGGCCTCAATCTCTCTATCAATCATATGGGCAATCCTAGACTCAATATCTATCTCGTATATAACTCCCATATACTGGGGTGTGCTTCTTCTTAAATCCCAAGCTAAGTTAGCTAGACCATCAATGATTTCTCATTGACTGTCATTTGGAACTAGATTAGGTTGCTCGAAGGGGAGCAAGTCATCACCTGGGAGACCCATGAAGGCACATGCTACGGACCTATAACTGATAATGGACTTAGACGTATATGATAAATGGTGGACTATGCAACTAATATGGATGATAATGCAAAAGAGTTAGGATGATAATGAGGACGTAAGATAGGACTATGCAAAGGACTATGGACTATAATGAGGACATAAGTGGGACTATGCAAAAGACTAAGGACGATAATGAGGATGTAAGTGGGACTATGCCTAGGGTCACAAGTATGTAAGGATGTTTTGAGAATCAGTTTCAAAATGGACTTTGTTTTTGGTAACTTCGTGTGTAGGACAATGTTTTGCAGTTTTCCAAATTTGAGAACAATGGTTGGCAGGTATGTATAGCTGACTGACTCAATTTTCAAACAATCTTGGAAAATTTGGAGATACGTGGGATAGGGCCTAAAATAGCCCAAGGGACTGACTCAATACTAGTCTAGTACAATGATACATAAAAAAGCACGGAAAATAGTCTTAGGCTGGATATTGGATACCATTCAGTGAGGCCCTTATAATAAAATACCGAAACAAAATGAACAGATAGAGAGTCTGGCAGCATTGGCTCCACTCCATGACACACACTTCTCGGGATGCCAGTCTCTCTTACCCCGAAGATCCAAAGATCTTTTAGCCGATGGATTCCTATATCATAGTGTAAGGTACATGAAGGGTATCTATGGGGTACAATCCGCACTCCCGGAACCATTGAATGTAGGATTTTTGGCAGCTAATTTGGTTCTTAGTATTAGGTTTTGAGGGGTCCTGATCCAACGATGGATTCTCAGAGCAAGCCACTTAAGGCTTTAGTTGAGCTTATCGGTGCAGGGAAGGCCCCCACATACGTCGAATTCACTCAACACTCTGGCCGCCTGACCAGTATATTTATATAGTAGCTTGAAAAACTCACTTGAGAGTACGCTGGGAGAGATGATATCCCCAATGCATCCCAATTCGAAGTACCTCTATGGGGTGATGAAATCCCTAGTCAAAGACACCCCTCACTATGTAGAATAAAAGAAAATTTGGATGTCATTATCTCCTTCCTTCTTTCTCCCTTAGGCCCGATGACTGGTAGAAAGTCAGTTAGTGCAACAGTAGGTCCACCCCAGACACAGTGAAAAGTTATTTTCCCTTAAGAAAATGAAAAATGATTTAATCTAATGCAGCCTGATTCACGTTCTTTTTATAGCCCAAATTAGGTGTTAGATCCACATGTGCATGTCAATTTTAAACACCAAATCCAAGAATGAAGGCATACATGTCAATTTTAACCATTTGTTTGATTTTTAAGCACCAAAAACTAAGTGTGAGATACATGCATGTCAATTTTAGCCCATGTTCATTCTAAGCACAAACAACAAAGTGTGAGATTATCCATGCATGTCAATTTTAGCCCATGTTCATTTTAAGCACCAACAACGAAGTGTGAGATTATCCATGCATCTCAATTTTAACTGTTGTTGATTTTAAGCACTAAAAATTGAAGTGTGAGATTATCCATGCATGTCCATTTTAACCGTTGTGAGATGTGCATGCAAAATTAGTAATCTAATCCTCTCTGCGAATCCGCCACAGGCTGTAAACAGAAGATTAGTAGCCAAAATAAACCAACAGAAAACAGAAACTGAGAATTTGACAGAGGCGATTGCGTAATACTACTTGAGTGATTGCGTGATACTTATTGAGCGAATGTGTGAATCTGACAGAGCGAATGCGTAAATCTGACAGAGTGAATGCATGACTTTATCTGCTCGATTGAGTAGCACTAACAGGTCGATTGCGTGACAGAATGTAGACAACAACAAAAAAAAAAGAAAAATACAAGAAAACTAAACCCAATCAGGAACCTGCAAAACCAATTGTGAAGCCCTTGCCAAATCCCTCATCATCCATTCAATATTGATTAGAACATATTTAACTATATAAGAAAGAACTAGGCTATTACATTTGTCTAAGGCTAGTTGCTCTTCTGAATCCTGTATCAATTTTTTTGCTTGGAGAAAATTTTGATATCGTTTAGCTTCCCTCCTTTGTTGTTTCATCCTTCTCGCACCTAAAATTTTGAACTGAACTTTTCTTGCCATTAACTTTGTTAATCAAATCCTAAAGTAAAAAGAAATTTTGATCCCAGATTAACCAAATTTAGGATAGAATTATATAGAATTAATAACAAACAGAAGAAAAATAAAGCAACAATTAACCCTGCAGATGCGTGACCCAGAAAGGGTGATTGCATGATCCGGATAGGGCGATTGCGTGATCCGGACAGGGTGATTGCGTGACCCCGAAGGGTCAAATGCATAATTTTGTCTATGCAATTGTGTGACGGAAAATCTTTTCTTGAAATTCGTGCAACCTACAAAAAAAAAAAAAAATCCGCACAATCTGCAAAAATCACACAGAACACAAAAAAAGGTTAAATTGTTGTTAGTTCCGTTAGGCTCACCAAAATGTAACACATGCTAGAATTCATCATATAATAAACAAAGCTATCAATCAAAAGCACAAGGGGAATCACGAATCCCTATCTAATCAACAAATCTAACAAACTAGACAATGAAATGATACAATCAAAGCAATAGGAATTATGAATGAAATTAATTAAAGCTCCCTCTCCCAAGATTGCATATTGCTTCCATTGCTCTTCTCCTCTTCGTGGTATGATGGCTCTCAGATATTGTGATGGTAACCTGCAAGTGACACAAAGATTCGAAGTTCGTGATTCAGAGTAAAGATTGAGGAGGATTGACAATGGAGATTGGATGCTCATTTTATAGAAAATTGGAGAAGATTGATTAAAAGGTGGAACAGAATGATCAAGAGGTGTGAATTCAGGTGAGCTCAAATGCAAGTTGATAGTTGAACTGCTGATTGTAGGAGTGAAACTCAATAGATTGAATAGATTAATGGAGTCAACTGATTGATGAAAGAGTTAACTGAAGGAAGAAAAAGGATGATTGGTGGAAATAAAGAGGATGACACAGAGAGCTAAATTTAGAAAAAGCTAACTGAAGGATGGAAATAGAAGTTGGAGAGATAAATGATTTAATTAATTAATTTAGCATGTGCTTGCATTTAGATTTAGATTTTTAATTTAATCTTTGTATGAGATATTATTCAAATAATTGAATTTATTAATTCAATTTAGTATTTGAATATATTTAGAACTTGACTTTGATTTTCAATTTGGTTTTTGAAATCATGCACATGTATTTAAATTTGGAAGAAATTAGAAAAATACGAAATTAAATGAAATTAGAATTTGGGGATTTGGAAATGGAAGAATTAATGAGCTAATTAAATAATTTAAAGAAACTATTTAATTATTTAGAAATGGAATTTAATTAAATAATAAAGATTATTTAATTTAAAAGATTAAATTATAATTAATTAAATAATTTAGGAAATGGTTAAATGATTAAATGATGAAAGAATAGAATAATTAGTGAAATGATGAGGAAATATGAAATTGGAAGAAATAGTTAATTAACTTAATTAAATAATTAAATAATTATTTAATCAATTAGAGGAATAATTAGTACATGATCAATAAGACATTTTTAAGTGTCTACAATATATACATATATATATGCCTTTAGGCCTTAGTTGCATTTAATTTCATTCAAGTGTCATTAAAAAAACTTTGTTTTTTTATTTGAATTTCTCAAATACTTTTTAATATGTCAAAACCTGGGAGGGTTTTTCAAATGAATTTTTTTTTTCTCCAAGTAAAGATTAACAGGAAAACGACGTGGTCCTAGAGAGTCAAAGGAGGGAATTTTTTTATTTTATTATTCAAAAGCTTTTGATTCATACCCTAACCTGTGGATGAAGGAGAAGGTAAGATCTGAAGGTTAGTTTCACATTTTGTTCTTTATGGTTGCGAAGAATGAAGAATAAGATATGATCATAATTTTTAAAGACAAAACCAAAATCTCAATTTTGTTAAGTTGATTTATAGAGTTCAATAATAATTAAATATGAATACAAATTAGAATTAAATCAAAGATATCTTTTGTGACACTTTACATATATTTCTTTAAAAATAAATATGCTACTAATAATAAATTAAAATTCAAAATAAAAGAAGAAAAAAATGAGGTACATTAAAATAAAAATAAAATAAAATAATGATATATTACAAGCCATCCAAGTTGAAATGAACAACTGATTAATTACCCAAAGTAGATTTGGAAGATTAGTTTTGTTGGAGCAAATAATTTTTCTTTTTCCATCATAAAATATTAGATCATTCATGAAATAAAATAAACACACGTTCAAACTCAATGTGCAATTTCACAGGAGGGAAAACCAAAAAGAAACCTTCACTGCTTGGTTAGGTTTTAGAGCCCTCCAACCCAAAAATTCAAAAGAAAATGATAACCAAAGAGGGTTGTTTAGTATAATTCTGCAAAGGCATTCGATAGCTGAGAGATCGAGGCCTTTACGTCGCTGCTAAATGGTAACTACCATAGTATTTTCACATTTTATGTTTTGTACCCAATGCTTGTATATCGACTTTTTTTTCTTTTTGGTTTAATGTTCTTGAATGAGCAGGAAAATTTTCATCGTGCTTAATTTTAACTACGAATGTCACCAAATTCTGTTTTTCTGTTAGAAGCAGCCAAACCCCAATTCTTGTGCTCTTTCCTGGTTATTTATTGTTTTAATGTTTGCGTTTGGAAGATCATTGCAAGAACTACAAAAACAATCACTCGATGTGTCTCCATTTTGAAATTTATATGCTTGATCTGTAAATAAATGGTGATTTCTTTATTTTGAACTGGTTTGCACTACAATAATTGTTGTATTATTGAGATTTTTTATTTTTTTGATTAGTAATAATAGTATTTTTATTAATATAACGTAAATCTTAGATCATAAACATCGTCATATTTTAGGGTCTAACCCTAACTACCAGTACACAATAATGAATTTTTTACTTGCCCATGCAATCGCACTTTCATATCGCCCTACATACAAGTTTTTACATATCCACTAAAAACAAAAATGAATTTCAAATTCAGTATAAAACCTAAACGTCAGACACCATCTATAATTGAAGAAAAACATCATTCATCAAGTTTTTTGTTTACTATATAATAAAAAAAGAAAATAATTGAGCAGACACAATCCTCGTTCTTTCTTCACCCAATAATCACTGGGGTCGAAAGTGCCTCACTGCATCATCTCAGTGTCGTTGAGCCGTTCCTTTTCTTTTTCATGCAAAAAGTCCTTCATTGCTTCTCAGTCGATGTTTGAGGATGCACTCCAATGAATGAAAGCTTGCATGGGTGGAGTGCATTATTGAGATTATTGTTAGTGTAATAATGATAAAAAAAACTCCCTCAATATCATTCTCAATACATACATTTGACAGTAGAATTAAATAGTTAATTTGGTAGTCTGTTACTAAATTTTACTGTAACAGTGGTCGCATTCTGAAGAATATGATATTATTATTTTTTTTGAAGAACAACAAATAATTCACTCAAATTTATTCTCAATTATTACATGTGAACCTGGAGCAAGTAAACATTGATATGTGTATTCTATACAGGTTTCAATGCAATAATTCATGCATTGGAATGTTAGTGTTGTTATTCATGTAAGAATTGCAAAACATACATTCAAATTTATTCCCACAAAACATATTTGATCATTAGAAGTAAGTTAATGCCAATTTGTATTTTGTACCAATTTTCACTACACGAATGATTGAATTTTGAAAATTAAAATTTAATAGTAGAACACTAGGAAATCCGCTCAATATATCCTTAGTGAATACATTTGAAAGTAGAAGTAAAATGAAAAAAATTTGGGTGTACTTTTGGATGAATTTCTTTGCAGTAGTAGCTACATTTTGAAGTTTATCCTGTCAAAATTTTAAGATTGGCAAATAATTCACTTGATGTTATTCTCAATGCATGCATTTGACCTTGGAAGTAACTAAATAGCTATTTTTGAATTCTCTTCCTATATTAAATTTTACTCCAAAATTGGTTGCATATTTAGATAGTTGTTTCTCTTCTTGTAAAAAATTGGAAGCTTTACATTTTTATATTGCTACTACTGCTTTCCTTGGATCCTAAATGAAAATAAACCCCTATGTCTATGTTTTGCACCAAATTTCAATGCAATAATGTTTGAATTATTACTATTGTAAAAGTAGCCAATTGTTTACTTGATTTATTCTAAATGTATACATTTTATCATAGTTGAATCCCCATTCCTTTCTTTAGTTCTATTTTTCACTTCAACAATGGCTGCATTTTGAGAAACATTTTTATTATTAGTGGAAGAATAATGAAAATTTTACAAGATTTTAGCTGTAGTACATACATACTGTCATCCAAAGTAAATCTGATTTCTATATTTTAAATGAAATTCCATTGCTGTAATGGCCGCATTATTAAGATTATCATTTGTTTTTGTATTTATCTTTATGTGTAGGGCTGCAGACCAATTGGTGAGGATATAAGAGGAGGATAGAGTAGTGACTTCGGTATCGGGGTATGTTCGATAAGACAGGAAGTTCCACTGGAAGGAGGGAGAAAAGAGCATGGTCAAGTGACAAGGATATTTTGTGAGCTGGTGGTGGACTAGGAGGAGAAATATATTCTACTCCTCTTGTCATGCGTACACATGTGGCTTCTTCTGGAAGTGGGTATGGTACACCTTTGTTTCAATAAACAAAGATGGAGAATGATCACCATATGCTTGTTGAGAGTTATGTTGACACACATGAGTACAAGCAAGCTGCATTTGTGCTCAGGGAAGCCCCTAGAAAGAAGGCTTTATGTTTACGCTGTTATTCTTTATATCTCGTTAGACTCTGAACTTTTGGTACTCTTTTGCAATAATTTCAAGGATGCACAATTTTATTGAGATAAATTGTTTGGAAAAGGTTAACTTTACAAAGTTTGGATTTTAAAAGTGGTAAATTAGTCGAAGTATGCAATGGAGATTATTTTATCTTATATCAGTGTATGTTTGGTCACAAAAGTTTCAAATTAATAAATAAAAGCATTCTAAAACAATCTTCTTTTAGTAGAAATGAGTTGTCTTTCAAATAGAAACCATCAAAACATATTCATACCCTTAGATATTTATTAGCACGTTTGGTCCATATTTTTATTTCTTTAGTGGGGTGGATTTTCCCCCCTCATGCACCTGTCCTCGATTTTTTTGATGAATAAGTCCAAGCTAGCTTTTTATTAAACTGAAAAGATAAGTACATAATTCCATAATTCACAAAAAAATGATAAGTGGTATAAAGAGACACCCTCAAAGTCTATGCAGGATAGAGTCCAATGCATGCCATTGCAATAACAGTGAAAAAAATATAGGAAGGTTTCTACTGTTATTGCACTGACACAGTGATCTCATATTAGGGATTGTTTTTCATTGTCATTTGACATGCATTCATGACAATTTTTTGGTTGTATTTTGGTGATTTGTCAACCTCTTGACTTGACTTTCCTCTGTCTTTGTTCATGAACATGGTATACATATCTGACAAGACTAGTTTCTTTGTGATTAGGACTTGTCTAAGAGTGCCCTCATGACTATTCTAAGCCTTTTATTGCTTTTCTATTATCTTGTACAAACTATCCTTATTGTGTTCTAGACTGTCAAACCTTGTTTTCTAGGATGTATTCTCTATTTCAAAAAGGCTTATATTGTTCCTTATCTTGTTTGATAGTGTTTTTATCATTTCTCAATCTTCATATTGCTATTGTGACTTAGGAATTCTTTTGATTGTCCTGTGTATTCACTATGTTTATTACTCCTTCGATTGTTCATGACAGTGATGCTTACTTGAAGAAATCAGAATGCCTTATAGTCCTAAGTGTTTTTTGTTGGCATTATGGATGAATTGATTATGTGTTACATTAATGTTTTTTCACTGATGTCAACACTAGCTATTATGGCTGGTTACCGACAGACAAGTTTTGGTTACCAGTAGAAGATCTAGTGTTACCAGTAGAAGAGACTATCTGTTGGACACTTTCGACATGTTTGGATTAGTGAAGTATGTTTGATTTTATGTGTTACATTTTCCTTGACCATGTTTTGGTTAGTTGGTATTGACTTGGTAATTAGATGCTATCATACACTCTTCTAAACCCTTACCGACATTGGTTTAAGGCTCTACCGGCAGAGCTTTCAATGAGGAATCTTGATAGGATGCATAATTGGTGTTGGTGCAGCTTCTAGATGGATTTCAGGATGCTGAAGATGTTCTTTGATCATGCTTCAACTACTCGAAGATGTTCCTTTGGCGTGGTGGACCCAGAATAGGTCATGTACCTATATAGGTTATGGACCAGTATCATGTTAATGTGTACTCTACATGTTACTGGGATGTTTTGGGATGATTTATGGATTTGTTATTGTTGTTTTGGTCTTAAGCCGACATGACATATCATTGCAATATGGATTTATGTAATGATCTTATTGTAATATCTTTTAGGTGGCCGACCTAATTGGTTTAGGCCTTAGGGTTGGTATAAAATGATGTAAGATATCATTGTAGATTATGGTATGGGAATACAATAAGTGTTCGTGGTCATGGAATGTAATATCATATGCGAAGGAGATTTGGTCGATCATAGGTGATCGAATTGGGATTAAGGAAGAGGTCAAAGGCCTTTGGTATTGAGCTTAACTGGGACTGTAATCAGGCATGGTAGATGCTATCTCTGGCAGTTCATTATTTTGGATTGTTGTCCATATATCTTGAGGTGGTTTTAACCTCTGTAGTCAATGAGACTTCTTTGTAATGAGTAGTATGCTCTAGGCAGTGTGCCTTCCTGCATGTGTAGGCCCCTTATTATAACACATACTTTTTGCAGAAGTATCATCTGACTGTGGGTAGGCTTCCCACCATGGTTTTTTCCTTTTTGGGTTTTCCATGTACAAATCATGGTGTTATGTGGTATGGTTGCTTTCCATTGATTATCTATTTAATTGTTAAGTTGCATTATTTACCAGTATCTATTTCTGCTTTACCGGTACTTAATCTGGTTAAAGGTTATTAAGTGGACTAAATATTATAATTTGTTAACAACTGATTCACCCCCCCCTCCCAGTTGTTCACCGGTTATCCTAACAATTGGTATTAGAGATTTGGTCCTCTTTTGTAGAAGCTTAACCGCTTGAGGTAGATCCTATGGCATCTAACACTTCAAATCCACCGGTAACTATTTTCAGAAGAGAAATCCCTAAACCTGATAAAACAAATTATGGGATATGGAAAATTTGAATGGAGACTTATCTTAAATGTCTTGGCAAGGATATTTGGGAGATCACTGAGAAAGGATACACACCTTATGATCTGGCATCCGACAATCCTACTCCTACAGACTTCGATAAGAATATTGAAATTGTTTGCAGAGCTAGAGAATCCCTCTTGTGTGCACTTACTGTTCAGCAGATCATGAGATTGACTGAAAAATCATCGGCAAAGGTTATGTGGGAAAAATTGCAAACTCTGAATGAAGGTGATCCTACTATCAAAATTGCTAAACTTGATGGCTATCGAGTAAGATATGAAAACTTGAAGATGGAAGATAATGAAAGAATTGTTATGTTTAGGGAAAAGAGTAAATGAGATTGTTATGGGAATTCAATATTGTGGAGGATTTCTAAGTGAGGATGAAATAGTTTCCAAAGTCTTGAGAGCCCTTCCACCTGCTTACAAGATGAAGGCAACTACAATTAATGAGTTTAGAACAATGGAAAACTCTTCAGTTAACAAAGACATTCTGATTGGGAAATTATCTGCTTTTGAGCTTGAAGAATTTGGATCTTCTGGAGCTGTAAAGTTTGAACCAGTTTTTCATGCACCATCATCATCATCTATCGGAAAAAGTGATTGGAAAGTATTATATGAAAAAGAATTGGAAGACATGAGGAAAGATGATGAATAATTTGAGTACCTTGAAGCCTTATTTTCTAGAAGAGTACCTAAATGTCCGACAGGAAGTATGTATGAAGGAAAAGAACCTTTTAAATGTTTTGCATGTAATGAGATTGGTCATTTTGCATCTAGATGTCCTTAAAGGAATGTAAGATTTGAGGAAAGAGTTAAAAAATCATTTAAGCCTAACCAGAATAGATATAGATTCAAGAAAAGTAAACAATGCTACATAGCTGATGAGGAAGGAGTAACTAATGACTCTTGAGATGAACCGACAGAAGACTCTGCTAGTGGATCTGGCAATGGAAAGGAATGGGTGTTCTATGCTTTAAAAGAAGATGAACCAGAACTGGCTATAAAAAATGAAAAAAAGGCCCTAGTAACAAAAGTTGAAGATAAGGATGAATGGGTAATTGATAGTGGATCCTCACATCATATGACTGGAGATAAAGGAAAATTTATGTCCCTACAAGAATATAATGGCGATCAAGTCAGATTTGGAGATGACAAAGCATGTATGATAATAGTTAGAGGTATTATTTCTTATTATTTCTTTGGATGGAAAGCATAACACTAATAATGTCTATTATATAGAAGGTTTAAAGCATAATCTTTTGGGTGTTGGTCAATTGGTGGACAAGGGTTTCCAACTTCAGTTTAAAGATAGAAAATGCAAAATCATTAACAAGACTGGTTTGGAGATTGCAATCGATATTCAGACTGGAGGTAATATCTTTCACTTGAACATTGGTAATAAGACATGTTTGATTACTCATATTGATGAGAGTTGCTTATGGCATAAGAGGTTGTGTCATGTTAATTTTGATTGTATTGTTAAGATCAGTTCAACAAAGGTAGTTATAGATATACCTAAGATTATGAAGTCTCATAATCTGATATGTAAGGAATGTCAATTGGGAAAGCAAGTTCTTTTAAGAGCATACATGATAAATCTAATGATGTACTTGATTTGATTCACACTAACTTATGTGGTCTAGCAAGGACTAGAAGCTTTCAAGGTGATAGGTATTTCATGTTGATTATTGATGACTATTCTAGGATGATGTGAGTGACTTTTCTAAGGGAGAAGTTTGAAGCCTTCGAGAAATTCAAGACCTTTAAAGAAAATGTTGAAACAAAAACTGGATTGAAAATCAAATGTCTAAGATTAGATCATGGCAGTGAGTTCACTTCTCATGAATTTAATAGTTATTGTGAGCCAAATGGAATTAGGAGATAGTTATTTGCACCTAAGACTCCTCAATAGAATGGAGTAGTGGAAAGAAAGAATAGAACCATTTTGGATGCAACAAGATCTATGATGATGGAAGCCAAATTTCCTCATATCTACTAGAGAGAAGCAGTGAGTACAACAGTCTACACATTCAACAGAGTTCACATCAAAGGTGAAACCTATAAGACCCCTTATTAATTATGGTTTGGACATACGCCTACTATTAAATATTTCAGAATTTTTGGATATAAATGTTATATCAAAAGAGATGATTCAATTGGAAAGTTTGATCCTAGTTGTGATGAAGGGATATTTCTTGGTTATTCAATTCAAAGCAAAGCATATAGATGTTATAAAAAAAATTGCATAAAATTGTGGAGAGTGCTAATGTAAAAGTGGATGAGCAGTATAGAAATCCATCTATATCATATGATAGGGAATCGATAGTGGAAATGATCATAACTGAACTGGCAATACCTCAACCGGTATAGGAAATTGAGACAATTAAACCGACACAATCAGAAAATTCATCTGTGACTAATGATCAGAGTAGTGAACCTAACGTTTAGAAGGCACCAAGGTATGTAAGATTAAATCATTCTGAAGATCAAATCATTGGAGATAGGAACAAGGGAGTTATGACAAGAACAAGACTGGAAAATTAAGAGGCATGTCTTATTTCTCAAATTGAACCAACATCTGTTATTGAAGGTTGTAAGGATAAACATTGGTTAAAAGTTATGGAAGATGAATTAGATTAGATAGAGAAGAATGAAACTTGGTCTCTAGTTCCCCGGCCTAAAAATAAGAATGTCATTGGAACTAAAGGGGTTTTTAGGAATAAACTAAATGAGGATGGTAAACTTGTAAGAAACAAGGCTAGATTTGTTTGTAAAGGATATTCTCAAATGGAAGGAATTGATTATGGTGAGACATTTGCACTTATACCTAGAATTGAAGTTGTTAGACTATTTCTTTCCTATGTAGCTTATAAGAACTATAAGGTTTATCAAATGGATGTTAAATGTGCATTTTTGAATGGTGAACTTGAGGAAGAAGTATACATTGAGCAACCTGATGTATTTTCACTGAAAGATAATAAAGATATGGTTTGCAGATTGAAGAAAACTTTATATGGTTTGAAACAAGCTACTAGAGATTGGTATGCAAGGTTGGATAAATATCTTTTGAAGCTTGGTTTTACTAAAGACAGTGTTGTTAGTAATTTATATTATAAGATCATTGATAATGATATTCTGATTATTGAAGTATTTGTTGATGATATCATTTTTGAAGGAGAAGATAAATTGTGCATGGAATTTTCTAAGAATATGAAGAATTAATTTGAAATGTCCATGATTGGTGAAATGAGATTTTTCTTAGGTTTAAGATTACTCAAATTGACAAAGGCATTTTTATCTGTCAAACTAAGTATCTGAAGGAATTGTTGAAGAAATTTTGGTATGAATAATTCCAAACTTATAAGTACCCTTATGGTGACAAGTGAGAAATTATCTATCAAGGATACTTCTATACCGGTAAACTTGACAAGGTATAATTCTATGATTGGTGGTCTGTTATATTTGAGTCAGACTAGACCGGATATTATGAATGCAGTAAGTATTGTTTCAAGATATCAAAGTAATGTTAAAGAAAATCATGAATGTGCACTAAAAAGGATATTCCAGTATTTGCAAGGAACAATAGAATATGGTTTATGGTATTCTAAAAATGATGATTTCACTTTATGTGCACATACTGACTCGGATTGGGCAAGAGATACTGATGATAGGAAGACCACTTCTGGTGAATCTTTCTTTCTTGGAAAGAACCTGGTTTCATGGATCAGCAAAAACTAGTCATGCATTTTTTTATCTACTACAAAAGCTGAGTATGTTGCAACAACAAATAATTGCACTCAAGTCTTGTGGATTAAGAAAATGTTGAAGGATATCAGGGTAAATTGTAGTGAACTGGTAGTTATATGTAGTTATCTACTAAGATAACTCTGTAGCTATTGACATGTCTTAAAATCTGGTATTTCACTCTAAGACTAAGCATATATCAATAAAGTATAACATTCTGAAGGACAAGGTAGAAGGAAAGGAAGTCAAATTGGTTTATGTGAACACTAAAGAACAAATTGTAGATATATTCACTAAACCACTGTCTAAGGAATCATTTGAGTATTTGAGAGATAGGTTAGGGGTTTCTGCCCCTCTGGAAAAGACTTGATTGATGTAGTTTGTCATCAGTCTGGAGTGCATTATCAAAGATATTATTCATTCTAGCACTGATGAGTGATGCTACTACTCAGGGGGAGTAGTCATCTTTGAGATTCAGAGGTTTACATTATTGCTTTGATATTTTTGTCAGATTTCTGGCATTGATGTCAAAGGAAGAGTGATAGTGATGTGAAAAATAAATTTAGAGATATCATTCATAGGGGGAGAGTTATTAATATTTAGGAGATTGTTGGTTGTCTTCCATAGGGGGAGACTTGTTTGGCATTTCTTGCTACTTAGATGTTTTTCACATCTAGTGTTGCCATCAATACCAAAGGGGAATATTGTTGGCATTATGGATGAATTGATTATGTGTAACATTGATGTTTTGTCATTGATGTCAACACTAGTTGTTATGGTTGGTTACCGGTAGACAGGTTTTGGTTATTAGTAGAAGATATAGTGTTACCACTAGAAGAGACTATCTGTTGAACACTTTTGACATGTTTGGATCAGTGAAGTATGTTTGATTTTATGTGTTACATGTTCCTTGAGCATGTTTTAGTCAGTTGGTATTGACTTGGTAATTAGATGCTATCATACACTCTTGTAAACCCTTATCGACATTGGTTTAAGGCTCTACCGGCAGAGCTTTCACTGAGGAATCTTGACAGGATGCATAATTGGTGTTGGTGCAGCTTCTAGATAGATTTCAGGATGTTGAATATGTTCTTTGATCATGCTTCAATTGCTTGAAGACATTGTTTTGGCATGGTGGACCCAAAATAGGTCCTGTACCTATCTAGGTTATGGACCGGTATCATGTTAACATGTACTCTACATGTTATCGGGATGTTTCGGGATGATTTATGGATTTGTTATTGTTGTTTTGGTCTTAAGCCGACATGGCATATCATTGTAATATGGATTTATGTAATGATCTTATTGTAATATCTTTTAGGTGGCCAACCTAATTGGTTTAGGTCTTAGGGTTGGTATAAAATGATGTAATAATGTAAGATCTCATTGTAGATTGTGGTATGGGAATAGAATAAGTGTTCATGGTCATGGAATGTAATATCATATGCGAAGGAGATTTGGTCGATCATAGGTGATTGAATTGGGATTAAGGAAGAGGTCAAAGGCCTTCGGTATTTAGCTTTACCGAGATTGTAATCAGGCATGGTAGATGCTATCTTTGGCAGTTCATTATTCTAGATTGTTGTCCATATATCTTGATGTGGTTTTAACCTCTGTAGTCAGTGAGACTCCTTTGTAATGAGAAGTACGCTATAGGAAGTGTGCCTTCCTGCATGTGCAGGCCCCTCATTGTAACACATACTTTCTGCAGAAGTATCATCTGACTGTGGGTAGGCTTCCCACCATGGTTTTTCCCTTTTTGGGCTTTCCACGTAAAAATCATGGTGTTATGTGGTATGGCTTCTTTTCATTGATTATCTATTTAATTGTTAAGTTGCATTGTTTACCGGTATTTGTTTCTACTTTACCGGTACTTAATCTGGTTAAAGGTTATTAAGTGGATTAAATGTTATAATCTGTTAACAACTGATTCACCCCCCCTCTGAGTTGTTCACCGGTTATCCTAACATTTTCATCTATCTAAAGTCTTTGATTGTTGCAAAAAAGTCTTCTGGGTCTTTGTTAGTCCACTACTCATTGATCTTTCATGTTAATGACTTGATCCCTCTTGTTTTAATGCCAACTTGACTATCTTTGGAAGTTTTTTGGTTGTTCTGAGTCTTTATCGATTGTGATGTATTAGCTCTATATGATTTGGAAGATCTTATGACTGTGAACCCTCATCTATCTCTAGTGTTAGAACATAGATTACCTTATAATGATTGTCCCCAATCTGCCAATCATTAACTCTTTTCATTTTAAATATGTTGGGACTGCTCTCAAGGTCTTTATCATTTTGTCTATCTCCTCTTACATGATAAAGATATAGCCTTCTCTTTGTTGTTAGTATCTTCTACCCTTGCCATTGCTTTGTGTTATGTGCTTATGGACATTTTTGTGGTTCTAATTAACCATAAAATAGTATTAATTCCTTTGATTATCTTTGATTATTTCGGTCATGTAGCACTGATCTCTTGATGGGCAATCAAATTTGGGACTGATCTTCTAATGTTGTGACAATAATGTCTTTGATTAGACATGATAATAGTCACATGGACTGTCATCTTCATTGTATAATCTTGCAAAAATATCTTTGAAGAACTTGATCCCTATCTTGAAGACCTTACCATTACTTTGTACGAATATAGCATCTTGGGTCAAATTTGAGAAAAAGGAATGCAAGAAGGCACTTAAAACTTATGCAAACTGGCCAATAGTAGGTCCAAAACTTGCCTTAAGTGGTGTGTTATCCAAGAGGAGTCCTTAAATACACTAGAACTGCTTGAAACTACTATTAAAAGTCCACCTTCTTGTTGGAATATGTGCAGAGTTTGATGACATGATGATAATGTATGTTGTCATTGATGTCAATATGCTAAAGTTTGAACCAATATAATAAAGTGTGAATTAGTATGTTGAAGTAAGTAAATTGGCAAGTGAATCGGTATGATGAAGTGTGAACTGGTATGTTGAAGTAAGCAAATTGGCAAGTGAGCTGGTATATGCAAAGTTTGTATCGAGATTTCATTTGATATGACTACTGGTTAGTAGTCTCAGCTTCAAGGTTTCCGACTGATGCATTCCAAGTTTGTGCGATTCAATCGACGACATCTTGTGATGAGTTAGCATTGAAATGAAGATTAGATCACGTTGCCATGTCATCCTTGTGCGCATGAAGGATTTCCTTGAGGATCTTGCTTGAGAAGATTGATTCTATCTACCTCAGAAATGTGCAAAGTCTTAGTAAACGGTGGAGAGAGCGTGATGGGTTATCAGCTTCCAGAAGCAGTTAAGAACGAATGATGTAGAACATCTTGAGATTTGTTCAAGATTGTTCTACCCTATGTAATGTGATTAAATGGTCAGGATTGGACCAACTATATTGTTAACCTAGATGCTTAGGGTTTTAGGTTTTGGCCACTGCCCTAATTGTTGTCTATAAGGTTGATGATGATTTACATTTGAAGTTGTTGGCAAATGAATGTATGTGAGGTGATTCTTGCCAGAGAAGTGAGTAGAGATCTGTAGAGTGTGATTATAGATGTAAAGGAACTAAAATGGATCTGCCTTGGCATTGAGTGTTGTTATCAGATCAGTGTATTACCTATTTTTGATTAAGAAAAAATAGGTTTTAAGGGACCCAAAACCCGCTTACATTACAAAAGATAGACAATAAATAAACAAGACAAAAGAGCTGCAAAAGACCAGCACAAAAACCAACAGCTAGGACAAAAAGACAGTAAGGAACCAACAAGAAATTGGCCTCCCAAACCCAGCATTACATATCAATTGAATACTTTTATAGACTCCTCAACATTTTGAACTAGAAGCATCATCGCCTTGGTCACTTCCCTCAGATCATTGCTCTCCTGTCTCAGCTAGATATCTTTCAATTTGGTCTCCATCTCAGTAGTGTTCTGCCTTGTCCTTCATTTGGAAGTCTGATGAGTGGAGCTGGAAGTTGGTACGTCTTCAATGATTACCAAATTTTTATCCTGATTTTTCCTCTCCAAGTGTTCCACTAGTGCATTCATATTTTGTGATGAAACTTTTAGGACCTGAAGGCTGTGGTTCATGAAAATTTTCAGAGCCTTCTTAGTGTGGGCAACCCGGGTATTGATATTGTCTTTATCCTCCTCGGTCTATTCTTTCAGAATTCTGATAACATCCTCCAGATGTTTCAGATCCCCTTTGATCAGGTCTTTTTCATGCCAATCCTCCATCTCGACTTCCTCCTTGGCTTCACTGGTTTCCGTCTCCTCTTTCTTTTTCCCACAATTTGTATCCTTAATCAAATTATTTATCTTATTTTCCAAATCCCTTTGTTTACTTTGCATACTGGCAATGTTTTCAACAACCCATTTCTAGAAATTGAAGGATTCCAGAGCATAGTTATGGGAAGTATTCAAAATTGTATTCGTAGAATCCCTACCCTGCTTAGTGCCCACAGAGTTAGGGTTTTCATCCTCCTTAGACAGAGTGACATTCCTACTATCTAAGCCCATAGGGTTAGAGTGAGGGTTTTTAGAGTTTCCCCCTTCTTCCTTTTCATCAACATTTTCAACCTTCTCACTCTCCATTTTTGTATCAATATCCTTCCCCCTTTCCTCCTCCACATCATCGTGCACCTCTGTTTCCACATTATCTATATCAAATCCCCTTTTTTGTGGGTAGGGATATTAGGCTGATCCTCATCCGAATCAGAGTCTTTGCAGCTCTCAGAAATTTGTGCATTGGTGATCAGGGGATCATCTTTGGTAGCCCTAGCCTTATCCTTCATATATTCATAAATGAGCAATATGAGCCCCTGATGGGCTATAGGGTAAGAATTAGGCTTTTTAGCATGATTAGCTAGACTCTCATTCAAAGAGGATGCTAAGTAATAAGGCAAGGAAATTTTAGCCCCATGACAGAAGTGGTTAAGAATTGCAAAGTGATAGTTATAGATTTTAGTAAATCTACTGTCAATAGTGAGAAACTCCATTAAAACCCTTAAAACTTTTTTCCAAAAGGGCTTTACCTGTTGGGGAATGTAGTAGGAGATGTTGTCTTTCTTAACAAGCTTTCCCTTCTCATCCTCTGATTTCGGGAAGTTTTTGAACGCTTCGGCTGCATACTTCCGGTCTTTGTAGAATTTAGTACCCTCCTTCTGAAGACCCATGACCTCTACAATCAGCTCCTCATCAATTTGCGATATCTCCCCGAACAACGTGACTCTGTTGTTATTCAAGCCTTTAGCAAAACCATATGACACTAAATTTCTTCTTCCGTGAAGCTTTTCCATATAGTCAGTAAAGCCATATCTATGAATCCTTCTCCAGAATTTTCATTCACTCTTCCAGTTTTTGCATCCTAGGGGCTCATTCCTATTTAAATTACCACTCATTTTGACCAGCAAGTAGAAGTACCCAAAGATGTATTTCACAGTCCACAGGTGTAGCCCCAAATTCTTGTATAAAATTTTGAAGTTACAGAACATAGTCTCTTTCGTTGTTTTGAATCTTATGTTAATGGTCGTGCAAAGCCAACAATTAATATTATAATCCTCCTCACACATATGATAATAGAAATGATGCCAAGAGGCAATCATTAACTGACGGTTAATCTGCCCCCAAAATCTATCTTTGGAATCCAGTCCCCAAAAGATAATCATTATATTAACTTGACCCATTGATGCGATCTAAAAATAATTACTCTCTAACATCCCTTTTACAATTAGTTTCTCCAATATATTTAACATCATCCTCTAAATTGACCCCTTCATTAGCTAAAATATCCGCTACCTTATTGCCTTCTCTTAGGGTATGAGATATGATAATGCTAACATATTTATTTAACAATTTTTTTAGCACTTTCCACTAAGTTAGTAATATTCCAAGAGACAGAGCTTGTACCTTTAAGGGCCTGGATGATATTTATGGAATCCCCTTCTAGCCAATTTTTTTTAAATTTGAATCCCTGAGAAAGCTAGAGGCATTTTAGCATGGCTAGAGCTTCAACCACATGATTATTTTGGACCCCCAAAGAAGAAGCGATAGCCACAATGCAGACTCCTTGAGCATTTCTGATAACTCCTCCACCACCAGACTTCCCAAGGTTGCCTTTAGCTGCCCCATCAAAATTCACCTTTATCCAATCATGATCAGGAAAATGCCAAACAATATTATCTCTCCTATTCTTATTGTCAGATCTGCAGACTCTGTGTATTAGGTTCCATTCAGTGAGGATACCTTTCTCCATTTCATTCATATCAATAACAAACCATTGCTTATTATTCCTATGAGGATTATTGATGTTCTCTTTTATAGCCCTGCAAATTTTTTCAAAGACCACCTGAGAGGTGCACTTAGCTTCCTTAAATATTCTATTATTTCTCTCTTTCCAAATACCCCAGCAGGTCATGGGGAGGGTCAAGGACCAAAGGTTCTTGATAAGATGGCATTTGGTAGGGAATTCCAATGCCAGATAATATCCTTGAGACTCTTGTTCATAGCCCAATCAACTTTCCATTTCTCCCATAGGTTACTCCAAATTTCCCATTACATGAGCAGTGAAAAAAAAGATGATCAACCGATTCTTCCTGTTTCTGGCAAAGCTCGCACCTATTAGGGAATTTCAAGCCTCTTCGGACCAAATTGTCAATAGTAAGGGTCCTATTGTGAGTAGCAAGCCAAAAGAACATATTGACTTTAGGGATCAGCATGTTGTTCCAAACTTTATTCCATATGGGCTCACTGGTCTAAGAAAGAGTGTTTTTGTAGGAAGAAGTAATCATAAATTCACCTCTAGGATTACTTTTCCAGAGAAAAACATCATCATAGTCTTTGTTAAGAGAAAAAGATAGCAGCTCCTTCTGGAGAAGAGAAAATCCAGCATGTATAACATCAAGCCTCACCCATTTGTTTTTCTTCTAGTAGTCACACACCAAAAGACCAAACCTCCCTTTACATTCCTCAATAAATTGATTGTTTCCTTGATCAGAAAGAGCTTCACTCTTCATCCAAGGATCCCCCCAAAACCTTATTTTGTCACCTTTTCCAAGGACCCATCCAGCTCCAGGTTTGGCCACTTTTATGGATTTGATGATACTATTCCAAATGAAGGATCCAACAGGGATGTCTTCGGAATTAAGGACCCCCTGGATAGGCTGATTTTGAATATATTTGTCAAACTAGATTTGATTCCAATCTTTCTTGGTATCATATGCTCTCCATAATTTTTTTGCTAGGAGAGCTTTATTAAAGGTTTTAAGAGCTTTAATCCCCAACCCTCCTTTGTTCTTTGGTCTACAAACTTTGTCCCAAGCAACCAAGAGTATGCTCTTTTTTTCTTCAACTCCTAACCATAGAAATCTCTTTGGGATTCTTTCCAATGCTTCAGCAAATTTAGCCAGGATACCAAATAAGCTAAGAGCATAAATAGGGAGGTTCTGGAGTGTAGCTTGAAGGAGCTGCAATTTCTCGACTTGAGATAAAATCGAACCTTTCCACCCAACAAGTTTTTTGTTGAGTTTGTCAATAAGCATATTCCAGAAGGAGTTTGGGGGAACTAAACCCAAGAGGAGACCCAAGTAGGTGGAAGGGAGCATGTCCACCTTGCAACCAATAATTTTAGCAATTCTTTGTTGTCTTATGACCAGAGTGTTCATAAAGTATATAGCCGATTTGTCCCAATTGACTTGCTGGCCAATAGCCGAAGCATAAGAATTAAGAACAGTTTTGAAGGCCTCAGCCTCCCCAATAGAAGAATAACCCATGAGGATAGTATCATCAACAAACTGTTGATGAGAACAAAAAAACATTTGCAAAGGAAGGTTGAAGGCCTTTGATGATTTTATTCCCTTTCAAATTATGTATCAATCTACTCATGCTCTTTGCCAAAATGGTGAAATGTATAGGAGATATGGGATCTCCTTTTCTGAGCCCCCTAGAAGATTTAAAGAATTTTGTAGGAGATCCATTAATAAGAATTGAAAACATAGGAGTGGTGATCAACTCTCTGATAATTTTGGTTATCTTCTCATCAAATCCAAAAGCCTCCATGATTCTAAAAAGAACATGCCAATCCACTCTATCATAAGCCTTCACCAGATCCAACTTTATCAAAAATCCTTCTTTTTTAGCAGCATTGAGGGAATGCATATTCTCATGCACAAGAATGATAGAGTCCAAAATCTGCCTGCCAAGAACAAAACCTTTCTGCTCTTCAGAGATGATGAAGGGGAGAACCACCAAAATTCTAGTAGTCAAAACTTTTGAAATGATCTTATAGAAAGAGTTACTTAGACTTATTGGTCTAAATTTTCCCATTGAATCTGCCCTAGCAACTTTAGGAATTAAGGAAACAAACGTGGAATTGAGTTCCTTAAGGATTCTTCTAGAGCCAAAAAATTCTTTAACCGCATTAACTGTGTCTTCTCCCACAATATGCCAGAATTCCTTGAAGAAAAACATAGGGAAGCCATCAGGACCCAGAGCTTTATCCCCTTGAAACGAAAAGACAACTTTTTTAATTTCTCCAACAGAAGGGATAGTAGAGAGGGCCTTATTCTGAGTAGGATTAATGATCTTGGGAATGATATTAACCAAATTATATTGTTGGGTAAAATCAATGTCCTTGTTCCTGGTGAGGAGCTGATTGAAGAAACTCACTACTTCCTCCCTAATTTCATCCTTATTAAGAAGAGTTTTATCCTCAACAATTAATTTGGAAATTGTGTTTACAACTTTATGTTTTAGAGAAGTCATGTGGAAAAATTTAGTGTTTCTATCCCCAGCCTCCAACCAAATCGCCCTAGATCTCTACCTCCAATAGGTTTCCTCCCTAGAGATGATATTGTGGAGTGGCTTTAGAATACTTTTTATAGCCATCTTTCTATATTGAATTTTGGATCTGTTCAAGTTCCTCCTTCAGCTTTTTCTTTGAATCAAATATATCACCAAAAACCTTCTTGTTCCATATCTTAATGTTGACTTTGATAGTTTTAAGTTTTTTAGCAACTTTATACATGGCAGTGTATTACTTGTTGACTTCTAACCATTTCAGCAGTTGGAAAATCCCTTTACTGGGTATCTTTAACAGGCTTTTTGTAAATCCTTTAATAGGGTGACTCAAAATCATTGAGTTCTTCAAATCCTCTTGTGAGGTAACCTTTAATAGGGTTTTAACCTCTAACCAGGTATTTAGCCATCCCTTAACCGAGTGATCCCTAGCAGAATCGGTTCCTAGCAGAACCTGTTGTAAAGTCTTTAACCGGACTAGGCTCCTAACAGAGCGGACTTCAGAAGAGTTCAAGAACAACTTGTGGGTATTCATCCCCACTGTGGTTTTTCCCACTTGGGTTTCCATGTGAAAAATCAGTGTGTTATGTGTGATGCTTTTTCATGTGACGATTTAGTGTTTTATGTTAAGCGGTAATGCATGTTGATCTAATGGTCATTGTATTTCTAATGTATTGCCTGCTTAAGCATATGGGTGAAGTTGAGATGAGATATCAAGTTTTGATAAGTTCTAAGTGTTATCGGTTTATATCTTTTACAGTCTTACTATATTTTACTGGTATTGTCTTGGTTTAGGTTGGTGATGTTGTTTGCTAGTTAGTGTTGTCTTTGTCATTTAAGTTGTTAGAGAATTTTTTGTCTGTACTGATTCATCCCCCCCTCTCAGTACCTGTTGGGTATTTAGTGTTCATCATTATTCATTGCTTCTAAGTTTTTGAGTTGAGGTTCAACTTATACATATGATGCTTAATTGATGGTTCAATTTATGGGTATTTACACAATAATAGAAGTTGCATTTGCATTTTAAACTCAACTAAAGCTTTCACAAAAGTACAAAATGCTACATGATCCTTTTGAACCTATGATTGAGCCTTAGGCTTCTTGTATAAAGACAAATTCTTGTTGAAACTTTTGATTGCATGCTAAAGAAATTAGCTTTGAATAGTCTATGTCCATTTGATGGGATTGTATTTGCTCATATATTTATTTTGTTCCTAGGTTATATACTACATTACAACATTTGCCATTTTGGAACTGGCCATGATGTTGTATGATTGAAAAAAATTTCATTGTCTTTATACTTTGCTTGTATATGTTGTAGTCCCAACTTATTTCTCGCTTCTCCTCACTGTTCTGAAGCTTTATTACTGCTCTTCATGATGTTGAGATCACATCATCTATGGGTTGGTCTTATCTCCTCTTTACTGTTCATTCACACTGGCAATAGGATTGTCTTTTTGTTCTGAAATTGAAATAATGACATATAATGTTTATTTTGTTGGCAATTGGCATAACTGATACAGATGAGGTGATGTAGTTGAAGTTGGATGAGTGCACTGGTAAAGGATAGAAGTCTATATGTGATGAAGAGATCGAGATTCTATAAATAGATGACATGATCAGTTATTTGTGTTGTCATTGATGGCAACTGATGTTCCTGATGTTTTGTTTTGTTATCTAAGTGATTTGGTTTATCGGAAGATAGGGTTTATCTATAGAGAAATAAAGTTTGTGAAATAGGACTTTAACTAGTAAAGCAGAGATGTTTTGATTGAATTGGTCGGTCAATGATGTTTGGTGATTTGCGGTTGGGATGGTGAGCTTGTATCATGGAAAGGTGTATCTGACCGAAACTAGAACTTGTGAAGATTACCGGAAGGCATGTTTCCAATTTCTAATGAAGTTTTTCTAAGGTTTTAGTAGGGTTTAAGATCGATCACGAAATCATCAAACCGACAATAATTTCTATTATGACGGTGATCAACGACAAGTCTACATGAAGTTGGTAACACAACACAAACTGCGTGAAAATATTTGATTGCTATTTTGGTGTGATTCAAGGAAGAATTTCTTGGGAATCAACGAAATGCTTAGTAGATTGTTTTGAGGGTTTGACTTTGGTACAGATTGAATTTTTGTGATGGGTTATGATTAACCAATGGTTGATATTGCATTGTAATTTGCTGTAGTGATTTGTGTATCGATCTATGATGATCTCTTATGATTTGAATTGTAAATTCAAGATGTAATTAGGGTTTTGTGGTTGACCTAGTTCAGATGACTATTTAGGATGACACAGTTGATGTTTCATGTGCCGGTGATCTTAGAGAATGTGTTAATCTATCCAAGTGAAGTGTGAGATCTTCCTGAGAGTTTTAGAGTGTTGAGTATAACTGGATTTGATCAAGCAAGTAGAGAAGTACAAGTAAATAGATCATTTTTTTACTGTTGTTCCCTAACAGTTGCAGCAGGTTAAATCCCTTAACCGGGTAGGTCCTAATAGGCCTTAAACATTTAAGTCCCCTTTTTATCACTATTCAAGAAATGGGTATTCTTGTCCCATAATTGGCTAAGTTTATGAAAAAGTTTGAGTCTGGTATGGCCTTGTTACCTCTAGATGCTTTAGGTCCAAAGAGGGTTTAGGGTTTAGATTTTAATCGCTTCAGTGTCTGAGAAAAAACCCTTTATTTCTAATTCTGTGTTACTTTATTAACTTAAAGAAGGGTCTGTTTGCCATGAGAAGTGTCCCCCCCCCCTTTTTTCTTTTTTCTTCCTAGGTGGGTCTAGCAGTGCATGATTTTTCTAAGATTTTCATAAGGTTCTTAGTGTTTAATCGGGTTTCCTAACAAGTGAGGAAATTCCTTTTAATCTAAAGGTGCATGTGATTTCACAGCCCTAAGATGCCCATGAGTTACCATTCATGAAATGGCGAAAGGTAGAAGTGGGTTCGACATCTAGCTTTTCACTAAAGTAAAGATCGATCAAGTTCCATTTGATCAAACGGCTTGTGCGGTTTCACAAGATAAAGGTGACTGAGATTTAACCTTCGCAAAATAGGGAAAAGGAAATTGGCCCTGACATCCAGCAAAGACTATGGTAAATACCGATCAAGTTCCTTTTGATCGGATAGCTTGCGCTATTTTGCAATCCAAAGATGTATGGTTTTTATGCTTCGCGAAATGGCGAAAGGGAAAGTTGCTCCATGAGGTGGCAAAGACTAAAGTTAAAGGTTGATCAAGTTCCTTTTGATCAGACGGTGCGTGCCATTTTGTAGCCCAAAGGTGCCTGACATTTAATCTTCATGAAGTGGTGAAGTGACATGGCAGCCACTTGGTTGGTGTCATGGCAGAATAGGTGGATCAAACAGTGGGTGAAAAGACAAGTTGTTAGATGCACGTGGTGGATCTGAAGTTGATCCCATGGAAGTTGTTCGATGAGTAAGCAAGTGACACGTTGGTTTCTTTTACCAGCTAGTTGCCAGGGTGGATGATGTTGAGTCAGAGGGCCCACTTCTACTGGTTAAGTTAGTTAAAGGGCAGGTATCTCAAGGAGGATCCTATGGCGGGCGCCATTTCACAGCCCGAAGATGCAAGGTAATTACTATTCACGAAGCAGTGAAGACTACTAGCCTTAAACGCTTAGAGCATGGTTAGTGGGGTAAACCACCAGTCATAGGACAAAATAAAGACCGATCAAGACCTTTTTGATTGGACAGCCCACGCGGTTTCACTAGGAGAAAGTGCATGATGTTTAGCTTTCATGAAATGGCAAAAGAGATATAAGCCCATCGCCGAATGAAGAATAGTCAATAAAGTAAAAGCCATGCAAGTTTCACTGGATCTAACGGTTGGCATGATTTTGCTTGAGGAAGAAGCACAGATTTTAGGCTTCGCTAAATAGCGAAACAAGAAAGTGATGAAAACACAAAAATGTTATGATCCATTGGAGCAAAATTTTTGAATTCATTCGTGAATTCAATTCTGAGGTGATGGTCAAAGCATGTGGTATCAATTCCGCAGTTAAGAGCCCGATTGCCATATATATGCTCACATCAATTAAATGTAGGCATCATTTCAAAGAGTTGTTATGAAAAAGCTGGTGCAGAGCAGAGTTCTTCAAGCCGAGAATAAGTTTTCTTGTATCTTGTTTACTAGTTACTTGAAAGTTTTGATTGAATTATGGTTTTGTTTTGTTAAAGAATTGTTGTGGTTGGTAATTGAATTAATTGCATATCATTGAGATGGCACCCAAAAGAGACTTCACAAGGAAAGTTAATTACCAGGAAAGAGCAATTTGTGATGATTTCCTAGAACAGTTGTCTATGTCCACAAACGTAGTAGCTAAGGTTAAGGAATTAGTGCCCAAGGCCCCTCGCTTGAAAATAGGAGAAGGATTGTATGACAAGGGTAATTAGCTTAGAGATCCACAGATAGGGTTGTCTGGTTTGGGTCTATTCAAGGTTGGATTCAGTATGAGATATTCCCCAGCCCCAATGAACAGTATCTGGGAGTTGGATGTAGGTAAGATGGTGGTCCTTGGAGTGTTAAGGAATGTGGATCTCCTAACTCAGATTGCACACAACTATGACCCTATTACTAAAAGTGTTAGGGATATAAATGGAAAAACCCTCATTGAAATAAATGATGATGAGTTCAGAAATGTATTTGGGCTTAGTCAAGTGTCCAATTATTTGGAGCCCATTAATTTTAAATCATTGGCTCAGGTCTACAATGCACAGAGGAATCACCTTAGAAATGGGCCTCTTAAAGAATTCTTTGTTAAAATAGGTGGGTTGACTATCGTAGGACCTAATACCATGGAGCCTTTCTCTTTAAATTTGTTAACTCTTAGAGCAAAAGGATTGTATTGGTCACTGTAGCGTCGCAAATTGTACGCACTTGCTAGGGTGGTACAATTTCACACCTAGTTTAGCACCCGCCTTGGCGCATTTTGCATTTTGCATTGCATTTCCCCTTTAGCACTTAATTAATCAAATTAATTAGGTCTAAGGTTCTATTTCATCATCTTTCACATCATAAAGTCGGGCCCTTTCATTAAA
Organism: Cryptomeria japonica; assembly: GCF_030272615.1. Lineage (NCBI taxonomy): Eukaryota > Viridiplantae > Streptophyta > Pinopsida > Cupressales > Cupressaceae > Cryptomeria > Cryptomeria japonica. The sequence continues at coordinate 523,299,001 of NC_081407.1, forward strand.
GTGTGCCCCTTTCATTTTATTCTTCCAATACATCATTTAATCAAAAACCCTAATTAGGTCCTATTTTGAACTTGGGGGCTTGATTTCGGGGGTCAAAACATCTCGAAATCAGCTGTAACTTCGGGATTCGCTCTAAAATCATCATATCCGATGGCCCTGAAAATTTGGTGAAAAGTTGTCAAGACCATGGCGCCCAGCGTGCACATGGTCCCAGACATTTTTCCCGAAATTTAAGGAGCGCAATCCAATCATAAAATAAAGCTTAACCCCAAGAAACTGGTGGGAGATTCAATCTCTAAGTCGGCCTAAAGTTGAAATTAAGACCTAGGGTTTCATATATAAGAGCTCTCTTTCTTCATTTGAAAGGATCCGATTTTTGGTTTGAGGGAGCTTCTATGCAGCGAAAGAGCAGATCTTTGGAGACTTCAACAACATTAAACATTCATCCATCAAGCATCCATCAATTTCATTCATCCATTTAGGGCTTTGAAGGCATTGAAGAACGATAAGGGATCACCGACTGAAGATTGGCTTGTACCCCTCCCTTGGGGTTGGGTATGATTTCATGTTGTTTTCATTTCTTTGCATAAGCTTCATCATATCATTTGTATTCATGCTTTAGATCACTTTGCATCTTGATTTGGAGCATTTACATTATCATGTACAAGCAATTAGGGTTTACTTTCTAGGTTGCTCTAGTTTGCTTACTTGCATTTTAGGATCTTGCACACACACAAGGTCTGCACACACACTACTTTTACAATACAACTTGGCTATTTGTGGAGCTGGAAATCACCAAAGTGGGGGTTTGACTAAGGAAAAACCCTATATAGCCGCCCACCATACCTTTTCAGATATAAGTGTAGGTTTCGGGATTCAGACGACACCGCAAATTGCAGATCCGACGGAAGCGGACCCAGACAGAACAACACACCAAATTTCAGAGAAAAAGACCAGGACAGGGGCGTGGGGTGCCCTAGTCCTGCCAGGATAGGGGCGTTGGGTGCCCTGGTCCCTGGGATAGGGGCGCTAGGCGCCCTGGTCCTTCTGTCAGACAGCAAGTTTTAGCATTTCCGACAGCTTTTCAAGTTGCAGAACAACAGTTTCAGGAGCAGTTTCAGGAGCAGAATTAGGACAGTGGCGCCCGTGCCCCCGTCCCGAACATTTTCACTCAGATTTTAACCCCAGGTACACATCTGCATTCTCCTTTTATCCTTGTGTTTACAGCTTTTCATCACTTGATCTCAATCTTGCAATCTTGTTACTAGTTCATACTTGCACTCTAGGGCTAGGAATTGAACTTGTATCATTTTATCTTTCAATTACAACAAAGGAATAGAAATCCTAATAGGTAGCCCATGGCTCTCTCTTCCACAAAAAGAAGTAGCCAATTGTGTGATACCTCTAGGCTCTTTCGTATTCCACAATGTGTGTCAAAAGGTAGGATTAGGACATGTTAGCCTAGTCTCGCTTTTTCCCCTACACAGTCACTCTGCCAGATTTTTGGAGAGGATGTTGAAGTAAACATGCCAACTCATTACATGTTAATGATTGCTCAAATTTTAAATGCTTCTCTGGCTGTTACATTTGATTATGCCCCCTATATTACTAATGCAATCCATGAAGGCTTGATAGGGATAAAAAATGGTAAGGTGGATAGGCCTTTTGGATGGTACTCCCTTCTCATGCATCTGTTTCTATTCAAGGGTGGTGACTACTTTGCCAATGGAATGGATCTAGTGAAAGAAAAGGATGGGGAGAAAATGCCAGTTTAGCTATGGAGCACAGTGTTGTCATGGGATAGAGAAGATGCTAGCTACTTGAAGTTTGATAGGTGCTTTGCATCCAAGATCAGAATTCTCTTATGTTTAGAGAATCCAAGGGTCCCCAAAGCTCTTTTGGAGTTCCTTAGGCCAAAGGAGTTTGCTGAAGGAATCAAAATTGTTCACAATTGGGGTAGCATGTACTTGTACCCTGTTTCCACAGTTTTCAGAGTGTATGGTTTTAGAGCCCCTCTATTTTTGTTGCCATATCAGGTCCCACTGAAAGTAGGAATTGCAGAAATCCTTAGGAAGATTGGGAGTGTGCAAGAGGCAGAGCTATCTAACAGAGAAAAAGGGACCATTTTCCCTACAGTAACAATAGCACACGAGTTTGTGATTACCAAAGGAGGATGGAAGTGCTTTGAGGAATTCTTTCAACCCTACCATTTGTGCACTGCAGTGTCAAGATTTTTTGACCCTGAGGAATTCTTTAATAATATGTTTAGGAAGAGGGCAGTATGCAAAGGAAGACCTCAGCAATTCCAATTCCTTGAAGACCTTATCAGAAATGAGTTTGATCTGGATGAGCAGGAGCTAAGGATAGAGAAATGGGTAGCCTATAAGAAGGCTCTAGATTTTGTGCATCAATTTGACACCAGCTATGACCCTTTGTCCAGTTTTCACCCTTTTGAGGAAAAGAAAAAATTCTTCATTCTTTGTTTTGAAGATGTAATGCAAACATTGAAAGAGAAGAGGGAAGCAGTGATTAAAAATAACCTTGAGAAGGAAAGACTAGTTTTATCTAGGTCTACATCTGGTAAAGCAAACCCTCCAGGTGACTATGTTTTACATAAGAAATCCAAGTACAGCGTGCTAGTGCCAACAACAGCGGAGCCTTCTACTTCAAAATGAAATAGAAAAATACAAGATGTCATTGACATTCAGGAATCCCCAAAGAAGCAAAGGGTGCGAAAGGAAGTGCAATCTAATGAGCCCTTGTATTCCCCATCTCAATACCCTATTCATATAGGAGATGAACAGGAAACAACTGAGAAATTATTACAGTTAGGGAGTCTTGGAGAGATAGTCTATACTTATAATGAAATAGAGGATGGAATGGCTCAAGAGACAGAAGATGTCAAGATGAACATAACCACCAATGAGTTGAAAGGCCAGGAACTAGATCCTGCCATTAAACAGGCCAGTGAGAAATTCTTAGCTCATAGCAATTTTGTCACCTCAGGTGCTTTCATTCAGTTTGTGTGGAAGCAGAATATTGATAGGTTTAATGCAAGATGTGAGAATAGGAAAGGTGAGAAGCCCCACAAGGATGCATCTGTGGTGGAGGAGGAAATAAATCAAGAAATGGTCACTAAGCTTAAGACCATCACTCCTGAGCAAGGAAGGGAAATGGTAGCAAAGGCAGGTGTACTTATCCTCCCTGAATGGGATATAGCAGATGCCTTGGTTCTAGAGGCAGTCAGGAAAGAAAGCAAGCCTATGGAAGGAATAACCTTCAGCAAGGATAATGCTACTTTGGTCATGTGGTCACTGAAAAAGAGATGAAAATAAAAAGAAAAAGGATACCCCGAAGTCAAGCTACCTTGAAGGTATCATAGTGAAGAGAGTGCAAAATACTGGAGTGGTGGAGGCTGCTAGCATAGTCTTAGAGACTGCAAAGTTCAGTATTGCAGTGGCAAAGAAAGAAGAAATGGAAAAGGGAGTTCTCCAAACTAAGTTAGAGACTATCTTGAAAGCTTACAATGATGCCAAAGGAGAGGTAATGAGCTGAGACACTACTATTTCTAATTTGAGAAGCCAATTGGTAGTTCAATACCATCGAGGTGAGTCCTCAACATTGATGATTGCTTCTTCTCCTTCACAGCCTCCCTCTAATAGCCCTAACATTGAATTTCCACATTCTCCTGCACCTTCTAGTTCCCAATCAGTTGAGATCGCTCCTTAGGAGTTGGAGAAGCTAAAACAGACTCAAACCCTATTTGCAAATAAATATGAAGAGAGAGTGAGGGCCACAATTTTGAGTTTTGTTGACACTATAGGATCATCATTGGTGTATAATACTATGAGTAAGTTTTTGGATATGTGGAATGAGCTAAATGGAGACAAGGTTGTTCTAATGCCTATTTTGGACAAGTGGAAGCCTAGGGAGGAGGACCTAGAACTCATATGTGTATCTTATGATGAGGCAGGGGTTGACCCCATTATCAAATCCACTTGTGATGCGACAAAGGATCTGGCAAAGTTAGCAGAAGGAGTAGATAATGTAGAGAGGAAGATCAACTTGTACAAGAAAGAGTACACTGAGAAGGTGTTTCAATTATTTCCTGGAGGTTTTTCCAGTCCAGCTAAATTTAAGGACAAACAAGTATGGCTTAATGAATTAGAAGCCATCCTATCATTAAGAATATAGGGAATCATTAGCACAGATGATACCTCCCTATTTGTCAGAACAATTGAGGAGATAGAAAAGATTAAATCACACTATGATTTCCTAAATATAGAGGTAAATAAAATGAGGAAATCTTGGAAGAGATTAGCCAAGACAAAAGGGAAAGTTTTTAACTTCTCATGGCTTGCTGATGATGTTTGCCAGGAGTGGAAAAGAAAATATACTATGCTCAATGCAGAGGTTCAAGAAGAAGCCGCAGAATGACAACCGCGGGAAAGGGGCCGTTTAAAAATGGAAAAGCTTTGATACTTCTTGTTCAAACAAGAAGTTTGTTGTAACAAACCTTTTGAAAAGGTCTGAAGCTTGTATGCATCCATGCTATTATAAATGGATACCAGGACTAGTAAAAAATGATCACAAGAATTTGTAAAGAAACTCTACAGAAATATATCTGGGATATTCTAGTTTTACAAAGAATATTCTGAGTTTTGTAATCCTTTTCAAAATTTAATATCAATATACAGACCATGAACTTTCGAGCTTAGAATTTGTGTTGTCTTCTAGTTTTCTTTCAATAATTTATTGGTTTTAACTTGGGTAATCTAGGGTTATTCATTTGAACATGGATTGTAATGCAGTCTTTAATAGATGTGTTTCTTAGCTTTTCTCTTTAGGAGGGAAATTAAATACGCATGAAATATCTCTGTCAGTAGGTTACTTTGTTGGAGACCTTGAATTTGATGAACACTGTCTATACCAATAAGGAAAAACTCTTATATATGTTAGGCATGTATGGGTTTGATAGAAGCCGAGGTGATTAGATGTATGGAGATGTTTAATTGTGAAATCCTTGTTTAACTTAGATGACTTTGTAGCCTAGGTAGGGCACTGGTATTAGTTGTAGCTATCTTTCTACGTTTCTTGTAGATCAATACTGAACATGAGCATAAGCTTTATTTCATTATTCCAATTTGTGTTAAGGTGATAGGATTCATTGGTTTTCGACTGGTTTACTGTGGATCTGTTTTAAAAGTGTGAATTCAATCACAAGAGGTATACCCGCCTGAACTTTGGATAAGTTCAAAGTGTAGAAGGTTCTTAAAACCTTGTCATATGTTTCTCTAAGGTTCTTTTTCCTTGATCTCTCTATTTGTAGACAAATTTATTAGTTTCTTATAGGGGATAAAAAGGGAATCAAAATTTGAGAACAACAAAAGTGGCGACTCTGCTAGGGAGAGTCATAGTATGAATCCAGATGTGGATTGGCACTTGGATTAGTTTGAAATATTAATTGGATGTCTATGTTCAAAATTGTTTGCCTGACTTTTGATTCGTGTGTTCCTTTCTCTCTCTGAAAATATTCATGATTTTGATTCTTAAAGATTGGCAAATTTTTTGTGTAAAGCTTGTTTCCATATTTCCCACAGTTTTTGTGGGTGGCGACTCTGATAATATTAACCAGTCCTTTCGAAATAATTGAATTTCTTTAAGGAAACAAGCATAATGCAAGGAGGAAAAAACACTAAATCTTTTATGAAGAAGCATCCTCGTGAGATGTTGTAGGAAGGATTACCTGAGCAGTCATGTAGAGGTCAGAAGAGATCAGTGGTTGATGAAGCATCAAATGTTGCTTGGGTGTAGAAAAGCACCAATACGGGTAAGATATCTGAAAGACCTATTTATGTAAATTCAAATTCATCTTCCCGCGAATCTGAGAATGATGTTCTAGGTTTCCATTCTGGTTTATTTGGGAATGTAGAAGATGTCCACTTTTCAAATCAAAGGATATCCCATGCTAGTTTTTTCTAGGAAAGACAAAACTAGTTCAAACATAGTCAGAGATTCTATACCTAGAACAATTGATGGGAACATCAGTTTAATTGATATTGATCAAGTCAATATCTCAGACTCTGACGAAATCGTCCCTGATGAAGATAAGTTGTCCTAGGAGATAGAGGACCTGAACAAAAGAGTCCATCATTTGATCTCCTTAAGAGCACAAAAAGAAGCAAATAAGGAGAGAGAAGTAAAAGAAAAGTTGATGGAGAGAGACAGACTCCTAAGACAAATTGCTGACCTCGAGTTGCTTGCCCAAGAAAAGGCTAAGAGTGAAGATGAAGGTCCCATGATTAGAGAAATCCTAATTCCCAAGGCCAAACTAGCATATAAGTCAATAGTCCAACCAAGTAAGGAAGTTCTTAGTGACCCAAAGCCTGCTAGAAATGATGTCGATAAAGGAAAGAAGAATTGCATGGAAGATGGGTCTGGATCTAAGACTACAGTGGAGATCTCTCACAGGATTTCAGCACATGAAAGGGAGATGGAGAGGATGAGAAAAGAGAAGAAAGATTCACAAATGGAATTAGAAAAGGCTGAATTAGAAGCAACTAATCAAGAAGTCAAAAGGAAGATTAGCTATTTGAAATCTCCTCCCATCACATTTCCTTCAGTAGATCATAATAAACCTATTCCTCAGCAAATCCCACTCCCTCCTGTTAAAATTCGGCCAACTCTGCCTGTTAGCATTGCAACAACCAATCAAGCCTCTGGTACTAACCAAGGTAGCCAGATCTCTCTAACTCAGAGCCCTAATGTAAGAATGAACATGGGTAATAACCATGTTGTTAACCCATTCCAAAGAAGACCTATTAACTTAGAACTATATAGGTAGCTCTTTCTTGATGGAATCCTAGGTTACCCTAACCATGTTCCTACTGAGTTAAGAGATAGACTCCATAAGTTTTCTAGAAATAATGCAATTAGTGCTGAGGAGCACTTGAAATCTTTTGGTGACTTGATTAATGATTATGAAATTGTGAATGAAGATGTCATCATGAAACTATTTGTACAGTCCTTAGTAGATGATGCAAGAGATTGGTATAGAGGTCTTCCTGTGAACAACATTGGGTCTTGGGAGGATTTTTAAAATCGCTTTCAGGAACAATATGGTGATAAAACAAATGTGAGCTTCATGCTTAATGAGTTTAACAATATCAGAAAGTGTGATAATGAAATAGTCACTAATTTTAATGCTAGATTCCAGAAAGCAATGCATAGATTGTTTTAGGTAATGAGATTAGATGACAACATGTGCTTGAACACTTATTACAATGCATTTGATTCCAAAATGGCTTATATTTTGTGGGATAAAAATCCACATAGCCTTAGAGATGCATTTAGAATTGCTATTAATGTAGAGAGCAATAGAAAAGCATCTGGAAAATTGGGAAGAAGAACTGATGGTAGGCTATGGTAGGAAACAAAATAGCAACCTAACAAAGTTGCTAAAGAAGAAGATAAAATAGAGAAGTTAGTGACTTCTATGAAAGATCTGACTACCAAGTTGAGCAAAAAGGATAAACCCCATTATAACTAGCAAGACAGACCTCCCAGGTTGCATGATATGCCTTACAACACCACTTGGAAGGATGGTAAACCTCATAATGAAAAGCCAAAAAATACTTAGAGCCAAGATAGCCCTGATCCTTTAAAAGGAAAAAATGTTCATAACATAGAGAACACTCCTTGGTGTATTGCTTGTGATGGGCCACATTCTCCTCATCAATATGTTGTAGCTCAAGCCCTTGAAGAATCCATGAGACAAGAAGCTAAGCCTGATATTAATATGTTTGAAACAATAATAGAAAGTGATGAGGAGTCTTTACAAAATGAATTTGGTGATTGTGATGTGCTGGATAGTAAAAGGTCCTACCAAGGACAACTAACACTTTATTGTCATCCCACTTTGAATGTGGTAACAATCGAAGATGAAGAAGTTCATCTCAGGAGGCCTAGTGATGAGGAAGTAAAAGATCTCACTGAGGCTACTATAGCCAAGGCCAAGCACAATTACAACTTAAGGAGCACTAAAAGGGATAGTGATCAAGGTGAACCTGGTTCTGTGTTTATAAAAGAGGTATCCCAGAAGAAAGTAGCAAGTAGTGCTACTTTGCCTCAAGTTGGTCAAGAGAAGAAAGATCAAGTTAAAGAAGTAGCTAAGGGTGCAGATAATAGAGCTACTAATGATACACAAGGAGCTGCCACAACAAAGCAGGCAAGTCAACCTAAGGTAGAAAGAGCTAAAGCTAATACTGAGTTGAGCAGTAATTCCACATTTGATATGGCTCAGGCTCTTACCCAAAAGAAAGTTACTATCCCATTGATAGAATTATTGAAAATAAAGGAACATAGAGAAGTTGCTTTGTCTTTATTTTCTAACATATCTGACAGTAACACAGTTCTACCTACCAGTTCAATTAAAGATGAAAAGGATCAGGAGTTCCAAACCCTAGAGGTATATGTTAGAACAACTATTACCCAAGAACCCTCATAGGTAGATCCTTTTTATGTTACTCTGTTAGTGAATAACCGGTTGATCAAAAAATGTATGATAGATTCTGGTGCAATTGCTAGTGTAATGCCTTATGGTGTTATGAAAGAATTAGGACTGTCAGTGAGTACAGTATATGGGAAATGCTATGCTATGGATAACAGAGAAGTGCCTATGATAGGTACAATGAGAGATGTTGAAGTGAAGATAGCAGCATTCCCTGAAGTGACTTATAAGATGGATGTTATTGTAACTGACACCAAACCTCATTATGGCATGTTGTTATCCAGGCAATGGGCTGCAGCAGTGGGTGGAAATGTTCAGTTGGATTTGTCATATGCTACCATCCCAATTAATGGGAATCAAGTCAAATTGTATAGAGAACCACGTGCCCCTAGGGTAATTGAGAAAGTAGATCCTAACATGCTCAACTATATGATTGATGTAGATCTTGATAATTTTAGATTACAACCAATATTACCCCAATTGAAGAATATTGACTCCATTGTGACTAAATTAGAATCTCAACAACATGGTTTGTGGCAAATGTATTGATGGAGCTTGTTCTAAAGAAGGATCTGGAGCAAGAGTTCTCTTTATATCCCCATCAGGTATTACTATCAAGTATTCCTTCTTGTTAGCCTTCCAATGTACAAATAATACTGCTGAATATGAAGCCCTGCTATTGGGGCTTGAAGTTGCAAAAGGGCATGGAATTCAATTGTTAAAAGTATTAGGATACTCATAATTGGTTGTCTCTCAAGTTAGGGCCAAGTATGCATCTAAGAATGATAGATTGAAGAGATACAAGCATGCAGTATGGGATGTCATTGAGCATTTTAGTGAATTCTCTATAAATTGGATAGTAAGATCCAAAAATATCATGGCAGACTTCTTAGCAAATGTTGCATTAAAGAATGATGATGCAACACTAACCAGTATATCCATAGTTGAAGTAAAAGCTAGGCCTACCATTCCTAACAATGTATATAATTGGCAAGTGTTTGCTGATGATGAAGATATTCTCAGGTTTATACAGTGCATTGATGACTATGATGGGCAAAGAATTGACTGCAATGCCTTGGTGGAAGTGGTTGACAAAAAAGAAACTGTATTTGGGAATGACTTGATTCAATTAGAGACTAATGAAATACCTAAAGGGTTGGTAGAGCTTGAAGGTATGTTCAGTTACAATGACAATCATCTGCACCAGCAATCAACCACTAAGCTGGATGAGTTAGAGAAAGTAAACTTAGGGACAAAATCATCCCCTAAGTTGGTATATATTGGAAAAAAGTTGCCTCCTCATGTCAGAGTGAATCTCATTAATTTATTAAAGAAGTATAAGCATGTATTTGCTTGGTCTTATGAAGATCTAAAGGCATATAGGCAGGATCTGTTTCAGCATGAAGTCCCTTTGCATCTAGATGCTAAGCCTTTTAGACAAAAGCAAAGACCTATTAACCCCCTGCTGGAATTAAAGATGCAGCAAGAACTAACCAAATTAAGGGAAGGGGGAATTATTAAGCCTATAAGGCACTCCTCATGGGTCTCAAATTTGGTCTTGGTGAGAAAGAAAAATGGGGACATAAGACTCTATGTTGACTTTAGGAACTTGAATGTTTCTTCCTTGAAGGATAATTATTCTTCTCCTAATATGGAAGCTATGTTGCAAGGAGTGACTGGTTGTGACCTATTGTCAATGGTGGACGGGTTCTTAGGGTATAACCAGGTGTTGGTAAAGGAATTAGAACAATTCAAAACCGCTTTCACCACCCCTTGGGGAGCTTATGTGTATGTCAGAATGCCTTTTGGTTTGAAGAATGTTGGAGCTACATTTCAGAGGGCAATGGATGTAGCTTTCAAAGAATTCATCAATATTATCATGGTAGTATATAAGGATGATTTAACATGCTTTTCCAAAAGAGAGAATGACCACTGTGGACATTTAGAATAGGTTTTCAGTAAGGCTTTGGAATTTGGGGTATCTTTAAATCCTAAGTGTCATTTTGTTGTTACTGAAGGAAAGCTGCTAGGGCATATTGTCTCTAAAGGAGTAAGAATAGACCCTGAAAGAATAGAGGCAATAAACAATGTGCTTGAACCAAAGAAAGTTAAAGGTATCCAATCTTTCTTGGGAAAAGTTAATTTTGTTAGAAGATTTATTGCAAATTTTGCAGAGATAGTCAAGCCCATTGTTAAAATGCTTAAAAAGGATATGAAATTCTGCTGGGATCAAGAAGCTTCAAAGGCTTTTACTGAGATCAAAAAGGCTATCCAGAAGGCACCAGTATTGAAATCCCTTGATTACAGCAAGCCTTTCTCTTTGTTTTATTTTGCTTCATATCACACAATGGCAACAGTCCTTTTGCAAAAGGATAATGAAGCATATGAACACCCCATAGCCTCTTATAGTAAATCTCTACAAGTCACAGAATTAAAATATGAAATCATGGAGAAGCAAGCATATGCTTTGGTCAAAGCTGTCAAAGATTTTAGGCCATATCTTGTAAATGCACAAGTAGTTGCATATGTCCCACATGATATTGTCAAAGACATCTTGTCCCAGTCTGAGGTCACAGGTAAGAGATGCAGATGGATAAACAGAATCTAGGAGTTTGATTTGGAAATAAAGATCACCAAATTGGTGAGAGGTTTAGGCCTTGCCAAGCTCATGGCCGAGTCAAAACTTCTTGATGTTGAAATAAATAATGTTGAAGTTGACAACATCCTAATCACTAGTATTGAAAAATAGCCTTGGTATTCAGAGATAATACATTTTTTAAGGGATGCAACACTTTTAGAAGGAATGACACATAATCAGAGAAGAACTCTGAAGTTGAAGTCATAGAAATATGTCCTTGTTCAGGGTGATCTATTTTGGAGGAATAGAGATGGGGCATTACTAATGTGTTTGGATGAATCCCAGGCTAAGCGAGTGTTAACTAAAATTCATGATGGAGTGTGTGGAGGTCATTACTCTGCTAAGACAACTGCTGGTAAGATAGTTAGGGCTGGGTACTATTGGCCTACTTTGTTTAAATATGCCCATGAATATATCAGGAGATGTGACCCATGTCAAGATTTTTCATCCAAATTGAAGCATGAAGGAGCTTTACCCCTCAACCCAGTCACAGTGGAAGCCCCTTTTGTCCAATGGGGCATCGATTTTATTGGAGAGGTTGTTGAGAAATCAGGAAGAGGTCATAGGTGGATTATAGTAGCTACTGACTATTTTACTAAATGGATTGAAGCCATACCCACCAAGAGAGCCACAAGTAAGGTTGTTATTGACTTTTTGATGGATAATGTTATAACTAGATTCGGAGTTCCTATAAAACTAGTAATCGATAACGCCATGAGCTTCAGGTCAGAAGAGTTTGTTGAATTTTGCACTAGTCATGGAATAATCATGTCTTACTCTTCACCTTATCATCCTCAGGGTAATGGGAAAGCTGAATCTAGTAACAAGAGCCTCTTGAATATTATCAAGAAAGTCCTGGAAGAAAATAAAGGTCTTGGGACCAAAAGTTAAAATTGGTTTTATGGGCTGACAGGGTTACTGTCAAGAAGGCTATTGGGGTCTCACCTTTTGAATTAGTTTATGGCACACAGTATAGGGTGCCAGTAAATAACCTTCTTCCAGTATATAAGTTCCTCCAAGCTGAAGACATGGAGCTATCTGAACCTATGAAAGACTAGATGATTCAGATAGTGGAAGTTGAAGAAATCAGAACTCTAGCCCACAAGAGGAATCTTAAAATCCAAATGCAATCTAAATACCTATTTGAAAAGAGAACCTCATTGAGAAAGTTCTTAAGTGGTGATGTAATTCTTTAATGGAATGCAAAAGGACAGGATAAGGGAAAGCATGAAAAATTTGAGTCACTCTGGATTGGCCCCTCTGTGGTCTATGATCTTAATGGAAAAGACTCATATTTTTTGAAGAATATGAATGATGAAGTACAAGAATTTCTAGTGCATGGACAATTCCTAAAACATTACTTCTCTTGATATCCATGCACAGTAAGTCCTTGTTTGTATATATTTAGGTTTGCTTTAGTTGTTTTTTGGGCTTGTGTTTCGTCTATTTGTCCAGAGAGTTTCTGAATTCTTGTGTTGATCTTGCGATCAACCATCCCCAGTCAGAGCCGCTGTTATCACTGTTCAAGAAATGGGTATTCTTGTCCCAAAATTGGCTAAGTTTATGAAAAAATTTGAGTCTGGTATGGCCTTGTTACCTCTAGATGCTTTAGGTCCAAAGAGGGTTAGGGTTTAATTTTTAATTGCTTTAGTGTTTGAGAAAAAACCCTTTATTTCTAATTCTGCGTTACTTTATTCATTTAAAGAAGGTTTTGTTTGCCGTGAGAAGTGTTCCCCCCCTTTTTTCTTTTTTCTTCCTAGGCGGGTCTAGCAGTACATGATTTTTCTAAGCTTTTCCTAAGGTTCTTAGTGTTTAATCAGGTTTCCTAACAAGTGAGTAGGTTCCTTTTAATATAAAGGCACGCATGGTTTCGCAGCCCTAAGATGCCCGTGAGTTACCATTCGCAAAATGGCAAAAGGCGAAAGTGGGTCCGACATCCATCTTTTCACTAAAGTAAGGATCGATCAAGTTCCATTTGATCAGACGACCCGTGCGGTTTTGCAAGATAAAGGTGACCGAGATTTAACCTTGCAAAATGGCAAAAAGGAAATTGGTCCTGACATCTAGCAAAGACTACGGTAAATACTGACCAAGTTCCTTTTGATCGAACGGCTCATGCTATTTCACAAGCCAAAGATGCACGGGTTTTATGCTGCACGAAATGGCGAAAGGGAAAGTTGCTCCATGAGGTGGCAAAGACTAAAGTTAAAGGCCAATCAAGTTCCTTTTCATCAGATGGTGCATGCCATTTTGTAGCCCAAAGGTGCCTGAGATTTAATCTTCACAAAGTGGCAAAGTGACATGGCAGCCACTTGGTTGGTGTCATGGCAGAATAGGTGGATCAGTCTGCGGGTGAAAAGACAAGTTGTCAGATGCACATGGTGGATCTGAAGTGGATCCCGTGGAAGTTGTTCGACGAGTAAGTGAGTGACACATTGGTTTCTTTTGCTAGTCGGTTGCCAGGGTGGATGATGCTGAGTCAGAGGGCCCACTTCTACTGGTTAAGTTAGTTAAAGGGGGAGTATCTCAAAGAGGATCCTATGGCAGGCACCATTTCATAGCCCGAAGATGCAAGGTAATTACCGTTCATGAAGCAGCAAAGACTGCTAGCCTTAAACACTTAGAGCATGGTTAGTGGGGTAAACCGCCAGTCATAGGACAAAATAAAGATGGATCAAGTCCTTTTTGATCAGATGGCCCATGCGATTTCGCTGGGAGAAAGTGCATGATGTTTAGCTTTCGCAAAATGGTGAAAGAGATCTGAGCCCATCGCCAAACAAATAATACTCAATAAAGTAAAAGCCATGCAAGTTTCACTGGATCTAACAGTTCGTGTAATTTCGATTGAGGAAGAAGTGTAGATTTTAGGCTTCGTAAAATGGCAAAACAAGAAAGTGATGAAAATATAGCCATGTTATGATCCGTTAGAGCGAAATTTTTGAATTCATTCGTGTATTCAATTTTGAGGTGATGGCCGAAGCATGTGGTATCAATGTTGCAGTTAAGAGCCTGATTGTCGTATATACGGTCACATCAATTGAATGTAGGTATCATTTCAAAGAGTTGTTGTGAAAAAGTTGGTGCAGAGAAGAGTTCTTCAGGCCGAGAACAGGTTTTCTTGTATCTTGTTTACTAGTTACTTGAAAGTTTTGATTGAATTGTGGTTTTGTTCTGTTAAAGAATTGTTGTGGTTAGTAATTGAATTACTTGCATATCATTGAGATGGCACCTAGAAGAGACTTCACAAGGAAAGTTAATTACCAAGAAAGAGCAATTTGTGATGATTTCCTGGAACAGTTGTCTATGTCCACAAATGTAGCAGCTAAGGTTAAGGAATTAGTGCCTAAGGCCCCTCACTTGAAAATAGGAGAAGGATTGTATGACAAGGGTAATTGGCTTAGAGATCCATAGATAGGGTTGTCTGGTTTGGGTCTATTCAAGGTTGGATTTGGGATGAGACAATCCCTAGCCCCAATGAATAGTATCTAGGAGTTGGATGTAGGTAAGTTGGTGGTCCCTAGAGTGTTCATGGATGTAGATCTCCTAACTCAGATTGCACACAACTATGACCCTATTACTAAAAGTGTTAGGGATATAAATGGAAAAACCCTCATTGAGAGAAATGATGATGAGTTCAGAAATGTATTTGGGCTCAGTGAGGTGTCCAATTATTTGGAGCCCATTAATTTTAAATCATTGGCTCAGGTCTACAATGCACATAGGAATCACCTTAGAAATGGGCCTCTTAAAGAATTCTTTGTTAAAATAGGTGGGTTGACTGTTGTGGGACCTAATACCATGGAGCCTTTCTCTTTAAATTTGTTAACTCTTAGAGAAAAAGGATTGTATTGGTCACTCTGCCAGATTTTTGGAGAGGATGTTGAAGTAAACATGCCAACTCATTACATGTTAATGATTGCTCAAATTTTAAATCCTTCTCTGGCTGTTACATTTGATTATGCCTCCTATATATACTGATGCAATCCATGAAGGCTTGATAGGGATAAAAAATGGTAAGGTGGATAGGCCTTTTGGATGGTACTCCCTTCTCATGCATCTGTTTCTATTCAAGGGTGGTGACTACTTTGCTAATGGAATGGATCTAGTGAATGAAAAGGATGGGGAGAAAATGCCAGTTCAACTATGGAGCACAGTGTTGTCATGGGATAGAGAAGATGCTAGCTACTTGAAGTTTGATAAGTGCTTTGCATCCAAGATCAGAATTCTCTTATGTTTAGAGAATCCAAGGGTCCCCAAAGCTCTTCTGGAGTTCCTTAGGCCAAACGAGTTTGTTGAAGGAATCAAAATTATTCACAATTGGGGTGACATGTATGTGTACCCTGTTTCCACATTTTTTAGAGTGTATAGTTTTAGAGGCACTCCATTTTTGTTGCCATATCAGGTCCCACTGAAAGTAGGAATTGCAGAAATCCTTAGGCAGATTGGGAGTGTGCTAGAGGCAGAGCTATCTAACAGAAGAAAAGGGACCACTTTACCTACAGTAACAATAGCACACGAGTTTGTGATTACCAAAGGAGGATGGAAGTGCTTTGAGGAATTCTTTCAACCCTACCATTTTTCCACTGCAGTGTCAAGATTTTCTGACCTTGAGGATTTCTTTAATAATATGTTTAGGAAGAGGGCAGTATGGAAAGGCAGACCTCACCAATTCCAATTCCATGAAGACCTTATCAGAAATGAGTTTGATTTGGATGAGCAGGAGCTAAGGAAAGAGAAATGGGTAGCCTATAAGAAGGCTCTAGATTTTGTGCATCAATTTGACACCAACAATGACCCTTTTTTCCAGTTTTCACCCTTTTGAGGAAAAGACAAAATTCTTAATTCTTTGTCTTAAAAATAACCCTAAGAAGGAAAGACTAGTTTTATCGAGGTCTACATCTGCTGAAGCAATCCCTCCAAGTGACTATGTTTTACATAAGAAATCCAAGTACAACATGCTAGTGCCAACAACAGGGGAGCCTTCTACTTCAAAATGAAAGAGAAAAATACTATTGGCATATGCACACTCCAATGAGACATTATATGTGATTGAAGGTTTTGTCATTGATGGCAACCTTGCAATCCTATGGAACCGGTAAAGGCATTATATCGGCATCAGCAAATCACACTCTACACCGGCACTCACGACACCGGTACCGGCACCGACATAAAGAAAAGAAGTATACCGGCATAGAGACCGACAAGATTTTGTTATATTATATTTTGTTTATTATTGTAAACACTTTGTAAGCCGACTTGGCAAATTGTAAAATGACTCTTATATATAAAAGAAATCATTGTAGACATTTCGAATGAGTGAGGAAGTGTTAAGGAAAAATATTAGGTAGACCTATTATGCGAAATATAGGCTAAGGGTTTATGTAAGAAGCAGAGCAGCAACCAGTACTGGATTAGGCATTATAGATGCTATTGTAAAGAAATACAAGATATTGGATTTGTATAATCCTCATTGTAAGTCAGTGAGACTTCCCATTGAGCAGTGAGCTCTAGGCAGTTGGCCTTCCTGCATGTGCAGACCCCTATTGTAAGTAATATTATCTTATTGGCCAGTGAGTGAATATTGTGGGTCACAAATCCCACTGAGGTTTTTCCCACACTGGGTTTCCTCGTTAAAACCTTGTGTTACTGTGTACTTTTCATGTGGATGTTCTTGATTCTATTTATTGCATTATTTCTTGCATACCGGTACACTGTTATAATATGTTCTACATGTTTTAATTTAAGAAATTCTACTCACTAGTTAGATACTGATTCACCCCCCCTCTTAGTATCTGTGGGATTCCTAACAATTGGTATCAAAGCTTGGTCCTCTATTTTTAGAAGCCTAACAGTTTGAGGAAGATCTTGACACCGATAAAGATGGAAAATCTAATGAAGCAACTTGAAGGAGCTCTTTCAGACTATGATGCAGAGAAATTGAAAAATATCAAACTAGAAGATGATTTAAGGGCAACTTAGGATATCATTCAAGCACTTCAAGAAAATTTTACTATTGCAAGAAATAAGAGAAGAGAACTTTGTGAAAAATTGCAAAATGAGAATGATGAAAAGGAATCACTTAATGATATCATAAGCAAGTTGAAACAAGAGAACATGACAATAAAAAATGAGATGCAGGATATGACTATGAGATTTTGCAAAGAGATTGAGGATAGGAAGAAGAATGAAGAAGAATTGACCAAAAGACTAAGTGATGCAGCAAATGAGAACACAAGACTTAGCTATGAAAATGAAATGTTGAAGACAAATCTGATGCATACTCAGAATGACTCAAATGAACTAATGAGGCAAAAAGAAGTCTTAGAAAGAGAACTTTAAACTGCAAATCAACATAAAGAAAAATTCAAAAAAAGCTCAGAGGAACTTGGCACCTTGCTAGAGAATCAAAAACCTAAAGGTGATACTTCTGGAATTGGCTTTAAAGTTGGGGAAAGCTCCGGTACTGCAAATACTCAGGATCACAACAAACCGGTAAGACAACCTAATGCTTATAAATTCAATGGAAAATGCTTTAACTGTAATAAGTATGGTCATAGAGAAAATGAATGTAGATCTAGAAATTATCAGAATATCAACACACCCACCGGTCAATGTTCTAAATGCAACAAAGTTGGTCACAACTCTAAAAATTGCAGAATGAAAGTGAGATGTTATGTTTGTGGAAGATTTGGACATTTATCTAATCAATGTAGAACACAAACTGACATAGGTTATTGGAAAGCTATTCAAAAGAATAATGTAACTTGTTATGCATGTAACAAGATTGGGCATATTGTAAAATTCTGTAGAAGTAAAGGATCACCGACAGACAACAAAAGTTCTAGCTTGAAAGGTAAAGAAAAAGTTGAAGAGGTTAAGCAATAATTCTCAAAACAATGGATTGGAAAAGCTAATCTAAATATTGGGAATACTCCTCCACCGGTAGAACAAATCAATGCTTCACCGACAAGACAGAGTGATGCTTCACTAGTAGGATAGAGCAGTGCTCCATTGGCAGCAAGTTCTTCATCTAATTGAAGAAAGTTTCCTTGAGGATTTGGCAATCTAATGACACATGTGCTATTATTCCCTCAGTTAGAGATAAGTAGTTGGAAATTACTTTTTACCGCCAGACAATGTTAAGTGAATACCTAACCGGCATGCATTTAATGTGGTAGATGGCAAAAAGACATTATAAAATTGAGGTTTTGGCTCCATTCCATTTCATCGAGATTTCAAACCTATGAAGAGCGTGAAAATTCTGAGCTAAGGCATTTCGAGCAAGAGGCAAGAACACTCCAAGAATTCATCCATCCTAAAGGTAGAAAAGGGTATTTTATCATGGCATCCACCTCTGCAATTGAATATATAGAAAACCTTACTATTGTTGAAGTGATAAAAAAACCTAGGCCCATATTTCAGTTAGTTCCCAAGGTAGCAAAGAAAGATGATACCTTAGGTGCTTTTTCTCAAATTCCCAAGGGAGTTGTCTATGCTGAAGACCCCAATATGTACATCCATTGCAACATTGAGGAACTAGGAGATGAGGAGATTAAAACCGTGTTTAAAACTATGATAAGTGATAAAACTGGCAATGTAAAAGATGAACACAAGATCATTGAAACCCTAGGATTTACAGAGATCCTTAGCAATCCTGAATTCCCCAAGGATGTGATTAGGACAGTCTTAAGCAGGGTACATGGTGAATTTTTCTGGTTAGATGCAATCCACAAAATCACTAAGGAAGCTGTGAAAGCTGTCACAGTGTTACTGATCACCGGTAAAAGGCCAGATAAAACCAAAAAGGTATCCAATGACCTAGTTACAAACCTAACTAGTGCAACATTTGACAAAAGGTCCCTAAGAGTTAATGATGTAATAGACATTAATGTGAGATTTATCAGCATGATATTAGGGTATAAAGCTACTCATGCAAATAGACTCAATTTAGTTTCAAGTCTATGCATTAAGAGTGCTTATGATATGGTCACAGATAATGCAAAGATTGATATATGTGAGTGGTTAAAGGATGAATTAATTGACAAACCTTGGAAATATTAAGAAGGACAAGAAAGGAACTTTCAGGTTTGGAAATCTGTTAGTATGTCTGATGCTACATATAACCAAATAGGTTCTTGGTATAGGCTACAAAGAACTTGGATATGATATACCGGTAGGCAAACAGTTAATAGAACTATTCAATAACATGGGAGAAGACAAGGAAAACAATATTCATGAATTCTTTCAAGCATTAAAGGCCAAAATGAAGAAAATAATCAGGTTATCACAAAAGATTGTTGACAAATACAAAGATGAAATATGCTTTGTAATCAAGAAGGATGAAATCTGGATGGAAGCAATCATCCCTAGGATAGTTTGGGTAACCGAGATGGGATATGAAACAGATGATCATATAATTGAAACATATGCTAAAGCACTTCTAGAAGCCCCCAGAGAACCTAAGGAAGAAATATTTGGTAGTGCATAAACTATTGAAAGCCAAATACAATCAAAGAAAAGAGTGAAAAAGGTTGAGGTAGTTGTAAGGAAAGGTTCTAGACAAGAAAAGGCCATCAAAGAAGATGTGTTGAAGAAAACCGGTATAACGGAGGATGAGTTAGCAGCTCCACAACCTGAAACTCACCTATCACCAGTAGGTACTTCTTCGGGGAGTGACATGCCTGCAACTTTCAAAAGAGTTGCAAGGAAAAGAGATCCCTCACTAGTAACCACACCCTCACCCAGGAGGACAAGACAAAAACAACAAGCAGTGAGATCTCCGGTAAGAAAGGCTACACCAAAGAAGAAGAAACTGACACCCAAAAAGAAGAAGAGGACAAACAAAGACTTGGCCCCTCTTGATATACTGTTGAATAAAATTACAGAGGAAGGTAAATTGAAAAATATAGAGAAAATATATGACACTTTAACAACTGATGAAAAAGAACAAGTTGAAAATAGTGTTATATTGCATATGGACATGTATAAGAAGTTTTTGATGGAAGTAGTCAATGAAATTCCAGATGAACTATTTAAGAGACTAGAAGCAAGAAGACAAGCAGTAATAGAACTGGACAAGAAAATAAAGATTGAAAAGCTACTTGTTGTATATCCAGTAAACTCACCCAAAGCAATTGATGACCTAATTGCTCAAGCCAACCGGTCAATATTTTCTATTGCACACTAGCACATTGCTTTAATGGTTGGAAGAGTTAATGAGGTGACTGAGTAAACAGAAAATGGATGGGATATATTCCTAGTTGAAAAAGAAAAACAAGAAGAATATAGGAACCCCAAACCCATAAAAGTTTATCAGAAAGATAGAGACAAGGGTAAAGGTAAAGTTGGTGGACCACCTAGTATCAAGGTTAGAGACAACTTACCCCCACCTCCTTTGATTACTCCACCTATAAAAACAACAGCTACAGAAGATCAAACGATAGCTGAGAGTATGGATGTAGAGGATGGTTATCCTAATCCTGAAGTCTTATATACTGTGGACGTTGATACTCAAAAGATCAACATAGTGGTAGACAAAGATACAATTGATAAGACTGACATGGCTAGTGAGCCTCTGGTAGCTAAGCAAATTGAAAACAAACAGGAGAAACTGGCAGAAGACAAAGAGAAAAAGGTAGAAACTCAGACTGAGACAAAGCAACAAATAGAGAAAAAGGCTCCAGAACAAGAACAACAACAATAGGAATAGGAGCATAAGGAAACAGTGCCACCAGCAATTGGAGAAATAGAAAAACCATTGCTTAAAGAAATGCAGACACAAATAGACCTACCAGAGGTCAATACAAGATTGGTTACTTCCACTGATGGTACTTAGAATGTTGGTTCATCATCAGGCTACAAATCAACTAATGTGACTAAGGTACTATTAGAGTCAATCAAAAAGATAATAGACTGCAGCTCACAAGCTTATAAGGCAATTGATGATACCATACCAATTTTGAAGGTAATACCTCCTAACTGTAATATAGACAATAAAGATTCTTTAGGACAACTTGATACATTGTGTAAATATATCATAGAAAACATTGAGAAAATAAAGGAAGAGTCATTGAAGGATAAAGTAGAAATTGAAAAGCAGAAATTCTTTGATGAGAAAATAAAGAAGTGTAACAAAAATTTTGACACACTTCTACTGGAATTGTGTAATTTATTGAAAGAGTACAAAACTCTATATAAAGACACCTGTAAGATAAAAATTTTGACTATAGATATAGACAAAAAGATAAGCAAGGTACAGGATGAGATCAATAAACTAGCAGATAATTTTGTTAACTCACCTGATACACTATCAGTTTTTGAGGAGAAGATAACAAATTTCGAAGAAGATTTACTTAAATTGGAAAGAGAGAAAGAAAGAATAGTGAATAAGGCAAAACATTTAAGATTAAAACTAAGTCCAAGATTGGACTATCTAGCATCACTACGGAAGGAAGTATCTGAGGCACTAATACAGGGATATAAAACATCGACAGAGCATTTGCAGCATCTCAGCAGTACAATGAAGAGAACAAAGACAACAATAAAGGATAGCAAGAAGTTTATGGATAGTATAAACTTGATTTTGGGAGATCTATTTCAAATTGTAACCACCCATTTACAAGGTTGAAACTACAAACTCTACTGACATCTTGACAACCTTTGTCATTGATGCCAAATGGGGAGTAGTGGGATGAGAAAATTCAATATCACAGGAATCATATGCTCAAGGAGAGCACACACATTTTTGGTAATATTTTTGGACTTCACATTTTTGGATACATTTTTGAAATTTCTCGTGAGTGTTGCCATCAATGCCAAAGGGGGAGATTGTTGGCATATGCACACTCCAATGAGACATTGTATGTGATTGAAGGTTTTTTCGTTGATGGAAACCTTGCAATCCTATGGCACCAACAAAGGCATTATACCAGCATCAGCAGATCACACTCTACACCGGCACTTAGAACACCGGCACCGGTACAAAGAAAAGAAGTATACCGGCACAGAGGCCGATAGGATTTTGTTATATTATATTTTGTTTATTATTGTAAAAACTTTGTAAGTTGACTTGGCAAATTGTAAAATGACTCTTATATATAAAAGAGATCATTGTAGACATTTGGAATGAGTGAGGAAGTGTTAAGGAAAAATATTAGGCAGACCTATTATGCGAAATATAGGCTAAGGGTTTATGTGAGAAGCAGAATAGCAACTGGTACTGGATTAGGCATTATAGATGCTATTGTAAAGCAATACAAGATATTGGATTTGTCAAGTAAGTGAGACTTCCCATTGAGCAGTGAGCTCTAGGCAGTTGGCCTTCTTGCATGTGCAGGCCCCTATTGTAAGTAATATTCTCTTACTAGCCAGTGACTGAATATTGTGGGTCACAAATCCCATCGAGGTTTTTCCCACATCGGTTTTCTTCATTAGAACCTTGTGTTATGGTGTGCTTTTCATGTGGATGTTCTTGATTCTGTTTATTGCATTATTTCTTGCATACCAGTACACTGTTATAATATGTTCTGCATGTTTTAATTTAAGAAATTCTACTCACCGGTTAGATACCGATTCACCCCCCCCTCTTAGTATCTATGGGATTCCTAACAAATACAAGATGTCATTGAAATTTAGGAATCCCCAAAGAAGCAAAGGGTGGGAAAGGAAGTGCAATCTAATGAGCCCTTGTATTCCCCATCTTAATCCCCTATTCATATAGGAGATGAAAAGGCAGCAGCTAAGCAATTATTACAGTTAGGGAGTCTTGGAGAGATAGCCTATACTTATTATGAAATAGAGGATGGAATGCCTCAAGAGCCAGAAGATGCCAAGATGAACATAACCACCAATGAGTTCAAAGGCCAGGAACTGGATCCTGCCATTAAACAGGCCAGTGAGGAATTCTTAGCTGATAGCAATTTTGTCACCTCAGGAGCTTTCATGTAGCTTGTGTGGAAGCAGAATATTGATAGGTTTAATGCCAGATGTGAGAAGAGGAAAGGTGAGCAGCCCCACAAGGATGCATCTGTGGTGGAGGAGGAAATAAAGCAAGAAATGGTCACTGAGTTTAAGACCATCACTCTTGAGAAAGGAAGGGAGATGGTAGAAAAGGCTGGTGTACTCATCCTCCTTGAATGGGATATAGAAAATGCCTTGGTTCTAGAGGTAGTCAGGAAAGAAGCCAAGCCTAAGGAAGGAGTAACCTTCAACAAGGATAATGTTGCTTTGGTCATGTGGTCTCTAAAAAGAGATGAAAATAAAAAGAAAAAGGATACCTCAGAGTCAAGCTACCTTGGAGGTATGATAGTGAAGAGAGTGCAAAATACTGGAGTGGTGGAGGTTGCTAGCATAGTCTTAGAGACTGCAAAGTTCAGTGTTGCAGTGGCAGAGAAAGAAGCAATGGAAAAGACAGTTCTCCAAACTAAGTTAAAGACTGTCCTAAAAGCTTACAATGATGCCAAAGGAGAGGTAATGAGCTGAGACACTATTATTTCTAATTTATGAAGCCAATTGGTAGGTCAATACCATCGAGGTGAGTCCTCAACATTGATGATTTCTTCTTCTCCTGCATAGCCTCCCTCTACTAGCCCTATCATTGAATTTCCACCTTCTCCTGAACCTTCTAGTTCCCAATCAGTTGAGATCACTCCTTTGGAGTTGGAGAAGCTAAAACGGGCTCAAACTCTATTTGCAAATAAATATGAAGACAGAGTGAGGGCCACAATTTTGAGTTTTGATGACACTATAGGATCATCATTGGTGTATAATAATATGAGTAAAGTTTTGGATATGTGGAATGAACTAAATGGAGACGAGCCTATTCTAATGCCTATTTTGGACAAGTGGAAGCCTAGGGAGGAGGACCTAGAACTCATATGTGTATCTTATGATGAGGCAAGGGTTGACCCCATTATCAAATCCACTTGTGATGTGACAAAGGATCTGGCAAAGTTAGCAGAAGGAGTAGATAATGCAGAGAGGAAGATCAACTTGTACAAGAAAGAGTACACTAAGCAGGTGTTTGAATTATTTCCTAGAGGTTTTGCCAGTCCAGCTAAATTTAAGGACAAACAAGTATGGCTTAATTAATTAGAAGCCATCCCATCATTAAGAATAAATGGAATCATTAGCATAGATGATACCTCACTATTTGTCAAAACAATTGAGGAGATAGAAAATATTAAATCACACTATGGTTTCCTAAATATAGAGGTAAATAAAATGAGGAACTCTTGGAAGAGATTAGCCAAGACAAAAGGGAAAGTTTTTAACTTCTCATGGCCTCTTGATGATGTGTACTAGGAGTGGAAAAGAAAATATATTGTGCTGGATGTAGAGGTTCAAGAAGAAGTTGCAGAATGACAACCACGGGAAAGGGGTTGTTAGAAAATGGAAAAGATTTGATACTTCTTGTTCAAACAAGAAGTTTGTTGTAACAAACCTTTTGAAAAGGTCTGAAGCTTGTATGCATCCATGCTATTATAAATGGATACCAGGACTAGTAAAAAATGATCACAAGAATTTTTAAAGAAACTCTGCAGAAATATATCTGGGATTTTCTAGTTTTACAGAGAATATTCTGAGTTTTCTAATCCTTTTTAAAATTTAATATCAATATACAGACCATGAACTTTCGAGCTTAGAATTTGTGTTGTCTTCTAGTTTTCTTTCAATAATTTACTGGTTTCAACTTGGGTAATCTAGGGTTATTCATTTGAACATGGATTGTAATGCAGTCTTTAATAGATGTGTTTCTTAGCTTTTGTCTTTAGGAGGGAAATTAAATACGCAGGAAATATCTCTGTCAGTAGGTTACTTTGTTGGAGACCTTGAATTTGATGAACACTGTCTAGACCAATAAGGAAAAACTCTTATATATGTCAGGCATGTATGGGTTTGATAGAAGTTGAGGTGATTAGATGTATGGAGATGTTTAATTGTGAAATCCTTATTTAACTCAGATGACTCTGTAGCCTAGACAAGGCACTGGTAGCTATCTTTCTACATTTCTTGTAGATCAATACTGAACATGAGCATAAGCTTTATTTCATTATTTCAATTTGTGTTAAGGTGATATGATTCATTGGTTTTGGACTAGTTTACTGTGGATCTGTTTTAAAAGTGTGAATTCATTCACAAGAGGTATACCCACCTGAACTTTGGATAAGTTCAAAGTGTAGAAGGTTCTTAAAACCTTGTCATATGTTTCTCTAAGGTTCTTTTTCCTTGATCTCTCTATTTGCAGACATGGTTAATAGTTTCTTACATGGGATAAAAAGGGAATCAGAATTTGAGAATAACACTCCTAACAGGGTAGCTCTCAAAAGAGTGTTAAATCCTCTCCCAAGGTTGATCCTAATAGAGCATCAAGCTCCTTACCGGGCTACTAGGCAAATCCCATAACCCGGTGACTCCTAACAGGGTCTGCTCCTAACCGGGCATATTATAAGATCCTAACAGGGCTAAGCTCCTAACAGGGCATAATTCAAAAGAGTACAATTATTTGTGGGTTGTAACTCCCACCATGGTTTTTCCCTATTTGGGTTTCCACATCAATGATAGACTTATAAAACACTGAGAGTGGGGGCGAATCATTGTCAACAAAAACAATACCACTTTAAATGCAGACCGATAGAGATACTTGATAAGTTTACTAAACACTCTGCATGTAATCCAAAATGATATTAAAGCATTTGCAACAAGTAAAACATCCACCATTACACAAGAGTTTATACGTGGAAATCCCAAATGTGAAAAACCACAGTGAGATGGGACTCACAAGTTAACTATCTACAGTAATAGATAACTGACCAGCTAAGGTCTACAAAAGTTCTCTGCTAGGAGCAAATCCTATTAAAGATCTTGATAAGTTTACTAAACACTATGCATGTAATCCAAAATGATATTAAAGCATCTGCAACAAGTAAAACATCCACCATTACACAAGAGTTTATACATGGAAATCCCAAATGGGAAAAACCATAGTGAGATGGGGCTCACAAGTTAACTATCTATAGTAATAGATAACTGACCAGTTAAGGTCTACAAAAGTGCTTTACTAGGAGCAAATCCTATTAAAGATCCCAAATCCCTTTTAGGAGCTATACCCTGTTAAAGGTAGTACCATATTAGGAGTAACCTCGATAGCGGAGTTCAAAATTCAAACTAATAGATCACCTGTTAGAAGATTTGGACATTGAATCTTGCTAGAGCTTATCTAGTTAGGGGATTCGACTATTGTAGTGATTAGAAAACAACAGGTGGTGTGATCTAGAAGTAGCACAACTTGCTTGAATATATCCTCTTCTGCTCACTTAAAACTGCATCACCAACATATTCCACAACACCTTTAACAACTCAACACTTCTATTTTTGCATCATAAAAATAGTTCATCATAATGTCATTATATAGACATTATATTTCATGTTGGTGTAGGAATCATATCACAATTTTCTAGGTGTAGTGTATCTGGACAATCTAACATAATTCATTACAAATTGCCGCCAAATCTATTAGTTAGGGATAACTCATCATGACCGGTGATAACTCATCACACAATCAATGAATACTGATTGGAACATGATAGCGGTTAAGAGTTAACCTCTTTCAACATATAAACTAATTGTCCTTCATTTTCTTCTTTGATGGTCTCCGCTGAATCTCCAAGATGGTGTCATTCAATTCCTGCATATACCGGTTGTCTACATATATCGGTTTGACACTCTCTAAACCATCTTAAACTAAACATCCAATACCGGTTGCAATACAAAGACTTTTTAGGAGTAATACCGGTTTGTCTTAACTAGGATGACTAAGACAATGTGATCATATGTGTGTGTATACATGTTCCATCAATGACAACACATAAAGTCATCTATTGCAATCATCATCAAGCCAACAATCTTCCCCTTTGGCATTGATGGCAACAATTAGAAAATTTTACAACTTTACAACTAAGTATGCTTACAAAAAAAAATGTACAAACATATTTGTACTCCCCCTTAATAATACATACAATATTTTCACAACACATACATATTACTACTCCCCCTTTGTCAACAATTCCAAATTGAAAAGTAAAATACATATATACATATATATATATATATATATATATATATATATATATATATATATATATATATATATATATATATATATATATATATATATATATATATATATATATATATATATAATTGCATCAAAAGTTTACATATACAAAAATGTAAGAGTCTTTATCAAGGAGTTTTCATTGAAATTTTCAAGAAAATAGCACGGAAAGTGATCTTCATCTAAGGAAAATCATTTTTCCATGTTTCCAATAAGGTTTTAGTGATCTCAATGGTTGTCATAACATGTGCAACAAATTATTCCATCTCATCTACTGTGCTCATCTCTAGAGTAGCCAAAACCGCTTCTGCATCCCTATATGCCTGTTGCAAGATGTCCACTTTGGGTCTCAACTGGTTCTTTAGTTCCTTTAGGGATCAAAGTCTCTTAGCCTATTCAAAATCATACATATATAACCATTTTTGCAAATCATCCATTGATTTGCCAAAAGCTAAGGCTGAATCCTGTAAAGGTATATATGCAGTACATATTTTTCCAGTTCCTGTTCTATCTCTTCTTGCCTCTTAATTAAATCAGTATAGAAAAATGAATTAGATGTATAGGCTAATACCATTCCTCCTATTTCAATAGCAGTTCACAAAAGATCTTTATTCAGGGATAAAGAAATCTTCTCTGTGTCAATATCTTTCATTATTTGTTCTCCTCTTTTCTTTCTCTAATTCTTCTTAGCTAAGGTCTGAGCAGCTTCTTCAAGGGACTTCAATTGGTCAGAAGCATCAGCAACTAAATGGTCAAGCTTTCCAATAGGAGTTGACAAACTCCCAATGTTAGTCTTTGGTAGAAGACTAGACAGAATTTCAATGA
This sequence comes from Cryptomeria japonica, assembly GCF_030272615.1. Classification (NCBI taxonomy): domain Eukaryota; kingdom Viridiplantae; phylum Streptophyta; class Pinopsida; order Cupressales; family Cupressaceae; genus Cryptomeria; species Cryptomeria japonica. The sequence goes on from NC_081407.1 coordinate 523,327,087, forward strand.
CAGTTTGAATTGTCTCTGCTTCCTTCCTCTGCTCTTTCAACCTTTTCTTCTAAGCTCTAGATTGCATCACTGTTGCAATCTCCATAAGTTCAGATGCACTCATAATTTCTACATTTATAGGCCCTTTGATACCTAATGAGTCATCTTCATCGTCAATTTGCAGCTTAACTATTGCTTTTTCCTTTTTAGGAGGTATCATCTCCTCAATTTTCTCTTTTTCTTCCTCCTTTTTTCTGTTTAGATTCTTTCACTTCAACCTCTTTCTTGGGTTTCTTTTTCTATTTTTCTACCTATGTTTGTTTCTCTTGAGTAACCATAGTAACTGATGGCAATTGAGTTTCCACTTGAGGATCTTTTTCCGGTGGAGGTGGAATATCCACACTAGGTTGAATTACCGGTGCTTCAACTACTTTTACATGTGTAACATTAATAACCGGTTGTTGTAATGGTTGCATAATAGGTTCAGTAATATTACTAGATAGATAAATGGTGTCCTGAATATCATCAACAAAGATAACCGATAGATAAGTAGTGTCATCCTTATGCTTAATAGGATAGACAATATCCGGTGGAATAATCTCTTCTTCATCTAGTTCTAGTCGTTCTCCAGTCTTTGTTTGATCATCATTATGAGACTCTATCTGCTAATGCATCCTTTTAATATTTTGAGCTATAAGATGAGTTTCAACTTCAACAGATTGAGATTTCCTATTCAATAACTTCAATCTTCTTACATTAAAAATAAATTGTCCTCTGTAATTATCAAGCAATGCAACTAATTCATCTCTAGATAATTCAGGAAAATATTGAATGAAAATGCTATTAATAATTTCTTGATCTTGGTCAGCAACTATTTGCCACTTATTTGCAAGAATAGAGTACAAATAATCAAAAAATCCTTTTCTAGAGGTAATTGATTGTATTGACATAAGTAACTGCTTACCTGTTGAACAATTTGTTCCTTCTGATCTTCATCAAATAAATCAAAACATTTTTTCACATTATAAAACCTTTTTCTCCCTAATGTTTTCAATGTCTTCTCAAAACTAGTCATAGGCTTGTAAGATAAAACATTAATAGGAACACTTGCCTTTGACACTTCTTATACTGGTTTAGCTACTTTATCAGTTGCTTTCATATTTTTGGGTTCTTCTTCAGTGTCGGTATCCTCAGATTTTGCTTGAAGAATAAGTTGCCTACCTCTCTTCTTTCTTGTAGTTTGTTTCATAGCATACACTTTGGGTGCTTGCTCAACCTTCTTCTTCTTTCCTTTAGCACTACTGGGTTGAGCACTACTGGTTTGAGCCGGTGCAATTTGCTCCTTGAATGTTCCTAGTCTTTTCTTCTTCTTATCCACTAGAGATGCCAAAATATTGTTAGCATAACCAATTACCAATTACCAATTCATAATTGACTTCATAACTTATATCTTCCATTTCATCCTCCTTGGTTTTGATAGCTTCCATGAGACAAAAATCAGTGGTGACTACAAAAATGATGTCTTTTACAAATTTTTTCACCACATCTTCAGGTATCCTCACCCTCATAGTCATATTCTTTTGGAATTCATTAAAGCACGTGTTCATTGCAACAAAGAAAGTGTTATTAATAGCTTAAGGTTGTTCTTGATCTAAACAGTTACCGACAGGTCTTTTGACCATTGAATGTCACCAATTTCTGGTAGGAAATTCTAAAAGTAAAAGAATAAACCAATCAATAACTGACCAAATTTGAACTTCTGACTGTTGTCCTTATTTATTGATTGTAAGTTCAACATCAATTGTCTCATTATAGCCTCACAAAGATCATAATCTACATCCTCAACAATCATTCTATAAGTTAAATGCACAACTGCAGATGACACACTGTTCATTCTACTAGAATAAAATATCTTGTAACCAATAACCATAGTAGCCAGTCTAACCACTGGGTCCTTAATGTTGTTAACCAAAAAATGCACATCCGTCAGAGGTGGCCTGAGTTAATGCCATCACAGTCTCTTTTAATATTCTCCTTAGTTTTGGAACTTCACTGGTTTGCCAAAAACCAGTCACAACATGGATTGCTTCCTTAGTGATTGTGTGTGACCTTTCAAGATACATATTTTCACCGTGCACCTGACTAAGAATTATCCTAACATGTTCCTCTTCAAAGTCTTCAAGGAAATACGTTGCATTGTGAAAACCCTTTTTATAAAACCTAATGAACTCTAGTTTGATCTAGTTGCTTTCATCACACAAGCATTTTAGTTGAGAGTAAATTGATAATGATCCCAAATCCTCAATTTTCTAGTCAATGTAATTAGATAAATCACCTTTTATAATAACAATATCAGGAACTTGATACAAAGCATTATATGACACTATTTGTTTAGACTCCATAGTCTCCATAGGTTCAGATGTGATCATAATTCTCTCTACTTGCCTAGACGATGATGCCATTCTAGATAAAATCGATTAAAAAGAGTATTGACAAAAGAATACCTCAGTTCCTCTGCATCAACAAGGTTTCTGGTTGATTTCTTGAATGGACATCGGTTCCATCTTCACTAAACTTCAAATTAGCTTCAATCTCTTAATTCACAGCACAAATCCATCTCTAATCAATTAGCAATTCTCTATTCTCTCTACAAGTTCTCAAGAATTATCTTTCGAAAGCAATTAGGGTAAAAATATAATAGTAAAACTTGCTTTTATAAAATTTACCAACTGCATTAATTGCTCGACTGATAGGGTTACAAACCCTAATACACCACTTAACAATACTTCCAATACTAATAGGTATATAACTAGTTGACAGTCTTTCAAAAAATTGATAGACAATGATATGAATATTTCTCACAAAATAACTCAAAAATATAAACTTTCTTACTATGCATTTTTCAAGGGGTCCGGAAGTGGATTTACCGTTATGCTCGCTTAGGCCTATTGAAAGGCTTATTCACTAGTGTAGGATTCTCCACATTAGGTGAAGGATTAGGTTCTTCTACAGGCTTATCCTCACTATTCTTCTTCTATATTTGGTTCTTCTCCTCTCTGGTTTCCTCAACATCTACCTTCTGCTTACCCTTCTGATCTACAAAATGGTTGACTGATTTGTTCTTTCTGGTTCTACATAAATTTTCCATTTGTCCTGGTTTATGAAAATGATAGCAAGCCATTCTAGATGATCTCCAAGGTCCTGCATTACCTCTTCTAGTTCTCCTTCTATATTTCATAGCCGCATGACCATAGTTGTTACAAATGGTGCAAACAACATTAGTTACCTTTTCCATTTCAAATGGACTAAACCGGTTGACATAGGGTTTCGGCCAGTTCATGTTACCCCGGTTTTCATAGGTTCCCCTCTAGTTACCATTAGGTCTTGGATTCATGTGAGGTACTGGATTATTTTTTCCATATCTGCATTCAATTGATCTATGTTCATATAAGTTACATATAAAATAGTGACCTTCAAATCTCCTAGATATTGTTAGGATTCCCAAAGATACTGAGAGGGGGGGTATCTGACTGGTAAAAGAACTTTCTTAAATTATAACATCAAAAGCAATTCAAAATTATGTACTGGTAAACCAGAATTAATGCAGTAAATAAGAATAACAACCACAACATGAAAGACACACCATAACACAATATTTTAATGAGGAAACTCGGTGTGGGAAAAACCTCGGTGGGATTTGTGATCCACAATATTCGCTTACTAGCCAATAAGGGAATATTAATGTTTACAATAGAGGCTTGCACATGCAGGAAGGCCAAGTGCCTAGAGCTCACTGCTTAGTTACAAAAGAAGTCTCACTGACTTAGAAAAATGGATTATACAAATCCAATGTCTTGTATTGCTTTAGATCAGCATCTACTATGCCAGATTTAGTACCGGTTTAAGCTTTGCAATATACATAAACCCTTATCCAATATCTGCCTTACAATTCACATATTAGGTCTACATTAATCCTTCCTATTTTTTCTCTACTTCTAAATGATCTACAATGATCTCATACATATATGAGTCATATTACAATCTGCCAAGTCGACTTACAAAAGTTTTTACAATTAAATACAAAATATATTTATACAAAATTTCTGTCGGCCATGGTGCCGGTAATCTTTTTTTTTGGTGCCAATGAACTTGTATGTCGGTGTTGAGTCTGTCGGTGCTGGGGCCTGCCAGTGTCATATGATTGTAAGGTTGCCATCAATGAGAATACCTTCAATCACCTATAATTTCTCATTGGAGTGTGCATTTGCCAACAATTTCCCCCTTTGGTATTGATGGCAACACTCATGAGAAAAATCAAAACTGTATATCAAAAAATGTTGTCCAAAAATGGTTTGCCAAAATTGTCTTACCAAAACTGTGTTATCAAAAAGTGTGCTCCTCCTGAGCTGATGATATCTTTCTTCTAATCATTTTTCTCATCTCCACTACTCCCCCTTTGACATTAATGACAAAGTTTGTCATTCACTATCAGTGGAGTGTGGTTCTTTCCTAGATCCTTGTAACCGGTGGGTTACAATCTAATAGATGTCTGCCAAATGCAAAATTTTGACTGTCACTGAACCTTTTGTTGTCCTTTAATGCCGCTTTTGTTCTCTGAATTGTACCAGTGAGTATGTTCATTTTCTCTTCCAGTGTCTTAAGTCCGAGAACTAGAGCCTCATAAATTTCTTTTCTCAAAGAAATGAGTTAATCTAGTTTAGGACCTAGTTTGCATTTTAAATCCTTTTCCTTAACCTTTATCTTTTCTTTATCTTTTTCTAACTTCTCAATTTTCTCCTCAAGATCTGCAATGTTCTTTTCAATTTCCAAAAATGGATCTGATGTTTTTATTAAATTGTCAGCAATATTGTTAATTTCTTCTTGTGGTTTGCTAATCTCTGAATCTATGTCCTCTGTCAAAATATCAGTTTTGCAGGTATCTCTGTACAATTTCTTGAAATCCAAAATTGTTTCTCCTAGTGTCGATAATAAGGTTTCTATTTGTTCCTTATTCTTCTTTACTATTTCCTCAAAGAATTTTTCTTTCTCCTTATTCATTTTCTCTTTGAATGTGTCTTCATTTATTTGGTCTAGTGTAATTAGATTGTCGGTTATATATTTAGACAATGTGTCTAATTGGCTCAAAGAATCTTTATTATCTATGTTACACTTTGGAGCTATCATTTTTTAAATTGGTAATGTGTCATCTATAGCTTTGTAAGCTTGTGCATTACAATCTGTTATTTTCTTTATTGAGTCCAAGAGTACCTCTGTCACATTTGTTGGCTGAAATTCAGTCATTGATGTGTCAGATGACTGTCCAACTGACTTTACAATATGTAGTCTATCGGTTGTAGTGATAGCTTTTCTTTCCTCTTTTTCAAGAGGATCTATTTGAGTTTGCATTTCCACTTTGGGCACTGTCTCTTTTTGAACCTGTGACTCTAACTGTTTTTGTTCTGGTTTCTCAACCTATGCCTCAATGGGTTTCTCTGTGCTCTCAACTGTTGGTTTTTCTGATGTAGTCTTAGTATGCACTACCAATTTCTTTGTATTCACCTCTGCACTATCTACTACCAGTGACTCAGTTGGTTTTTTAGTTTCTATAGTTGTTGGTGGCTCAGTAGATGTAGCAGTATGCACATCTGTGGTCTTTGTCTTCCCAATGTCTAGGGGATCATTTGATTCTTCAGTTTGTTGTTGTTCCCCAATTCCAATGTTATTAATTTTCATATTTTCAGCCGATGGCTCTGTTGCCACATCTGTCTTTTCAGTTGATTCATTATCTACCACAATATTTACCTCTTGGGTGTCTTTGTTCATAGTGTACAAAATTTCAGACTCGGGATTTATATCCTCATGAGGAGTCTCCATACTCTCTGTTTCTAGTTCTGTGTCAACGGTTTCTATCGGTGGAGTATCAGAAAGAGGTGGGGGTAAGTTATCAGTTATTTTTAGGCTTGGAGGTCCACCTACCTTACCTTTCCCCTTATCCCTGCCCTTTGGATAGACTCTAATAGTCTTAGGTCTTTTAAGTTCTTCTTGTTCCTCTTTTGCAACAAAGAATATATCCCATTATCCGCAGTCTCTTCTGAAATTTCATTCACTCTTCTTGCCATAAGTGCAACATGTCAGTGACCAGTTGAAAATACTATCCGGTTGGCCTCATTGATTAATTGATCTATCTCTTCAGTGGAGTTCACTAGGTGAACTGCAAGTAATTTTTCTATTTTTATCTTTTTGTCTAGCTCAACAATAGCTACCCTTCTAGCTTCTAGTCATCTATATAAATCAATGGGTATATCATCAAAAATCTCCATCAAAAATTTCTTGTATATGTCTAAGTGTAAGATTACACTATTCTCTATGTTTTCTTTATCATCAGTGGAAAGTGTGTTATACATCTTGCTAATAGTTCTCAACTTTCCATCCTCAGTTATTTCACTTAGAAGTTTATCCAGTGGAGCAATATCTCATTTTACCTTCTTCTTCTTTGGAGTTAACTTCTTAGCTGGAGGCCTAACTTCCTGTTGCTTTTGTCTTGTTTTTCTGGGTGTAGGTGAGGGTTTTCTTTTCCTTACTACCCTTTTGAATTTGGCCGGTATATCACTTTCAGAAGAAGTTGCAACTGATGAAAGGTGAGCTTCCGGTTGAAGTCCTTCCAACTCACTTTCCTTAATACCAGTTTTGTTCAGCACATCTTCTTTGATAGCTTTTTCTTGTCTTGTACCTTTCCTCACTATCTATTCAATTTTCTTAATTCTTTTATGTGATTAAATGTCACTCTCAATTTTTTTAGTATTGCCAAAGAATTTCTCATCCGGTTTTCTTGGTGCCTCAAGTAGATCTTTTGCATATGTCTCAATTATGTTCTCATCAGCTTCATATCCCATTTCAGTTACCCAAATAGTTCTTGGGACAACTGCTTCCATCTAGATTTCATCTTCCTTTACCACAAAGCATATGTCATCTTTATATTTGTCAACAATTGCTTGGGACAATCTTGTTCTAGATTTCATCTTTGCCTTAAATGCTTGGAAATATTCATTGATGTTCTTATCTCTGTTTTCTCCCATGTTGTTTAGTAGGTTCTGTAGTTGTTTTCCTACTGGTATATCAAATCCAAAGTCTTTTCTGCTAGTACCAGGTACTTCCTTGGTGATATACAACATTAAGCTTACAAGTAAGTTGCCAAATCTGAAGGTTCCCTCCTTGTCACCTTTGATTTTCTTTAGGTTTTCTATTAGTTCATCTTTCAGCCATTCACAGATGTCAATCTTAGCATTGTTGTTCATTAAGTCATAAGCACTTTTAATACATAAGCTAGAGACTGAGTTTAGTCTGTTTGTATGAGTAGCTTTGTACCCAAGTACCATGCTAATGAATTTGACATTTTCATCCTTAACATCATTGACTCTAAGGGATCTCTTATCAAATGTTGCACCGGTTAAGTTTGTTATAGTGTCATTAGAGACCTTCTTAGTTTAGTCAAGCCTGCTACTAATGGAGGGTAAGCTTGTCACTGCCCTAACTACCTCTTTCGTGCTCTTATGAATTGAACCCAACCAAAAGAATTCTCCATGCACTCTTCTTAGCACAATCCTTATAACATCCTTAGGAAAATCCGGGATACTAAGGATTTTAGTAAAACCTAGGGTTTCCACTATCTTATGTTCTGGTTTGATGTTTCCAGATTCATCACATAAAATAGTCTGATACATATTCTTGATTTCTTCATCTCCTAGTTCTTCTATGTGAAAATGTATGTACATTCTAGGGTATTCAACATATACTACTCCTTTAGGAATTTGAGAGAATGCCCCTAGGGTATCATCTTTCTTTGCAATGTCGAGAATGATCTTAAACATGGGTCTAGGGTGTTTAACTTCTTCTACAATAATAGGGTTTGAAATGAATTCACGAAAAAATGAGGATGCCATGGTTATAAATACCTTAATTTGCCTTTAGGTATGTGTGCTTGAATGATTTGCTTCCTTCTCGCTATGGATGCCCTTGCTCAGAATTTTCACGCTCTCAGGATATTTGAATGTTCAGTGAATGAAAAAGGAGCCAAAATACTTACTTTATAATGTTATTTTCTCCAACTACCACATTTAATGCTTGCCGGTTAAGTCACAACTTAACTCATCTGCCGGTGAAGAAGTAATCCAACTTCTTGCCATCAACCGAGGGTATATTAGCATGTTTTTCAATTTGTTGCTAAACCTCCAAAGGATTTTCCTTTAGTTAGATGAAGAGTCTCTTATCGGTGGAGTGATACTATGTTCTATTGGTGGAGGAGTATTCCCATCAACATTCTGATCTGACTTTCTGATCCATTGCTTTGAGAATTCTTGCTTTACCTCTTCAACTTTTTCTTTACCTTTTAGGCTGGGTCCTTTGTTATTTGTTGGTGATGTCTTGCTTCTACAAAATTTTGCAATATGTCCAATCTTGTTACAAGCATAACAAGTCACATTGTTTTTCTGAATAGCTTTCCCATATCCTATGTCGGTATGTGTTCTGCATTGATTAGATAGATGTCCAAATATTCCACAAACATAACATCTTACATTCATTCTGCAATTTTCTTAATTATGACCAACTTTGTTGAATTTAGAACATTGACCAGTGGGTATATTAGTGTTCTAGTAATTTCTAGATCTACACTGATTTTCTCTATGACCATACTTATTATAGTTAAAGTATTTCCCATTAAATTTGTAAGCATTAGGTTGTCTTACCAGTTTGCTGTGATCATGATTGTTTGCAGTACCAGAGCTTTCACCAACTTCAAAGCCAAGGCCATTTGTATCACCATTAGGTTTTTGATTTTTCAGCATGTCAACAAGTTCTTCTGAACTTTTCTTGAATTTCTCCTTGTGTTGATTTGCAGAAGCCAGTTCACTCTCCAAGATTCCTTTCTGTCTCATGAGTTCATTTGTGTCATTTTGTGTATACATCAAGTCCGTCTTCAACATATCATTTTCATGACTAAGTCTTGTGTTTTCATTTCCAGCATCATTCAGTTTTCTAACCAAGTCCTCTTCATTCTTCTTCCAATTTTCAGTTTCTTTACAAAATCTCATAGTCATATCTTCTATCTCAATCTCCATTGTATGGTTTTCTTGTCTCAGCTTGTTTACCAGACCATTAAGAGTTTCTTTTTCATCATCATTATTTTGCATCTTTTCATAAAGTTCTCTTCTCTTATTCCTTGCAATAGTGAGATTTTATTGAAGTCCTTGAATAATATCCTGTGCAACCTTCAGATCATCTTCAAGTTTGATATTCTTTACTTTTTCTGCATCATAGTCTGAAAGAGCTATTTCCAATTGCTTTCTCAAGTTTTCCATCTCTACTGGTGTCAAGATCTTCCTCAAGTTGTTAGGCTTTTGAAAATAGAGGACCAAGCTTTGATACCAATTGTTAGGATTCCCAAAGATACTGAGAGGGGGCGGGGGGGGGTGAATCAGTATTTGACCGGTAAAAGAACTTTCTTAAATTATAACATGAAAATCAATTCAAAACTGTGTATCGATAAACCAGAATTAATGCAGTAAATAAGAATAACAACCACAACATGAAAGACACACCATAACACAATATTTTAACGAGGAAACCCGGTGTGGGAAAAACCTTGGTGGGATTTGTGACCCACAATATTCGCTTACTGGCCAATAAGGGAATATTACTATTTACAATAGGGGCCTACACATGCAAGAAGGCCAAGTTCCTAGAGCTCATTGCTCAGTTACAAAAGAAGTCTCACTGACTTACAAAAATGGATTATACAAATCCAATGCCTTGTACTGCTTTAGACCAGCATCTACTATGCTAGATTCAATACCGGTTTAAGCTCTACAATATACATAAACCCTTATCTAATATCTACCTTACAATTCACATATTAGGTCTGCATTAATCCTTCCTATTTTTTCTCTACTTCTAAATGATCTACAATGGTCTCATACTTATATGAGTCATATTACAATCTGCCAAGTCGGCTTACAAAAGTTTTTACAATTAAATACAAAATACATTTATACAAAATTCAAGTTGGCCATGGTGTCGGTAATCTTTCTTTTCGGTGTTGGTGAACTTGTATGCCGATGTTGAGTCTGCTGGTGTCGGTGCCTGCCAGTGTCATATGATTGTAAGGTTGTCATCAATGACAATACCTTCAATCACCTACAATTTCTCATTGGAGTATGTATTTGCCAATAGATACATACCTAGCAATTGCATTATAGCATGTATTCTCATTGGGTCTATTTCTACACACATTTATAGTATGTCCAGATTTATGACAGACAAAGAAAACAGGTTTAAAAATTTTCTTACCGATAGGCTTGTTAGCCTTGGGAGCAGTTTTGTCTTTGGGAATGTTGCTCTTTGTAATAGAAGTTTCTCCTTTCTCAAATGTATTTAAACCTAGTCCATATGTGTCACCTTTCATCCTCTGAGGTTGGATCTTCTCATCCAGCATAGAAGAACTCTTATTGAACTTTTCTAGCTTTTCATTAGCCTCAGTGAGCTCTCTGGTAAGATCTTCATTGTGTTTTGTAAGAGTCTCTCTTAGAGATGTTTCCATTTCAAGATCTAGGTACAGAGCCTCCTTTTCTTCTTTTTCTTCATGCTAATGCTCATCAAGGTTGCATTCTCTTGTTTGATCTTAGCAATCTCATGATCTCTTTCTTTGATTGGGTCTTCAGCTACCCTCCTTGCTTCAAGCTCTTGGCTCATGCAGATAGTTAGGGCTTCTAACACTCTTCTTAGATTTAGTTTTTTACGGTTCAGTTTATCAACTTCTTTAGCCAATGCATCAATGTTAGCTTCAATGTAATGCCCCTACCCTAGTCGGCCTTGTAAAACCCGTTTGACCTTAGTTGACTTCCTATGTGGCATTCTTGACTGGTTGATTTACCACGATGTAATGTTGTAGATTAGATAATATAAATAATTGTGCATACCTATTATTGTGCTTTTGCATCGATTCTTGTGTAAATGTAATTATTCCCTAATTCTTGTTATAAATCTTGAGCTAACGCCTTCATTGGATATGTGTATGTATGTATGCTTGCATGACTCATGGTTGCAGGAGATTGCAGGTACTATATCGCCTAGGGCGAGGTTCAGCTCCACCAGGATTCACAGGGTTGAGTATACCTCCTTCATCCTTAGAATTTAGATTAGGTGGTCATAAAACTCTCATCTTGCCTAAGCCATGATTAGGTGAGCATCGTGTGTAGTCTATAGCGTTCCTTTGTCGTTTGAGTTGTGTGTCATGTGATTGGTGGACTTTCTTGGTTTGCATGCCTTGCGTGTGGTCAATAGAGTATTCTATCCTAAGTATTTAATTTAATTTAATGTGCTTATTTACGCATTAGTAATTGAGAAATTAAAATAGATAGGTTTCTTTTAGGTGATTAATCATTAATTAAAAAGATTGCTTTATTTATGTTGTAGAGAATTTAATTTAATGGTTAATTTTAATTAATGAATTTAATTAGTTTATGCATTTAAAAAAAAAGAAATATTTAAAGTTATTTGAAATATAATTAATTTAACCTCTTTTGCATTTTGGAAAAAGAAAGGTTAATTTTACTTATTTAAGAAAATCATATTTTATTAGAAAAGCAAGTTTAATTTATAAGTAAATTTGATATAGTGTGAAAGATTGATTTTGGGAATTAATTTAATTAAATATTTACCTTTGACAATATTGCAAAAATATAAATGTTGGCTTAATTAATATTGAGAAATTAAAATTTAATAAGAGAGAAGCATTTAATTAGGAAATCAAGTTAAATTAATTAAATAGTTTGAAAAGAATTATTATTTCCTTTTTATTTACAAAAAAATGCTTAAATTCGAAATTAGAAATTACATGAGGGAGATAAAAGCATTTTTTATTTGTTTTTTTTAGTTAAAACAAAATAAAACAAAATGCTCTTTTATTAAATATTTAATTATTGGAAAATATTTTTGGGAGATTGCCTAAAAAGTTTAGGTTTCATATATATTTTAAAAAAAAATATTTTAGGAGGGGAGTTCTCAGGAAGGAGGCGGTAGCCGGTGGAAAGAAGAAATTTTTATGCATGTTGAGGAAACAAGAATCTGGAGCTTGGAGATTTGGCTCTGCAACAAAACTCTTCCAGGATTGCGTATGGAGGTAGGGTTTTGATTATTTCCTTGCTTGCCAAAGAATCTTACTGTTTGGCTTTGAAAGAAAAGTGTTGGTTAATGAAAAATCTTACAAATTAATTTTAGATTTATGTTGGATTTGGGGATTTAAAAACTATGCACTTTGCTTGAAAGAAAAATATTGATTATTTGAATGGTTATTTACAATAAATTTGTTAATTTAGTAATCCATGGAGATGAGATTTTTAATAATCTCTATTTTATTTTAAGAGATTTCATAAATCTCTGTGTTGATTTCTATTTTAAAAAATAATAATAATGCAGACTGCTGGAGATGAGATTTTTAATAATCTCTATAATGCAGAGTGATGGAGATGAGATTTTTAATAATATCTATTTTATTTTAAGAGATTTCATAAATCTCTGTGTTCATTTCTATTTAAAAAAAAAAATAATGCAGAGTGCTGAAGATGAGATTTTTAATAATCTCTATTTTATTTTAAGAGATTTCATAAATCTCTGTGTTCATTTCTACTTAAAAAAAAATAATAATAATGCAAAGTGCTAGAGATGAGATTTTTAATAATCTCTATTTTATTTTAAGAGATTTCATAAATCTCGGTGTTCATTTCTTTTTTTTTTTAAATAATAATATTAATAATTTAATATTAAACTAATAAGCAAATTTGGATGAAGTTTAATTAATTAAATTCAAGTTTTTATTTATTTTATATATTATTTAATTATAGATTATTAAATAATACTTGGATTTTAGATAATATATATTTAGGTAATCCATACTTGATTTCATGTTATTAAATAGATATTGATTGTGTCCAACTCTAGATAATATATATTATTAACATAGATTAAGTATTAATTGTGGATTATTATGGATTTTAAATAAAAGTTAATTTAGAAAATCCATAAACTTGATCGACTTTAATAGTTAAATCAATATGGTAAATGAATGCCACTATCGGTTAATGCCTATGCAGATTTAAATTTCTATATTCGATTTTGGTTATGTAATGGTAAGACTTGCTATGATTGTTAGGACCCTATCGTCTGGTGGGTCCGTGGTTGGCCATAGGGGGTCAAGTCCCTAGTTAGGGTACCATCAGACAAGAGACCTTTGAAATTGTTTTAGATGTGATCAGTTGGATCCGCTTCTATGAAGCGGTCATTTATGTATTTATTGTCCGAAGTGGTCGTTGTATAATGGTTGTGTTCGCCTATAAGGCAGAGATGTAAATGACATGAAACTTATGTAATCTTAACTATATTAATTGCTAGTGGGGTCTTGTAGTTGAGGAAACCCAGAGATGTAGCCCTCTAAGGGTGAACTCTGAGATCATTTCTGTGTTATGTGATGCTTTTGTCTCTCATGTTTCTTACTTAGAGCTAGCATGTATGGTTGTATTTTGTAAGTGTTTAATGGGGATTTAATGAAGTTAATTCTTGAATGCATGAATAAAGTCCTCTTGTTAAATGTAGTAGTTAGGGTCATAAAAGATTGTAAATATGATTATGGAAAGTATTTTGTTAATGTTAATGAAAAGAAGTAAGCATGGAAAGAAACTCGCTAGGTTAAAATTATTGGATTAACTTGTTATAAAGCTTGTAATTTGAACGTATTGAATGGGTAACAAATATTGGATTAACTGTCATAATATCTAAATTAAAATCTAATGGATGAACCTCATTTGGCTACTTACCATATTATCTTAATAAATGAACATCGTCATGTTAGCTATATTTCACTAAATTGGATGAATTTATTTAGTTGTTTACGTTTTATTCTAAACAAATGATCCTCACCAAATTAGTTTTATAATTGGATGAAATCAATTGGTTACCCACATTATAACCTTAATAAATGAACTTCATCATAATAGCTATAATTGAACTAAAATGGAAGAACTCATTTAGTTGTTTATATCTTAATCATAGCAAATGTATTTCTTCATATTAACTTTATTTTAACTAAAATGAGTGAACTCATTTAGTTATATTTTGACCCTAATGGATGATCGTCACTATGTTACTTACATTTTTAATCTTTAATGAATGAATATCATCTTACTAACTATATTTTAATTAAAGGGATGAACTCATGTGGCTATATTACATTTTCACCTTAATGAATGAACTCCATCTCTTAGCATTATTTTAACTTCAATGGATGAACTCTTTTGGCTATTTACATTTTAACCATCTATAAAAATAAACTTTGATAAATTAGTTATATTGTATCTAAAATGGATGGTCTTGCCAAGTTAACCATATTTAAACCTTAATGGGAGAATTCTTAAGATGCCTACGTTTAAAATACATTGAGTAAATATCCTCATGTTAGCCTCATCTCCAATCATAATAGATGAACGCTTCCTAAATTATAAAATGTCAATTCTTCGAACATATTTTATCCATGTCTAAAGCATTAACTCGTAATTAAGATATCCAGCTTAATTGGATCAAATGTTGCGAGTTGAGTTAGGTGTAAGGTTACGTAATCACATTGGGAAACTCCTTAGGTTCATTTAGTATTCCGCTATGTTATCTAAGCTTTACATAACTCCAGATTATCTTAATGTTGTGACTTATTATTAACACTCTTATTATTATTATAAAAAAAATAAAAATTTACACTCCATTTGAGTGTTTTAGCTTTAACCCTTCGGGGTTTCCTGGTGGGACATTACACTTGGTATCAGAGCCCATGTTGCAACATTGGGATCTCTGGTTACGCTTGTGCCCTTAGTTGGTGTGTGGTGTGTCGACCTTATGTTGTATGCTTGTCCTCCTTGATGTGTGAGTGTGATTGAACAAACCCTACTTGTGTGTAACGCGTGTGTTCACACCTTGTTGTCACCTTCTTGATGTGGGTGTTTTGGAATGATTATATGTGTTTTATTTACTTATTGCAGTCTTGGTCTATGATTCCTCTTATTTTGAAAGAGAGTCGTATGTACCTTCATTCTTGAATTGTTTTACTCTTTTGACTAATCCGTCTAGGTTGGTTGGTATTGTCTTGAATCTAAAAGTATGAAATGTGCTTGTTATGGTTATGATCTATCTTAGTGTTGTCCACTTGAAGGACTAGTATGACAAATATTAAATACTTATTATGTAGTAAATTGAATGATTATCACCCTTTCTCCTCTCTCTCTCTAGAAATTTAAAATGCTTGTTATATGTGTAACTATCCCTTAAATATGAGTTTTCTCTTTGCAAGAGAAAGGTTGTGACTTCTTGAGCCCTTGTGTGAGCCTTATAATGCTATGTGTTTTTAGATTGTGAAAGGAATTTGATTGGAAAGTTAATATTGGTTATTGAGAGAAAATTGTATGTTTACATTAAGGATTCTCCATGTGCTTGGTAGGAGTAATATAATTAAATTTCCATCTTAAGTAAGGTGCATTAATATGCGCATAGCTTATTTTGTGAAAATTGTTTTATTGTGAAAGAAGTACCAAAAGAGAACATGTTAAAGTAGCTTCAAGAGTGTATTAATTTATTTTTTTTTTCGAAAGATTGGTTTATGTGCTTCTTCAAACTAGTTTGATTTAGGACCTATTTTAGCAATGCTCCATTTAACTTGCCTTTGGATATAGATAATTATCTTTTTGTGTTTAGAAAGATCAAATGAAAGACTTGTTAATTTGTATGCATTAATGTGTAATATTTAGTAGATAGCTCCTCATTTACCTTCTTGTCGTATTTTGAATTTTCAATGTTAGGTTTGAGGTATTATTGTATTGTATTACGAATAGTGAGTGTTCTTAAGAGGACTTGTATTATCGAAAAATTGTTTGTCTAGATTTCTTGATTCGGAAAACTAGAACATTATATTGCAACAATAATAATTAGAAATGTCATGTTAGGTTGCTTTGGCACCCTCCTAAAAGATAGTGAAATAAAAACAATGCAACTAAAATGATAGACTTATATCTGAGCATATAGTGTGATCTTGTTGATCTTGTGTATTCATAGGAAATAGTTGATTTTCCAACTCTCTTCCTCCTCTTGCCTAGATTATAGGATTTGTTGTTTTTGAAATACTATTAAGAATGCAGTGATTTAAGAAGAATTTTTATAACGCATATAAAATTGTATGTTTTCTTTTGGCTTCTAATTGAAAGAGGAAAGTTTTTCGCTTTGGAAAAGAAAATTGCATAGTTAGTAACGTGAATGAAAATGCTTAGTGGAATTTGAGAAAGATATTAGAATAATGTTATTTCCTTGTGTAAATTTGAATTGTTAAGAATTTCAGAACGTGTATCTAGAGTAAACTTTATTTAGTGATTCATGTGAAAAGCATAATTAAAACTTCCCTTAAGTAGATGATAGCGTATTGAAAAGTATTCCCTATAAATGTGACTAAACCAATAATGGTACTATTCCTTGTGTGTTGTAAGAAACCTGTACTTGCTATGCGTGCCCATGGGATGGTGAAGTAATCAACCATTGGGGATATGTTTGCTTCTGAGTATGGGAAACCATACTATTTATGTGATGTTGCATATTTGTTCCCTTACTGAGTGCCAACCCACAAGTTGTTGATAAGTCAGTATGTGCAGGGGTAGAATTAGAAGTCACCATTCCTTGAATAGTATGAACAACATACGAGTAATGTCGACACGAAGTGACTTTAGCTTCCCTATCTTGAGGAAAAATATAGTTATATAATGAAACTGTATTATAGGTGTACTCAATACTTTCCCTTATGATGAATCGATTTATGAGGTTCATGTGTGCCAGCCTAATTCCTATCCTTTATTTTGAGCATATAGATGACAGTTCTTGAGCATAATGATGGATTTTATTGGAGCATCTTTTGCCTTGTCTTCATGAGAGGCGTGTTATTTTTCACATGAGCTGCCAATTGACTAGTGTTGGTAGACTTGTGGGTAGATCTTAGCCATGTATACCTCTAGCTTATGGCGGGTATCCTAAGAGGAACATCGCTATGCGGGGTGTGATCGGTGCATGCCTTATCCATGAGATACACTGCCATGTGGGATACGTCCATTGCGTGCCCTATCCTCTTGTAGTATTGCCATGTCGTGCTGAGACACGATGCGAGATGTAGTAGACATTGCCATGCGGCCTACTGATAGGTATAGGGTAGAGCCATGCCGCGTGACGACGTGATGCGGGGTGATGTCGAGGTGCACACTGCCATGCCATGCGGATGTGTGACTTGGCCACACCACATGATGAGCTATTGTGATAGCTAGACGATTGTTCCTTCCTTCCTCGTTGGTGGCTAGCTGCTAGTCACGTAGTGATGTAATGTGCACTTATGATTTTCTTTTATTACTTATTTATTTATTTATTTCCATGTGGGCCAGCAAATTTATTTTATTTTGACCTTGAAGGTTTAGCCACGATCTTGCAATCTTGTTCTTACTTTATTTGATGTTGCAATTCCAGAATTATTTTCTTGCCTTACTGTTGGAATTGATGATTATTATCTTTATTCTTCTATACTTTGGTGGCTAAACTGGTTTATCATTATTGTTTTCGTAAGCTGGTCTTCTGTTGTAATGTGAAATCCTCTCCAAGAATGTAGGAGATGGTCTTGGATGAGTGTATATGAGGAAGTAGACGTAGGGAACCTTGAGGATGGAGGTATGTGGGGCTGTGAGATAGCTAGGATCCACTACCTACCTATGAGTGGGGACTATCTCTTGGAGGCTAAACACCTTACACAACAAGGGATGTTCACAAGGGTCTTGTATGGAAGGTAGCACCGCTATGGTGTACCTTAGCACCATCAAGCCCTTGAGTGAGATGTTGGATATTGATTATCATGTTATTTGTTCTAAGAGTAGGCATAGAGATGTTGATCGTGCATGTTATCTTTGACCGAGCATCAGACATGCTCACATGTGGCCTTTTGTGTTGTGCAAATTCCAGTTATGTGGATGGTTATTATGTGTATTCATGGATTAAATGGTGTTAACTTGTCACTATGTTATGAGACATAGTCATTGGAAAAGTTCTTATATGCCTGGAAAGTGTAAACAATTGAGTTATATATGTTGCTCTTATTTCATGAAAGTTAACTTGGTTGTAGAAATTTATATTTGAAGCTAGTACTATGGGATAAAGTTTTGCTAAAAGAGGTATGGGTGAAAGAATTTGATCTTGATGACATGTTTTCTTTTCATGTTTGATAGATGAGTATGGTAACTTTTGTCTATATCTTGTAATGCATTAATTTGGTGTAATGAAAGGAAGAAAAAAATTCTCGTTTCACTACTATGATTGTGTGTAAATTCTAGAATATTTCAAGAAGTGTATGATTTTAGATGCATTCTATTAATGGATAATGAAATTCATAGAGGATTTATAAATAATGTTTTAAATTGTTGACAAAATATTTATTTGTGCAAATTGATAATTGTAATTGAGTTTCAGGGCTAATACGTGTTGTATGATTTCCGCTTAGCCTTGCAACTTCCAGGAGTAAGTCGGAGCCTAGGGGGGGAGAATGTAATGCCCCTACCCTAGTCAGCCTTGTAAAACCTATTTGACCTTAGTTGACTTCCTATGTGGCATTCTTGACTGGTTGATTTACCACGATGTAATGTTGTAGATTAGATAATATAAATAATTGTGCATACCTATTATTGTGCTTTTGCATCGATTCTTGTGTAAATATAATTATTCCCTAATTCTTGTTATAAATCTTGAGCTAACGCCTTCATTGGATATGTGTATGTATGTATGCTTGAGTGAATCATGGTTGTAGGAGATTGCAGGTACTATATCACCTAGGGCGAGGTTCAGCTCCACAGGATTCGCAGGGTTGAGTATACCTCCTTCATCCTTAGAATTTGGATTAGGTGGTCATAAAACTCTCATCTTGCCTAAGCCATGATTAGGTGAGCATCGTGTGTGGTCTATAGGGTTCCTTTGTCATTTGAGTTGCGTGTCATGTGATTGGTTGACTTTCTTGGTTTGCGTGCCTTGCCTGTGGTAAATAGAGTATTATATCCTAAGTATTTAATTTAATTTAATGTGCTTATTTATGCATTAGTAATTGAGAAATTAAAATAGATAGGTTTCTTTTAGGTGATTAATCATTAATTAAAAAGATTGCTTTATTTATGTTGTAGCGAATTTAATTTAATGGTTAATTTTAATTAATGAATTTAATTAGTTTATGCGTTTTAAAAAAAAGAAATATTTAAAGTTATTTGAAATATAATTAATTTAACCTCTTTTGCATTTTGGAAAAAGAAAGGTTAATTTTACTTATTTAAGAAAATCATATTTTATTAGAAAAGCAAGTTTAATTTATAAGTAAATTTGATATAGTGTGAAAGATTGATTTTGGGAATTCATTTAATTAAATATTTACCCTTGACAATATTGCAAAAATATAAATGTTGGCATAATTAATATTGAGAAATTAAAATTTAATAAGAGAGAAGCATTTAATTAGGAAATCAAGTTAAATTAATTAAATAGTTTGAAAAGAATTATTATTCCTTTTTATTTAAAAAAAAATGCTTAAATTCGAAATTCGAAATTACATGAGAGAGATAAAAGCATTTTTTATTTGTTTTTTTAAGTTAAAACAAAATAAAATAAAATGCTCTTTTATTAAATATTTAATTATTGGAAAATATTTTTGGGAGAATACCTAAAAAGTTTAGGTTTCATATATATATTTTTTTTAAATATTTTAGGAGGGGAGTTCTCGGGAAGGAGGCGGCAGCCGGTGGAAAGAAGAAATTTTTATGCATGTTGAGGAAACAAGAATCTGGAGCTTGGAGATTTGGATCTGCAACAAAACTCTTCCAGGATTGCGTATGGAGGTAGGGTTTTGATTATTTCCTTGCTTGCCAAAGAATCTTACTGTTTGGCTTTGAAAGAAAAGTGTTGGTTAATGAAAAATCTTACAAATTAATTTTAGATTTATGTTGGATTTGGGGATTTAAAAACTATGCACTTTGCTTGAAAGAAAAATATTGATTATTTGAATGGTTATTTACAATAAATTTGTTAATTTAGTAATCCATGGAGATGAGATTTTTAATAATCTCTATTTTATTTTAAGAGATTTCATAAATCTCTGTGTTGATTTCTATTTTAAAAAATAATAATAATGCAGACTGCTGGAGATGAGATTTTTAATAATCTCTATAATGCAGAGTGTTGGAGATGAGATTTTTAATAATCTCTATTTTAATTTAAGAGATTTCATAAATCTTTGTGTTCATTTCTATTAAAAAAATAATAATAATAATGCAGAGTGTTGGAGATGAGATTTTTAGTAATCTCTATTTTATTTTAAGAGATTTCATAAATCTTGGTGTTCATTTCTTTTTAAAAAAAAATAATACTATTAATAATTTAATATTAAATTAATAAGCAAATTTGGATGAAGTTTAATTAATTAAATTCAAGTTTTTTTTTTTTATATATTATTTAATTATAGATTATTAAATAATACTTGGATTTTAGATAATATATATTTAGGTAATCCATACTTGATTTCATTTTATTAAATAGATATTGATCGTGCCCAACTCTGGATAATATATATTATTAACATAGATTAAGTATTAATTGTAGATTATTATGGATTTTAAATAAAAGTTAATTTAGAAAATCCATAAACTTGATCGACTTTAATAGTTAAATCAATATGGTAAACGAATGCCACTACCAGTTAATGCCTATGCAGATTTAAATTTCTATATTCGATTTTGGTTATGTAATGGTAAGACTTGATATGATTGTCAAGACCCTGTCGTCTGGTGGGTTTGTGGTTGGCCATAGGGGGTCAAGTCCCTAGTTAGGGTACCGTCAGACAAGAGACCTTTGAAATTGCTTTAGATGTGATCAGTTGGATACGCTTCTATGAAGGGGTCATTTATGTATTTATTGTCCGAAGTGGTCGTTGTATAATGGTTGTGTTCGCCTATAAGGCAGAGATGTAAATGACATGAAACTTATGTAATCTTAACTATATTAATTGCTAGAGGGGTCTTGCAGTTGAGGAAACCCGAAGATGTAGCCCTCTAAGGGTGAACTCCTAGATCATTTCTGTGTTATGTGATGCTTTTGTCTCTCATGTTTCTTACTTAGAGCTATCATGTATGGTTGTATTTTGTAAGTGTTTAATGGGGATTTAATGAAGATAATTCTTGAATGCATGAATAAAGTCCTCTTGTTAAATGTAGTAATTAGGGTCATAAAAGATTGTAAAAATGATTATAGAAAGTATTTTGTTAATGTTAATGAAAAGAAGTAAGCATGGAAAGAAACTCGCTAGGTTACAATTATTGGATTAACTTGTTATAAAGCTTGTAATTTGAACGTATTGAATGGGTAACAAATATTGGATTAACTGTCATAATATCTAAATTGAAATCTAATGGATGAACCTCATTTGGCTACTTACTGTTTTATCTTAATAAATGGACATCGTCATGTTAGCTATATTTGACTAAATTGGATGAATTTATTTAGTTGTTTACGTTTTATTCTAAACAAATAATCCTCACCAAATTAGTTTTATAATTGGATGAACTCAATTGGTTACCCACATTATAACCTTAATAAATGAACTTCATCATAATAGCTATAATTGAACTAAAATGGAAGAACTCATTTAGTTGTTTATATCTTAATCATAGCGAATGTATTTCTTCATATTAACTTTATTTTAACTAAAATGAGTGAACTCATTAAGTTAGTTATATTTTGACCCTAATGGATGATCATCACTATGTTACTTACATTTTTAATCTTTAACGAATGAATATCATCTTACTAACTATATTTTAATTAAAGGGATGAACTCATGTGGCTATATTACATTTTCACCTTAATGAATGAACTCCATCTCTTAGCATTATTTTAACTTCAATGGATGAACTCTTTTGGCTATTTACATTTTAACCATCTATAAAAATAAACTTTGATAATTAGTTATATTGTATCTAAAATGGATGGTCTCGCCAAGTTAACCATATTTAAACCATAATGGGAGAATTCTTAAGATGCCTACATTTAAAATACATTGAGTAAATATCCTCATGTTAGCCTCATCTCCAATCATAATAGATGAACGCTTCCTAAATTATAAAATGTCAATTCTTCGAACATATTTTATCCATGTCTAAAGCATTAACTCGTAATTAAGATATCCAACTTAATTGGATCAAATGTCGCGAGTTGAGTTAGGTGTAAGGTTACGTAATCATGTTGGGAAACTCCTTAGGTTCGTTTAGTATTCCGCTATGTTATCTAAGGTTTACATAACTCCAAATTATCTTAATGTTGTGACTTATTATTAACACTCTTATTATTATTATAAAAAAAAAAAAATTTACACTCCATTTGAGTGTTTTAGCTTTAACCCTTTGGGGTTTCCTGGTGGGGCATTACACTTCATCTGAAGAACTATTATCAGATATCTCCAATAGTTGTTCAGTCAGCTCTCTTCTTTTGACTTGTGAATTTTTAAATCTGACCCTTAGGGTTTCAATCTCTTCCTTGGTAGCTTCAAGCACTTTAGCCATCTCAAAGTATCTCACATCCCCCATGGTGTCTTTAGGGTTTCCTTTCCAAGTGATTAAGCCTTAAAGAAGTTTGGCTCTGATACTAATTGATAGACTTATAAAGCACTGAGAGGGGGGGGGGGTTGAATCAGTGACAACAAAAACAATTCCACTTTAAATACTAACTGATAGAGATATTTGACAAGTTTACTAAACACTATGCATGTAATCCAAAATGATATTAAAGCATCTACAACAAGTAAAACATCCACCATAACTATAGTACCCCTGCCCTAATCAATTTCTAATCTCGGTTTAATCTTGGTCAGTTTATCTTAATATAATGTTATAGTCAGATGTTTGATTTAACACATAGCTGTTGATGTGGTTTTCACACTAGTTGTATGCAAGTTGTTTAGTGTTCCTATTTCATGGTATTAATATTGGGCTACGCTTTCATTAAGTTTATATATGTATGCATGTATGACTCTTGGTTGCAGGAGATTTCAGGTACAACGCCGCATGAGTGCGAGGTTCGTCTTCACCTGGATTTGCAAGTTTGAGTGTATCTCTTTAATCCTTAGAGTTGGATTAGGTGGTCGTAAGACCCTAGTTGACCATAGTCATGCTCAAGTGAGCATCGTCAGTTGTCGTCGGTATCCCCTTTTTGTTGGGTTTGCGAGTCGTCAGTCTGGTTGACTTTCTTGGTTTGCGTGTTTGGTGTGAATGGTTAAATTGATTAATTAGTCCTTAGTATTCAATTTGATTAAATATGTATTTGTGCATTAAAGATTAATGGACTAGATTAAACAGGATTTGTTTATGTGATTTATCGTTAATTTGAATTGCTCGATTTAAATTGGGAGCAAGTTCAATTAAATAGTTAATTTAAATATTAAATGCATTTTGTATATGTTGTTGAAAAAGAAAGTTTTGTATTTAATTGCAATAGAATTAATTGTATTCTGTTGGCTTTTTAAATTAGAAAGGTTAAATTGAATTAATTGAGAAAATCAATTTTGAATTGAAAAGCAATTCAATTTATTGATATAGTTGGAAAAGAATTATTTTTAAATAAAAATTTTAATTCCAAAAATGAAATTTTGGTCAACTCTTCCTTATAACCTAGACTTTTGGAAAATTTGGGGGATGGATATTTTTGGAAAAATGTTTTGTTGGAAAAAGATGGTTGGGGATGAAATTTGGGGGTTTTGGAAGGAGGAGGAATTCTTGAGCTTGCAGGTTGGGTTCTTCAGTAAATCTCTTCCAGGATTGCGTATGAAGGTAGGATTCTAAATTGTTTTCTTGTTGCCAAAAGAATTTACTGTTCTGGTTGAAAGAAATGAATTTGTTATTGAATAATCGGTTTGATTGATTAATAGAGTAGAATGGAAATAAGATCTTGAATTATCCCTCCTTGATTTCATTCCTTGTTTTCAAATCAATTTCTAGTTTGCTAAGAATGATTTAAAATTAAATAAAATTGAAATTTAGTTAGGGGTTTGGCAGATTAGATGTTAAATTTGTGAAGATCAATCTTGTTTGACCAATATGCTGTTGGTTTTGGAGAAATTTTCCCCTTTCCTGATCTGGGTATTTTTAAAAAGATTGCAATGGGTGAATAAAAATAAAAATTTATTATTCTTTAGTCTCTGGGAGACTATTTTTTTTAAACTGTGTGTTGCACAGTGATCAATTTTTAAAAATAAAATAAAATAAAATTTAAAAATTGGAAACCCCAACCACGTGGGAGAGTTCCCCACCATGTGGAGGGGTGCTGCGTGTCCAATGGGCAGCAGCGCTTCCCATGGGGGCTGCGTGCTCCCTTTGGGAACAATAGCTCTCCCATGGGGGCTGCGTGCTCCCATTGGGAGGCAGCGTGAGCTCCCAAGGGGGGGGCCCACATGGGGATATTATATTTATGTTTTTTTTAGTATAAAAAAAAAAGAAACGTTTTTTTAATGTTTTAAAAAAAATAAAATATTATAGTTTAATATTATTAAATTTAATTTTAAATTAAGTTTTTAATTATGTTTGATATTTTAATTAAGTTTTTTTTTATTATGATTAAATATTGGCATTAATTAATAATTCAAGTATAATTTGTTATTAATTAATTGTATAAGGTTAAATATACAATAATTAATATTCAAATCTTATCTTATTATTAATGCATATTTTTTTGTAATTAAATACTTAATTTGTTAATTTCGTTATTAATTATTAATTTGTTATATTTAATTAATCATGGATTATTAAATATATTCATTAATTAATAGTTAATTTTAGTAATTTTCTTTTTATGCTCAAGGAAACAATTTGTTAATCTGGGAATGGATTTTCTTTATTTGGCTTCCCTAAATATGTATATTTCCTTGATCTGTATAGTGTAAATTGGTTCTGGAAAAGACAAATGTGTAGGATTTATTTTGAACCAGTACGTCAATGATGTTTTAATTGAAGATTAAATATCTTAATTAATTGGTTAATGGTTGTTTAAATTATATTCTTGTGAAATTGGTTAAAGAACTTGTTATGGCATATTTTTGTATGTTCGATGCAATGAACCTTAGAGAGTTAGAAAACCAAGGACAACCTGTATCTAAATGAAGTAGATTACTGCAATCTAATATAGATCATGTAGAAAACTTGATCGACTTTTAATGTTTAGATCAATTCGGAAAAGATTGTATTTGCTGAATATTACCTATGTGAGTTTAATTTCTGTATTCGCTTTTGCTTATGTAATGGCAAGTCGTGCTTTGTTTGATTGGACCCAGTTGTATGGATTGATTTGGGGTACTTGTATCAGTCCTCGGTTTTGAGTTGACTGTTGTTTTGTGGTAATGTCATATTTGGTCATATCCTTTGTGTGGGTGTCGAATGATGATTCGTGTTTGACCAGATGGTTGTTCCCTCCTTCTTGAACTCCATTCGTCTGACCATGTCTATTCCTTGGTTTTTGAGTTTGTTTGAGTATAGTCTAGTGTCGTATGGGAAAGTGGCTTTCGATTGGGGGCCGTGCCCAAAGTGGCTATTGGGTAACCCATCGAAAGTGAGTCTAATAAGTGATACCCTATCAGTAGATTAGGATGTAATCTCTAAGTAAGATAATTTGCCTCACACATGGGATGAGTGCTAACATAGACCTGACATGCTGTGAGAAGGCCTGAAATGGCAAACCATCATCCTTGTCTTCACGAGAGGATGTGTGGGTCCACATGAGGCTTGGATGGGCCGGAGGTTCGGATTAGGTTGCCAGGGTAACCCAGTGTATGGGGCTGGGACCTATGAAGACCTGCCATGGTAACCATACCAGGTTGTGTGACGACACTTGTCCCTACGTTCGCTAGTGTGTTGTCATTTTGTCCTGTTAGGAGCACTTTTGTGGGTCGCCCTATTGTTCTTGCCCTTGTGAGTACTTGGTTTCATGTTAGACCTTGGGTGGTGATGACTCAGTTTTGTGGATGCTCCAATGGACCTTTGTATTAGCTTTGATTATGTTCAGCTGGATCCTTTTCTTTTTAGGGATCGTTTATGTATTAACTAACCGATGTGGTCATTTGTATATTGTTTATATTTCGCCTTGATGGCAGGATTGTAAATGGTGTAACCTTTTGTATTCCTAACTTTATTAATTATCAGAGGGGTCTTGTAGTTGAGTAGACTCGGAGATGTAGCCCTTTAGGGGTGAGCTCAGAGATCATTATGGTGTTATGTGATGTTATTCTCTTATGTTTCCCTTATTCAACTTTATCATGTATGAATAGCTTATGTTAGAATGTATAAGTGGATAAGATGGAATTAACTTTAAATGTTTCTATGCAGTTCTTTCTTGAATGCCATTTCGATCGAATGCATAAGTGGTTTAGATGATATTTATCGTAGATGCATATATGCAATCATCTTTTAAATGCAATAAATTGGAATATGAAAGAATGTAACTTAGAGTAATGGAATATATTCAGTTGTTGTTAAGGAAATTAAGTATGCTTGAAAAGTTCTCATAAGTTTATGATGAAATTCTAGTGTGTTAGAATATTAGATGTATGGCTTGTATTTTTATGAAAAGCTTGAATGAAGATTATGAATAGATCTTAATGGATGAATCTTTGCTTGTGATTTATATTTCCATCTTCTGAAAGAAATTATCCTGATTAAGAATTATCTCGTTATTAAGATAATCAGCTTATTGGATTAATTGTGTGAGTTAAGTGAATTGTGAAATTTAAGTAATCTCGTTGGGAAACTCTTTAGGTGTTAGTTGATGTCTTCTGCTATGTAATCTGAATCTTTGATATCTTGTTGTATCTTAATGTGGTGTATCTTTAAAAAATAAAAAATAAAAAATTATTGCACTCTATTCTTGTGTTTTGGCTTATCCCTTCGGGGTTTCCTGGTGGGGCATTACAATAACATAATAGTTTATACGTGGAAAACCCAAATGGGAAAAACCAGGGTGAGATGGTTCTCACAAGTTAACTATCTGCAGTAATAGATAATTGACCAGTTAAGGTCTACCAAAGTTCTCTACTAGGAGCAAATCCTGTTAAAGATCTCAAAGCCCTATTAGGAGCTATACCCTGTTAAAGGTAGTATGCTGTTATGAGTAACCTCGATAGAGGATTTCAAAATCCAAACTAATAGATCACCTTGTTAGAGGATTTATACATTGAAGCTTATTAGAGCTTACACAATTAGGGGATTTGACTATTGTAGTGATTAGAAAACAACAGGTGGTGTGATCTAGAAGTATCACAACTTGCTTGAATAGATCCTCTTCTTCTCACTTAAAATAACATCACCAACATATTCCACAATGCCTTTAACAACTCAACACTTCTATTTTTGCATCATAAAAATAGTTCATTATAATGTCATTATATAGACATTAGATTTCATTCTGGCTTAGGAATGATATCACAATTTCCTAGGTGCAGTGTATCTCGACAATCTAACATAACTCATCACAGATTGCCATCAAATCTGTTGGTTAGGGATAACTCATCATGACCGGTGATTACTCATCACATAATCAATGAATATCGGTTGGAACACCGATACTGATTAAGAGTTAACCTCTTTCAACATATAAACCGATTGTCCTTCATTTGCTTCTTTGATCGTCTTCATTGAATCTCTAAGCTAGTGTCAATCAATTCCTACATATACCGATTGTCTACCAATACAGGTTTGACACTCTCTAAACCATCTTAAACTAAACATCCAATACCGGTTGCAATACAAAGAATGTTTAGGAGTAATATCGGTTTGTCTTAACTAGGATGACTAAGACAATGTGATCATATGTGTGTGTATACATGTGCCATCAATGCCAATGCATGAAGTCACCTATTACAATCATTATCAAGACAATAGTCAAAAACTTATGGTGTTCATGTGATGTTCTTGTTTATGTTTCATTTCATGTATTATTTTTGAGACACTGGTTATGATGTTTTATCAGAAGTTTATCAGAGGTTACCGGTATTGATAATGAGTTGTTTGAGAAAATATTTATCTAATTGATAAGGTTAATGAGTTGATAAATGATCAATTTTATATGACTACTTAAGTGGTAAAAGTATTGATTGTTGTGGTAAATGATTTGATTAATGTGTTAAGCAAATCTTATAACGAGGTTGTTAGATCTGATTAAAGAAGCTGAGATATTTGTCAAATGGTTTCAGATATAATATAAGTTTTATTTTGGATTCAAAGTAACAATTGGTCTTTATACTGATTCACCCCCCCTCTCAGTATCAACCGGATCCTCATAGGATTAACATATTTTCTCTTCTAAAATATTTTTCCATTTATCTTTGGCTTGTATCTTTTGGTGAGCAAGAGACCTCTATCCATAAGACTATTGTCTTAGTCTTATCACTATCCATGTGATCTCTGATAACTGTTATTCTTTTAGAATTTTGATCCTTATAATCTAGGGCTTCATTTTGATTGGATCTCCTTAGATATCTAAGAAATGGACTATCAAACATTGTCTTTGTTTTATATCATTCCCTTCCAAACATCTTCAAGGTCTACTCTTGATGTGAGTGGCTATTATTTGTGATAGTCTTCTTGGCTTTAGCTTGCAAACCTTTGTCTATAACCCTAGGGTTACTATTATTTGATTCAAATCATTTCTCTATTTACTTATCTTTAGTTATCCTATCATGAAACTTGACTTTTGACTATGATCTCTATGTGGTCATAAATCGGATCTTGAATCTCTATCACAAAATTGTGTTGTTTTGTTCCTAAGGTTGTATCTATAGACTCGTGTCCAAACTCTTGAAATCTCTGTCATTGCATGCTTTTATCTCCTCTTCCAAGTTGCTTGTTTCTCTATGAATATATTCTCATGACTATTTTATAGGATTGTGTTATGTCTGAAAGCCTACAAACATTTCTTTATCTCTATTATATATCTTGACAATGAATTTGATTATTAGATGTCAATACCTTTTACTATTAGTCCATGTCATACCCCCTTTCATTATTGTATTTTCTTCATGATTTGAAGGCTTGCAACATGTGATCTTTATAGTTGTCCTCGTAAGCATTGTGAATGAGACTTATCCTCTTTGTCAAACATATGAGAGTTGTCACTTGCCAATAAGGACTATCTTATATTGTTGTAGACCTTTAATGTGCAATTCATGTCATTAACAAAAGCCTTTGTAAGTAAGCAAAAATCACTTAGCTTGTAGCTTTG
This sequence comes from Cryptomeria japonica, assembly GCF_030272615.1. Classification (NCBI taxonomy): domain Eukaryota; kingdom Viridiplantae; phylum Streptophyta; class Pinopsida; order Cupressales; family Cupressaceae; genus Cryptomeria; species Cryptomeria japonica. Next base: position 523,356,460 of record NC_081407.1, read on the forward strand.
CCTGGGCTATCATTGTCTTTGTTTTTGAATGCATTGTATGCTTTTTGGAACAAGAGGATGTCATTATTTTTGTGTCTCAGATCTATTATATCTTCATGACAGTGAGTAGGGTCTTCTTTATGCATTTATTACTTACCAAGGCATTTTGTAATTTGAGTAGATCATTGTCCTAAAGTCCTCATTTGATAGCATTTTCCTTACACATTTCTTAACCTTATACACTTTGCATCTATGATAAGAAAGTTATGATACTTGTTCAAAATAGGTCACACTTCCATTAATAGGCTCCTTAAAGCTATCTTGGGCTATTCTTTACCATGCTCTCTTTCGAGTCTTTAAGGACTAAGATATTTGGTATTTTTAAGGTTTCATATTAAAACCTTATTCCTTACGAAATACTTCTTTGGGATTTATGGTGGTTGTCTGGTGGCTGTTTTCATGAAGATCAACTATTGTTATCAATGAGTTGTCTTCACTGTGAAGTATATGGTTTTCTCATCTTCTAAAGACTCTAAATTTATCTTTTTTATTTGTCTTCTTTGTCATTGGATCTGCCCTTATGACAATGATCTTCCCTTCAATTATGTTCTGTCATGCCCAAACTTTTGGGCAAAAACACTCACACACAAAAAAAATTGAACACTTAATTACATGCAACCTATGCTTAATTAAATGTGACAACTTAACAGGTTGCTCCAAGCGGAACCTTAAATTATAATAAAACATTTTTCTAATGTGAGCGATGAATAGAACAAATTTATCTAGAAGCCTTAGGTTTCTATGAAACTCTTAGACAACAAAGTTAGGATATTCCTAACATAACAAATTACAATAACTCCTATAATCAAATGGAACAAAATGAATTTATAAGGACAATAATATATTCACATCGAATGTCCCCTTTATTACAGTTGCAATTTATAATTCTTAATTAGATCAACTTCTACTAATAGGCATTAATATAGTTACTTGATTCAATAATAATTATTTATCTCCTAACAAGTTTCCTCCATTCGTGATAATACATCCTTCCTTTATAACTTGATTAAATCTTGCATCTATAAATTAATTATTAATATTATTTTAACATACTAATATTAATTAATCAAGCAAAAGAAAATTTAAGTGTCAAATGTTAAAATGGTAATTGCTTTATTTAGTATAAGATTCCATCTAGACTAAATGAGTTCGCAAGATCAAGGTCTTGGACTTATTTTTGAATATATGTAATTTCACCGCGATATCCTCTTCCAAGGAAACTTTTATTATCTGACTATTTAATAAATAAAATTTATTATAATTTAATAAATATTAAAATATTAATATAATATAAATTATTAATTTATTATTAATATATTATTATTATATATATATATATTTTATTAACTCTAGCAATTGGATTTTTAAATCCCATGATTTATTTTAACAATAATTATAATAATGCTAAAATTTGACTAAAGGGCTAAATAAATCCATAATGTGAATTTCCCTATAAAATTTAGTCTGGAATAGCCTAAATTTAGGTGGACTAAATAATCCCCTAAAGTCAAATAATTTATAAAGTCAATATAATTTCCTAAAAGATTACACTCTGAAATATATTTAAATGTAAAAAAAAACATCATATTTGAATATTTACATGCCCATATGTTTATATAAACATATATAAAATATAAATACATCATACATTAATAATAAAAAAAATTAGACCTTTACATGCATATATATAATCATGTGTGTGTGTGTGTGTGTGTGTGTGTATATATATATATATATATATATAATTTTTTGTTTCCTAAATAATAGAATAACCACAAACCCTAAAATTATGAGTTATAAAACAAGGAATTCCTACTAACCTTACTATTTTATATATATATATATATATATATATATATATATATATATATATATATATATATATATATATATATATATATATATTTCTCATTCTATATTTTTCTTTATATTAAAATCCTATCCTAACCCGAACCGGGTTAGGGTTTTATACTATTGTGCAGGGCCGAGGGCGAGCGGCGGCCATGGAGGATCTCGACGGAGGATTTGGAGGAGGGTTACTTAGGTCGCCGGGTGGTGGTTACCCCGAGATGCCACTGTGGTTACCCACAATGGCGGCTGGGCGCCACTCACTATGGGTAAACACAATGGCGGGCTGGGTTCCCTTCCACTATGGTTACCCATAGTGAGAGGCCCCCAAGCCGACACTGTGGTTGCCCACAGCGGTGGCCCCCATGCTGCCCATTGTGGGTAGCCACAGTGGTGGCTCGAGCCGCTCCACCCACTGTGTTTAAACACAGTGGGTTCAGCCCCGAAAACCCTCGATTGTTATTTTTTTTTCCTTTTTTTTAAATTTAAAATTTCTTTATTTTAATTTTTTTTTTGTTTTTTGTTTAATATATATATATATTTATATGTATATATATATGTTTATATATTTTAGTTATATATATATATATATATATATATATATATATATATATATATATATATATATATATATATATATATATATATATATATATATATATATATATATATATATATATATATATTATAGATGCATAAGAAAACTAGGGCTGACTTTGCTATGCAAATATATATTATTTTCATTTTGAACTTTTAAACAGATTAAATAAAAAATTTCAGATTTTAAAACAAATGTATTTCTTGTTTTTAAAAAAAAATACCATGTAGCTAAAATTAGAGATAGACTGATCAACTTTAGATTTATTTTCTGCAATTAAGAAAAATGACAGAATTAAATAAATTTAAGCAGCAACTATTATAGATTAGAAAACATTGAAATAAATCTTAGAGATAGACATGATAATTTTAGATTTACTTTCTTCAATAAATCAAGGGATAAATAACATAATTTAATAATTTTTAACAGCAAGTGCATTAACCTATAAATCATTTAAATTGACCTTAGAGGTATGCATGTTATATCTATTAAACCATGATATGTATTTGGGAATAAATAATTAGGACTAAATGCAACATTTTATTTTACTAACATGCAAGCTTTCTACTTTCCTCATTTCCCATTATTTCAATATGCATAAGAAGATTAAATGAACCTTTATTTTTCAAACTAACATGCATGCAACAAATACTATTTCATTAACTATAGGAAACTTAATCCAAGCTAAACATTTTCATTTTTGCAAAAAAATAATACTTAATAAAATATATAATGCAGTTTTTAAGGTGTATTTAAAATACAATATAGCCAACAATACAAATGGGTGAAATACCCAACTAGCCTCTCATTTCTATTAAATGAGGACTTTAAATAAAATGAATGCAAACCCTTTTTTTTTTCATAATAAATACAACATATAGTTCTTCCTTTATATTGCTGCAACTAAAATATGGTATTCCATTCCTTAATCTTTTTCTGCAAATCAAGTAAAACCAGCAACCCCCAAACTTGTCTTTTTTCTTTTCCTTCCTAGCAACCTGCAAATAAATCATTAGGTTTTGACCATGGAGAGCTCACCTCCCAGCCGAGGCTTACTAGAAGCCACCCCTGAGCTTGGAGAACATGGCCCTAAATAGGTTACACACATACAAACACAACAAAGAAGGGAAAAACATACAGTAAACACTTTCCCAACCAAGGCTACACTTCATCACAAGGTGTGATGATTTTACATGGGTGGTAGTGGACCGAATACCCTAGGGAGACTGCAAGAATGGTAGATCACAATGCCACCTCATGGCAAACAAAGATATTTCATAAGTTCATTAACCCCACATTCCTTATGGCCCCCAAGGCATTCATGCCATACTTTCTCCCCTTATGACCCCCAAATGCACAAACCAGGCCATGCAACAAGGGTCACATATATACCCCTTGAGTTTGCTATCATAAAGAGAGTCTCTCACTCGAGGGTTGTCAAACTTCTACCACCTGCAAGACCATCCTACTCTCCCAAGATTAGAAGGCTTTGGTTACTCCCAAATCACAGAAAAATGCATACAAGAAAATAAAAGACAGATCGCATAATAATAATTTTCACAAAAGGAAATACAAAAGAATCAATTTTACATACAACCAAACTTTCCAACATAGACATGCAACATAAAAACAAAAACAAAGAGATGAACCAACCTTCAATCTGCCCAAAGGTATGCTAGAACTAGTTTGAGGATGAGCAGTCCAAATCCATAATCCTCCCTTCTACACTTAGCCCAAATTTCGAATCCAAAAACTAACTTTTCAAAATGCATAGTCTCCAAAAATGGAAAGTGGGTGATTACCCACAAAATCTCTCATTCTTGACTAAGAAGACCTCAGTGAGAGTTCTCACAGGTTTCTAAAACTGAAAAAGGAAAAAGTAAGAAAAAGACCAAAAAGGATCTCTCATCAAAAGGGAAGGTTATCTAACCTAGATGGCACCTTCTAATTTCAATTTTCGCTCACCTTAGGAAACTCACTTTTTGAGGTGACTAAACAGTCACATGGGAGTAGACACATGCCTAAAAATACTCCTAACCCATAGGTATACCTTATGGACTTTAGGAAACACCTTTAAACTACCCCTAGGAGTCCATTTGACCCCTTATAAACCCATCTGAAGTTAACTTTCGGGTCAAACTTGAGTTGACCACTCCAAAGACTCTACCCAAGGAAAATTTAGAACCACATTCAAATGTTTGAAAAGGCTATGGTTGAAACAACTCCCTTTAAGAGACAAGTTAAAATTCAAGACATAAATCAACACATGTGTCAAGTGACACAATAAAATACATTACAAAATTACACATGAAATTTGTCTCTTGTTAGATTTACACAAATTAATAAATTTAATTTAACACACATGCAACATTTACTTTCACAAATAAAATACGATACATGCAGGGTGTTGTCTCTCCAAATAGACAACCCCTGGTTTTACGAACGTACATAGGTCTAGGTTTGGTTCTCCATAGTATTTCCATGGTCACATGGATAATTTTCCTATGCATCTCAATTATACATTAGTAATTCCAAATAACCTCATATAAAATCAAACATGTGAAAAAGAATACATGTCAAACACTCTGCATACAATTGACATTAAACAAAATCAATATATCTTATATCAAAATAAATCCACATAAGTAATTATCATAATCCTCATAATTTTGATCCATACTTAAGACATGCATTCTATTTCTATCATCATAATAAAGTCCTACAAATCCAATAATGACATACATCATCTCAAAGTTATCCTATTCTAGAATCATATAAAGTTATGTATCCATTACACATCAAAATGTACACCTCAAGGTGAAATGATTTCGTAACCTGGTTCAATTACTTTTCTCACCCATCTATCCGTCTAACATAGCCCATCCTATTGAATTATAGCATTTATTAGTAAGGTCAACCAAGGTCAACTGAGTTAACTGGAGCTTGATCGGGGAGGGGCTCTACATCCTCCTCCCCTAGAGATCGACTTACTCCTGGAAGTCACATGAGCAAAATTACGAAATAGGGACATAACATTTCCCACAATTTCAATAGGGGACTCTAAATCTTATCTTGCCTACTAGAAAGATGCATTACCAAAATCAACTTATTACTGTAATTAGCTTACTATCTTCATAAGGTTAAATTCTTACATTTTCCCTTCAATCTTAGGTAGGTGTTTACAAAATTCTATCTTTCAACAACTTACGTTAATGCACCATCCAAATTATGTCAATAACACACATCAACTCCTGTAATCAAGGTTACACATGATAGTTTACTTATTAATTTCTAGGAGTCATACTTATTAAGGGTTCATGTACAACATGTTTATCCCACTGCAATTGTCATCCATGCTCGTGACTAAAGAGAATTGACATCACAATTTATCCATAATGAATCTACTTATTTTACCTCAAGGTGCCTCACAAGGGGGTTAATTACATATTTAGTAAACCACCCTAGGTGCATGATCTCTTCCAATATCTTTAGGCAACAAGGAATAATCAAGTTTAAGTTCTTTGAATCTACCCATGAGTAGGGAAATTTTCTACTCCTAGGGCCCACAATGCCTGGTATTTCTAGGCACCAAAGTTTTAGTTTCATAGGTACATTATTCGCAAAACCCAGACATTAAGGTACATAACCATCCTATTCTAAGGGAGTGATGAAAATTAATAATTCTTTTTTTTTTTTTATCTCATCCACGCAATCATCTCCATACACATGCCAAATTTACCAGTCTGCATTTATCATTACTTTCACAATTCATTAGGTCTACATCACACACACACACACACACACACACACACACACACACACACACACATATATATTTTATTTTTATTTTTTTTGTTATAAATTTCCTCTCTTAGATTACTCGCAAATAATTTTATTTAGGAGAATATTCCTTTCTTTACCTTATTTTGAAATGACATTCTTTGTTTATTTTGTGTGTCTAATTTCACTCCTTGCGGTATTCTCCCTTGACACACTATCAGTGGTTCAACGAACATGATAGACATTACGCAAATCACATCACTAGGGCTAGCTATATTAACGTCAAAATGACCACTTGATACTTTAAAAAATCAAAATAAAAGTTACTTTTACCAAGTCCAATCAAAGAAGAAAAATATCGGCAATTGAAAGATATTAAAATTAGCAACATGGTAAGTGTCATAGCTCCAATAAAAAGAAACATAAATTTAGTGGTCCTTTCATCATAAAAATAAATAATAAAAAGAAAGTACTAGCCCCTAGATCGCAAAATACTATTCAAAGAAAGTCAAAAATACTGTCGAATCAAAACTCGAAACAAGATGACCATACTAGCCATGCTATAGGGAGTAACCACAACACATCACCCAAGATCACAAGTCCTGAGTGTGTTAGGAAGTGATTATTAGACTCTTGAGATTCTTAGTTTATCTATATTCCTTTATTATTTACGAAACATCTTATACACATGAGATTTTAATCGTTGCATAGATCATGTTCCATTTTAACCTTCATGTGATTGCTATCGCAAGCCATGCTTTCCGACATAATCCATTATCTATTTAGGGTTATTAACATCCATAATTATATTTAACAGGTGATTGCACTAACTCTACCATTCTCCGTCCATTCTTCTAGGACTTCCATTAATTTTCTTGATATGCTAAACCTTGGTTCAATATTATGTAGTAACTAATGCATCGACACTTTCATGTCTTACTCACATGCGTTGGATAGTTCGGCACAAAATTGTCACTTGTATACTTAGAAACACTTAAAATTTGAAAAAAAAATGTAATCATATAATTCTACTAGGGGCCTCATTTGTTTTCTTAGCACCTTTGCTAGCTCCTTGAATTTTCACCTCTAAACATCCTTTCATCCTCGTCAATAAGGAGCATGTTGCCAAATTACTAACACTTATGGTTAAGAACCATTTGGGGTGGACTAATTGTCAAGTAAAATCAATAACGCTTGACAACTAATTCCTTCCCACACATTTCATGAGATATTTCAAACAACACGGAGAGTTGACTTATTCCCTCCTACTTCCCTTATGCAACTTATGATATCAAGGGGGTGTGCACTCGAGAAGTGACCAACACTCACCCTATTAATTAAAATTTGGTAAGAAAGAAGTTAAGAAGTTATCTTTTTCCATATTACTTATTTATATTTACTTACTAGCCAATTTTCAGCATATCACAACTTACAATTTCCTTCAAACCATGCAAACCACCTTATCATCATAATATCCTGTTACCCAATTACGGTATAACATAAGGGTGTCCAATAATTACCAATGTCTTAAGACTCCCATAATTTCCAAGTTCTCCCTTGGCTAACCACATAATTCGGTTCCTTATCCATGTTCTCATAAAATGTCTTATACTGCTTAGCTTAAAAAAAAAATTAACTTGAGTTGCCACTATCTCAATTATCTTGTTTATTGCCCCTTCATCCTATGTCTAACTATCTTGCTTGACTTGCCAAGTCAAGAACATACCTCGATGGATGGTATTCTCTTAGTTACCATCAGAGGTATTTTATTGTAGAATTAACTCCTCATACTTGATTTGATTAGGGCAATAATTGTATTTGGGTTCCAATTGAATGTTAATCTTATAAGTACTAATGATCTAAATTTCATTTATTAAATACTGAGAATATTTATAATTTAAAATTTTTTTTGTAGCCTTTGGGGTCTTATTATGCCATAAATATTATGACTAATTAGTTTCAAATTTTAGGGCTTTTAGTGACCCTTGGAACCCCTTGAATTGATATATGTTGATCTGTTGATTTAGAAGAATTTTCACTTATGTTTCACTTTGTTATTTCGTAAGTTTCCCACCTAGGTGTTATACTTTGAAGCCATAGTTTAGTTCAACTAGGTTATGAATGTAGCCCATGTTCACCAGTGTATGAACCTAGGGTTCTGATACCAAAATGTCATGCCCAAACTTTTGGGCAAAAAACACACACAACAAAAATAATTTTTTGAACACTTAATTACATGCAACCTATGCTTAATTAGATGTGACAACTTAACAGGTTGCTCCAAGCAGAACCTTAAATTATAATAAAACATTTTTCTAACATGAGTGATGAATAGAACAAATTTATCTAGAAGCCTTAGGTTTCTATGAAACTCCTAGATGACAAAGTTAGGATATTCCTAACATAACAAATTGCAATAACTCCTATAATCAAACGGAACAAAATGAATTTATAAGGACAATAATATATTCACATCGAATGTCCCCTTTATTATAGTTGCAATTTATAATTCTTAATTAGATCAACTTCTACTAATAGGCATTAATATAATTACTTGATTCAATAATAATTATTTATCTCCTAACAAGTTTCCTCCATTCGTGATAATACATCCTTCCTTTATAACTTGATTAAATCTTGCATCTATAAATTAATTATTAATTTTTTTTTTGTTTTTGTTTTTTTTGTTTTTTGATTGGTAAGAGGCCAAGGCCAAGAATTTTATTAATCATTTTTTTAAGTTTACATTACTCCACTCGTGCGGGCACCGGTAGGAAAGAGTGGAGGCGACAAAACCTCCAGCCTTGCCTGGGACCGTAGTCCAGATAATCTCTACATCTATATACAAATAGTCACAGATTCTAATCATACATCAACACCCTAGGCTAGGGTGAGCAGGTGGGAGGATTTTTCTCTCCCTTACAAGCCCTTGATTACAATTTTCATTTATCACCGAAATCCTTGAACCATGGCTTTGGATTTGAGCTGTGATTGCTTATAGTTCCTGATATTTGTTTAGAGATGGCTCTACTCTGTCTGCATGGTTAGTATTCAATAACTTGCCTAGATTATTAGTAACATTTAATACAAGAGAATTTTATCTATCAAGCTAGGGAGCTCCCTCAGCCAATTATCCTGTAAGACCTGTCATTACAGAACATATACCAAGAAATATAGACAGAACATTATAAACAACATGGTTAGAGATCCTTCCAAGTTGTTTCTAAGTGCTTGACCTTATTTTTCTAAGTTATAAGTCGATATATCATTCATAAGACAAGATTGTAGATAAAGCCTCCTATTTGAATTTTGGCCACCCAAAGTTATGAATCATCTATCTACCACCTCTTGTTTATGTGCCCGGATACTATCCCTATTGATGGATGATTTCTAGGATACAATAAGAATACCTACCTGAGATCACCCTATTAAGATGTAGAAACTCAAGGAGTTAGTCTCAAAAAACTTAGAAGAAAAGTATAAATTCGATGATAAATACCCTTCGGAGATGGAGATAGATTAGTGTGAATAGATGAGGCAGGTTCCTTAATATTTCTGCAAAGAGAATGCAGAGAGCTGCAATTCTTCAAATATTTTAAAACAAGAACTAAAGTGAAATAATATAGGATCAACCCCCTTCCTATAGAGATTAAGCTAGAGAATGCTAGAGAAAGAGCGAAATATGAGAGAGTAAATAATGAAATAAACATCTGAGGCTTTTAGCTTAAAAGGTTGAGAAAGAGGCCGATAAAAACATATGGGACTCTAAATGGATGCAAGATTGAAAAAATTTCTAAAAAATAAAAGAAAAGGCTAAAGAGGAATATATATATATATATATATATACATATATATATTTACTTATATATATCTATATAAGTGGATATGAATATGTATATATTTATATAAATATATATAAGAGTAAATGTAAATATAGATTTTATGAATAGCCCTAAATGCGGCCATGAAAGATCTTGAGAGCCTAAGACCGAACAGACACAAGGAAAGGAAAGAAGCTGAGTAGAGACCCTATTAAATAGAGCCTTGGGGGTAAGTTAAAGTGACCCAGCATCATTATACCCTATTATTACTAAAGATCAGAAAATAAGATTGAGAGGGGGCTGAGGAATGAAATATACAACTGAGACTATATATTTCAGATACTAAGAGAAGGGAAGGAACAAGGAGAATATAAATAAACATATATTTACCTAACTACATGTAAATATAGTTATATAGATGTATGTCTATAAATAATCCTGAAAGATAAAAGAGAATAGATATATATATATACATATATATATATACATATATATGTATATATATATGTATATATATATGTATATATATATATATATGTATATATATATGTATAGAACAAAAATGCACACATGAAGGGCCTGGGTAGCCTGACAGTGACTGACCATTCATACATAGAGGGAAATGTAGCAGAGCATAAATGCTTTAAACGAAATCTTAAAGCTAAGTTGAAACTTCCCAAAGTATTTAAACATGAGACATTTCAAAAAGATCGTAGCTATAAGAAAATATCCTTAAATGCAGGTGCCTAGTTATTTACTTTTCATAGGTAGCTTAAGCCCCTCAAGCAAAGCTAGCGCTACTAGTCATAATAGGTAAAGGACAACTAAAAGAGAAATAAAAGACCTAAGTAAGCAAGCCTCGTCTGAGAGTGCTGGAAAAAACTCAGAAGAAACAGAGATTGAAAGATCCATAATTTGCATTTATATAATCATATATACAAATATCTATATATTAATTATGGATATATGGCTGCATGTCTACATATGCTCAAAAATATATGAGTCCCATAAACAGCAAAGAGGCAATACCGCCTCAAGTCCATCGGAAAAAGTTTTGATAAATCATTTGTGAGGCATTCCTATCCAAGAGAATAATAAGCTAGTAAATATATCACATAAAAGTATTCTATCACTGCTGAAAACAAAAAAAAAAGGTTTTCTTCTGATAACAAAAAAAAAACCTCGAAGCTTGCCACCCTAAAGGGACTTCAACCTTTCTTTCTTGGCCTGTGGGGGGGCATGGAACTGGTGCTCACTGGTGAAGCTGCTGAAGGGACATCAGGGGAATGAGGGAGAGGCACATGGTCAGGGATAACTGTAATATTCTCCACCTCCAAATAGTTTAGCAGCCATTTCTCTTTTGGGGGTTTCTTAACTTGGAGAAACCAAGAGAGAAATAGGAGATTTTTGCTTCTAATAGGACGAAGAACTTCGAAGGCCACAGGGTCATCAATTACCAGAATGGGGGAGCGAGGAACTAGGTTATTCTTCCTGATAAGGATGTCATAATCCTGGGGTTTGGGAGCTGTGAGTTCCTCATCTATATTGACCATCACCCATTCTAATTCACCAAGGATGTCTTTAATGAAAACCTTCTTGCATAATTTCACCACAATGTCCCTATCCTTCTCAAAATGCATTGCAAGGGCTAAAAACATTGCTGCAATGTTTGAATTTGCTCTGGTTCGGTCCTCATTCATAATGAATTCCTTCCCTAGAAATTTCATTACCGCTCCAGAGATCAAAGGGTTCTGTTGGGCAAGAATACCTCTCAGCCTCTCGTCCTTGATCTTGCCAACAAAGGCCATCTGGCATTTCAACCCCAAAAGCCTGAGAGTAGTATCCATTGTAGCTTAACAGAAAAATGATAGAGAAGACCAGCTTAGTATTCTAAAATAGGACTCACACTCTTAAAGCTACATAATGAGCAACTACTTAATGAGTTGATGAAATGCATTGAGTGCAATCTTCAAGGATCAAGATCATTATTACCACTGCCTTAAGCCATCAGGAAAAGGGTACCTCAACTGTCACATCATTGAGGGAACATCAACTCGACTATGCAAAGAGTCATCAAGAAGATTTGATCAAGAAAGGGAGCTAACATGTGATGTCTGACAATTATATCTCATATGTTAGCTGCAGCTCGCCAAATATAGGGGATCGAAAGATGAAAAATAGAGAAGCAGATATCTAGGTAAGCTTTAGTCCTAGAGGAAGGCCATATCTATGTTAATAATATTAGCTATATATCCATGACGCATATATTTAGATGCTAGATAGGATAGCATGTTTATATACCTAAGCTTATTAATGTATGGTTTTGCCTCCTTCTAGTCCTAAAGCTTATCTAGACAGAGCAACGATAGGGAGAAAATGAGGCCTGCTAAAATGCCCATATAAATGCTTAAACATCTCTATCTAAGTGATCTATATATGTGTATGTATAAATATATATAAAAGTGTATATGTGAATGAATTTATATATATATATATATCTATATATATATATATATATATATATATATATATATATATATATATATATATATATATATATATATATATATATAATAAGTGACAGAACAAAAAAAATAAAAATAAAAATAAAATAAAATAAATAACTGAATATATATAAGTAAGAATGAGTAGGTATATATGTATAAAAGTGAAGTATCTACATTAGTATCTAGAACCTATCTGGAAGAGGATGAAAGGAGAGAGGAGGTATACCTCAAAAAATATATAAATGATTGTATATTAAAAAATGACTCTACGTATATATAAATATAAATAGAACAAATAAATAAGGTTTTAAGCAAATAATCACGCATGAAAGGGAAAATATTTAAATAAGAAAATGACTCTCAATATCTGGAAGTGAGGATACAAGGTTCTAAACCTACCAAGATATATATGAATATATATATATATATATATATAAGAAAATATATAAATATATATATATATATATAAGATAGTATGTAAAAATAAAATTGAGTAAATATCTATATGAGAAAGGGAGATCAAGTCTAATATAGATATTTATATTAGAGAAAGTTTGAGACCGAAAAATATATCCTTATATATATATATATATATATATATATATATATATATATATATATATATATATATATATATATATATATATATATATATATATGTATATGTTTATAAATGTATATATAAGATTAATAATTATCTGAGAAGAGAATAATAATATGAGCATCGAGGATGGGAGAGCTACTCTGTCCCAGATAGTTCTAAAAAGGTTTCTGGATTGCAGGAGTGAGAGATTTTGTTTGAATATATAGATATACATATAAATGTATATATATGCCGATAGTGTGGTTGAATAAGAGGATGGAAGGTTGACTCCAGGTGGATTTAAATAAAAATTACCAGATAAGAATATAGAAATGTTATAAGAGGGGTCACTTCGTGATCTCGAGGGTGGGAGGACTAAATGGGTGAAAAGGAGAGATGAGTGTAATTAAGATGAATAAATGATAATACAATCAAGGGATTAAGCCTAGCTCCCTGAGTTAAAGTATGGGAGAACAAGAATATGGGAATACTTTAAATGCATATTTGTCTGAATGTCAATGCAACACTGCAGGGTTCAGGGAAAGGTTTGACTATGGGGGCTGATACGAGGTAGCTAGGGTCTAGGCAAGAAGGGGCTAGCCTTAGGTTGGCATAGAAAGGAGCTTAATGCCATCAACTCCCATGTTGGCAAGCTCATCCACTCTTTTATTGCCTTCCCTATAAATATGATTGATTGTATATCTATCAAAACCTTTGCATAAGTCCAGAGCTTTTGACAACAAGGTATTAAGTTTCTAGTTAGGCATGCTCCCTTTCCTTGAAGGCATTGACAATTATAGCCGAGTCTCCTTCAATATCTAAGAATTTAACTTCAAGTTTCCTACACAAGAGCAGACCTTCCACCAGGACCATCAGTTCCGCCCAATTGTTGTGTTGATGCCAACCGGAGAAGCCAAGGTTCCTATTTCTTTTCCTTCTTAGTTATGAACAACGCATCCTATCCCAGCTTGCCCTGGATTGCCCTGGGATGCCCCATCAAAGTTTAGCTTCACCCACCCTTCATCTGGGGCCTGCCAACTGCATGTTGCCCTTGATTGAAGGCTAGCAATAGGGCCAACTCCTACAAAGGGAGGGAAGGATAAGCCCTCCCAACATTTTTTCATCTTTTCATCCCAATAAGATATAGAAGAATTTTTTAATGAGCCTAAGGAAAGTCTGTTGTTCATGAGCTCAGTGACAGTTGACTCTATCTTATTAATGATTCTGAGGACCCCTAGCTTTTCATTCTTAAACAATCGTCTATTTCTCTCCTTCCATAGTTCCCACATTATGGATGATGGGAGAGCTATCCATAAACCTTCAAAGAGACAACCCCGCCTGAGGAGAGGCCAAGCCTTGAGCATTCCTAAGATGGTGTGGGGAAAGGCTGCAAACCATTCAAGTTTATTGGTGAACCAAATCTAGCATTGGTGAGCAAAGGGGCAGTTAAGGAGGATATGATTGGTATCCTCCTCATCTGCCTTGCAAAGAGAACATCTGCTAGGGCCCTCATATCCCATTTGCCTAAATTTGTCCATAGTTAGGAGCTTGTTTTGAATCGCAAGCTAGGAGAAGATGCCTGCCTTGGGCAGATAGTTTCTATCCCAGCAGAGATTCAGGGGGAAATCTGTCTTAGGTCTTAAAAATGCTTTGGAGATGTGAGAATACCCATCCCTAGAGTTGTATTCCCCTCTTAAGGAGCCCTCCCATATGAGCTTGTCCTCATTATGACCTAAGATAATGTTCCTAGATTTGAGAATTGACATAAGTTTATGCTTGTCCCTCTCTAGGATAGCTTCATCTTCTCTTTCAATCCACTGCCATCCAGCCCCTTCCTTTGAAGGGGAGAGATAATTGTTTAACAAGGGTCCTCTATGTGATTCAAGAAGGACTCAAGTGGCACCAAAGTCATGGAGGTTTTCAATGGCCTTATACCCACCCCAAGAATCAGACCAGAAAAGGGCTTTATCCCGGGATCCCAGGTTCAAGGTTAGCC
This sequence comes from Cryptomeria japonica, assembly GCF_030272615.1. Classification (NCBI taxonomy): domain Eukaryota; kingdom Viridiplantae; phylum Streptophyta; class Pinopsida; order Cupressales; family Cupressaceae; genus Cryptomeria; species Cryptomeria japonica. Next base: position 523,371,632 of record NC_081407.1, read on the forward strand.
TATCAGAGATAATCTTTCTGCAGTCCAGCATAAAATTCCATAGGCAAGACCCTCTGGGTGGATTGGTCTCTCTAAAGATTTGGATAGGATCTTTTCCATTGAGGTATTTGTGGTTCAGTAATCTTGCCCATTTGAGGTGAGGAGTTCTGAACAATCTCCAGACCAACTTGGCACCCAAGGCTCTACCTTGATCCTGAAGGTTTTTGATGCCAATACCACCATCTTCTTTAGATGTACATATCTTGTCCCAAGAAATAAGTGAAATTTTGTGGCTACTATTAGCACCTTGCCAAAAAAAGGTCCTGACATGCTTGTTGAGCTCAACAGGTTTGGAAGAAGACAAATGTTGGCAGGAGAGCTGATAAATGGGCATAGCTGATAATACTGATCTAACCAAAGTTGCCCTACCAGCCGATGAAAGCCATTTCCCCTTCCAGGAGCTAATCCTAGTCTTGATTTTGTCCACCAAGTTGTCCCATAGATTTGAGGATCTCCTGCCCCTATCAAGGGGGATGCCTAGATATTTGCAAGGAAGGGTTCCTTGACTAATTTCTAGGGCACTACAAATCTCTTTTCCTAAATAGGGGTCTATGTTGAAACAAAAAACTGTAGATTTAGCTAGATTCACCTCTTGACCAGAGGCTAACATGTAGAAATTGAGGATGCCTTTGAAGGCACGAGCTTCCTTCACACAACATTACTGAAAAAGCATTGTGTCATCAACAAATTGCTGGTGGGTGAAAGGAGGGAGGCCACTGGTGATGGGGATTCCTTGGATCCTCCCCTCCTCTTTGGCCATGGAGATGGATCTACCTAGGGCTTCAGTTATGATGATGAAGAGGAAGGGGGACATAGGATCTCCTTGCCTGAGCCCTCTTGAGCTGCTAAAGAAACCTTCCAAAGAACCATTAACCAGAATCGAGAATTTAGGGGTGGATATGCATTCAAAGATAAGGTTGATCCAAGTTATGGAAAAGCCAAAGGCCTCAATACATTTGCATAGGAAGCGCCAATCAACTTTGTCATATGCTTTACTAATGTCCAATTCGATTAGCATGCTTGGGGCCCTATTGAGCTAGATCGAATGAATGGCCTCTTGGGAAATAATAACCCCATCATAGATTGATCTATCCACTACGAAGCCAGTTTGTTCTTCGCTAATAATAAAGGGAAGGAGATTCTGGAGTCTGGCTGCTAAGGTTTTAGTTAAGAGTTTATACAGAGTGTTGTAGAGAGCAATTGGTCTGAAGTCATTAAAGCTATCAGGATCCTATTTTTTTGGGATGAGGGTGAGGAAGGTATTGTTGATCTCTTTGAGAATCTTACTAGAATTCCTCACACCTTCTAAGGCATCCATAATTTTTGTCCCCATAAAACCCCAACATTTTTGGAAAAAGCTGGTGGGGAAGCCATCTGGGCCCAAAGACTTATCCGGATTCATCTTGAAGAGGGCAGATTTGACCTCCTCCTTAGAGAATTTCTTTAATAGGACTTTGTTGTGGTCATCAGTAATGAGTTTTGGGAGATTCTTAATAATATTGAGTTGGCCCCTAAGGTTGGAGCCTTCAAAATTATTTAATGTTTTATCAAAGAACCTTACTACCTCAGAGACAACCTCATCCAGTTTAGATAGGATGGAACCCTGACAATTCTTGATTTTAGAAATTCGATTGACTCCTCTCCTCTGCTTGGTACTATTGTGGAAGAACTTGGTATTCCAGTCCCCATCACTCAGCCAAGTCTCCCTAGATTTTTGTTTCCAGAAGATCTCTTCATAAGACAGTATCTTCTCATACTCAGAGAGTAGGCCCTTTTCCTTAAGGAAGAGATGTTCATTTATTCCCTTCTCAAGAACCTCAATGTTAACATTATTGAGATCATTCTCTATTAGGGTTTTTTTAATCAAAGATGTAACCAAAATTGATCCTATTCTACTCTAAGAGCTTCCTTTTAATAAGCTTTAACTTACTAGCAACAATAAACATCTTCAAACCTGAGAAAATAGAGCTGCTCCACCAATTCTCAATTAAGTTTAGAAAGTTGTCATCTCTAAACCACACGCCCTCGAATTTGAAGGGGCACTTTTTAGGGGCGTGGTCAGATAATAAGTTTAATTAGAGTGGGAAATGGTCAGATCCTGATAAAGGAAGAGGCTCTTCCTGTAGGGAGTAATTAAGCTCTAAGAGGCCCACATGGATAAAGAACCTATTGAGTTTCTCAGCAATGTTACAGAAACTAGATCTTCTATTATTCCAGGTGAAGGCATTCTTTGTTGTCTGGATTTCCAATAGAGAATTCTTGTTCATCCAAAGATTGAAAACTATAGCTGATGGAGGCAGTTTGTTGCTACCTCCTCTTTTGTCTATTACCTTGGTGATGGCATTGAAATATCCACCAATGATGCTAACCTTGTTCAGGAAACTTCTTAGGAAAGACTCAAGTTCCAACCATACCTTAACCTTATCCCTGTTCTGGATAGGGCCATAAACGTTAATCAGTTTGAATCTAAGGTTATTTTTACAGCTTACTACTTCTCCTCCTATCCAATTTTTCTTAATCTCTAAAGGTGTAAACGAGAGGGATCTAGAATCCCAGATGATAGCTAAGCCCCCTGAGGCACCTAAGGCAGGGGAGTGTTTTAGTTGTCTAGCACCTAGTTTTTGCTCAAAGAGGGAAATCTCAAAGGAGTTCATTTTTGTTTCTTGGATTAACATTAAGTCTGGTTTAGAATCAGAGATGCAACACTTTAAGATGCATTGTTTGTTAGGGGCATTCAAACCCCTAACATTCCATGTTATGATTTTCATGGCTCTGTGGGGAGGAACTTCCCCTCCCCTGCATTAAAAAGAGTAGATATTTTAGACTGACCTCTTGCTTCTCCATCCTTTAATCTTACTTCAGCAAGGGATATTCTGCCTCTTCTCTTACTAATTCTAGCACAATCAGGAGAGTCTTTTCTTTTATCAGAGCATAGAATGCCTAGGGTTTTAGGATTATGATTTTCTAAGTTATCTAATGTTATAAAGAGTTCATCTGTTTCTAAGTCAACTCTAGTGATATCTACTAGATTTTTGACAAGGAGATCCCTTTGTCTTTCTAATTCCTCATCATCACAGATTTCATCAACCAGTTGATCCATAAGGTCATTTACTACTTCTTCCCCTACAAAATTGGAAATGATGTTAACTTCCCTAGCCATGCAATCTCTCTTAGATTCTACAATTGTATCAGGAACATCTATCAAAGATGGAGGGCGAACTCCTGCCTCCATAGGGGCCTTCATCCATAAGGCTTGAGAGATTGGTTGATCCTACTGAGAAGCCATTTCTGGATCTTGGAGAGGATTATCTGTCTCCTCTGATTGCACTGGGGAGGTTAGATCCAAAAAAGGGGGGGCCTCGAGGGACTCCCTTTCTCTGGTGGGATGAGAGAGAAAGATGGTGGCATATTTGTCATACTAGGCTGCTCTTTCTGAGGGATCCACTCACTGATTTCTCCCTCTTCCAGGTCTTGATCCCTAAGAAAAGAGTCAACTATAGTAGGGTTGATAGAAGGCAATGGTTGGAGAGGAGAGAGAAAGGTCTTAATGGGGGATCTCTGAGGACACAGGTCCATGGTAGGATGATTAGTGCTAATACTATTAAAGCCCTCAAAGGTGAAACCCCCTCCTTCCACAAATCTGATTGGAATGACTCTAGACTTGGGAAATGATTCAGGGAAAGAGTTTTTAAGGGAGATCTTCCTTGGCATATTAACTTCGAAAGGACCATTATAGAAGGGTAATTCAAGGGTTAAACATAGATTATCGCATTTTAGTGTTATGGGCTCTAAAGATTTAATGTTAATATTCATGTTAACAATCAGATTTTGGCTAAAGAAGCTTAGGGCTGATTTTCTAACTTCTACAAATTTACCTATTTTGTTTCCTATAATTCTTAAAAAATCATTGTTGCATAATTCTATAGGAAATTTTTCGAGTGAAATATCTCTATTAACCACGTAGGAATTTAATTGTGATGGATGAAAGAGGGGTTTCCATCCTCAGCAATCAAACCCTATGCCCTTGAACATTGATAGGCCCCCGTTTAGCAAAGAATTTCTCAAATTTTGATTACCGCATTCAATAGCTAAGAAATTATTAGGAAGGATATCAATTTTTACCTGGTTATTGAAAGAAGACACCACCCAGTTAGCAATTTGTTTAGATGGGATCCCCCAGCCTTTCCACTTAGCAAAGATCATTCTGTTGTTGCAATGCATTTGATACCTAGCCTAAGTTTGGGTATCTATTTCAATGACCAGCCCGTTGGGAGTAGCTAGAGGATTTGAAGGTGAATCCAAAACCGATTGCTTAACTTCCTCCAAATTATGAAGATTCCTGAAAGAGTGACAGCCAGGGGATTCCATACCCTTTGATGATTTAACCAAGGATTTTTGAGGAAAGAAAAGGGTAGTAGAGGGATTATTTAACTGATTAGGTTTTACAGAACCCTCCTTCCGACCAAGGTTGGGATTTTTCTTGAGGCTATTTGATTGCCCTATTGCCTTTTTATTTCTATGCCTCACCACATTCCAGTCTCAATCCTAACCTTTGAACAAAGGAGGGGGAGCCCTAACCGTATCAACCAGAGAGTATTTTGTTTTTGCAAAGAAGGCTTCTTGTTTGAGGGTTCGTGATGTTACCCTGCTAGATTCCCCTGACCCAGTGTGATTAGCTAGAACAACGAACCGATTTACATAACCTCTGTGAATACCATGCATTGGATAAGAGTGCTCATGACAAAATGGCAATGCATTGCATCATTTTTTCGCATGCAGGGCCATCCTAATAATTTTTAATACCTTTCTTCCCTTTTAATTAAATTAATTATTAATATTATTTTAACGTACTAATATTAATTAATCGAGCAAAAAAAAATAATGTGTCAAACATTAAAATGTTAATTGCTCTATTTAGTATAAGATTCCATCTAGACTAAATGAGTTCGCAAGATCAAGGTCTTGGACTTATTTTTGAATATATGTAATTCCACCGTGATATCCTCTTCCAAGGAAATTATAATTATCTTAGCATTTAATAAATAAATAAATTCATTTAAGCAAAAACCCCTAAATTAATTTACAAGAGATATTTATTGATCTCAATTAATCTTTTTAATTATTGTAGGAATTAATTAAGTTAACTCTAGCAATTGGATTTTTAAATCCCATAATTTATTTTAACAATAATTATAATAATGTTAAAATTTGACTAAAGGGCTAAATAAATCCATAATGTGAATTTCCCTATAAAATTTAGTCTGGAATAGCCTAAATTTAGGTGGACTAAATAATCTCCTAAAGTCAAATAATTTATAAAGTCAATATAATTTCCTAAAAGATTGCACTCTGAAAGATATTTAAATTTAAAAAAAAACATCATATTCGAATATTTACATGCCCATATGTTTATATAAACATATATAAAATATAAATACATCATACATTAATAATCTAAAAATTAGACCTTTACATGCATATATATAATCATGTATATATATATATATATATATATATATATATATATATATATATATATATATATATATATAAGAAAACTAGTGCTGACTTTGCTATGCAAATATATATTATTTTTGTTTTGAACTTTTAAACAGATTAAATAAAATTTTCAGATTTTAAAACAAATGTATTTCTTGTTTTTTTTTTTTAAAATACCATGTAGCTAAAATTAGAGATAGACTAATCAACTTTAGATTTATTTTCTGCAATTAAGAAAAATGACAGAATTAAATAAATTTAAGCAACAACTATATTAGATTAGAAAACATTGAAATAAATCTTAGAGATAGACATGTTAATTTTAGATTTACTTTCTGCAATAAATCAAGGGATAAATAACAGAATTTAATAAATTTGAACAACAACTACATTAACCTAGAAATCATTTAAATTGACCTTAGAGGTATGCATGTTAAATCTATTAAACCATGATATGTATTTGGGAATAAATAATTAGGACTAAATGCAAGATTTTCTTTTACTAACATGCAAGCTTTCTACTTAACTCATTTCCCATTATTTCAATATGCATAAGAAGATTAAATGAACCTTTATTTTTCAAACTAACATGCATGCAACAAATACTATTTCATTAACTATTGGAAACTTAATCCAAGCTAAACATTTTTATTTTTGCAACAAAATAATACTTAATAAAAAATATAATGCATTTCTTTAAGGTGTATTTAAAATACAATATAGCCAACAATACAAATGGGTGAGATACCCAACTAGCCTCTCATTTCTATTAAATGAGGACTTTAAATAAAATGAATGCAAACCCTTTTTTTATCAAAATAAATACAACATATAGTTCTTCCTTTATATTGCTGCAACTAAAATATGGTATTCCATTCCTTAATCTTTTTCTGCAAATCGAGTAAAACCAACAACCCCCAAACTTGTCTTTTTTCTTTTCCTTCCTAGCAACTTGCAAATAAATCATAAGGTTTTGACCATAGAGAGATCACCTTCCAGCCTAGGCTTACTAGAAGCCACCCCTGAGCTTGGAGAACCAAGCCCTAGATAGGTTACACACATACAAACACAACAAGCAAGGGAAAAACATACAGTAAACACTTTCCCAACCAAGGCTACACTTCATCACAAAGTGTGATGATTTTACATGGGTGGTAGTGGACCAAATACCTTGAGGAGATTGCAAGAATGGTAGATCACAATGCCACCTCATGGCAAACAAAGATATTTCATAAGTTCATTAACCCCACATTCCTTATGCCCCCCAAGGCATTCATGCCATACTTTCTCCCCTTATGACCCCCAAATGCACAAACAAGGCCATGCAACAAGGATCACATATACACCCCTTGAGTTCGCTCTCATAAAGAGAGTCTCTCACTCGAGGGTTGTCAAACTTCTACCACCCTCAAAACCATCCTACTCTCGCAAGAGTAGAAGGCCTTGGTTACTCCCAAATCACAGAAAAATGCATACAAGAAAATAAAAGACACATAGCATAATAATAATTTTCACAAAAGGAAATACAAGAGAATCACTATCACATACAACCAAACTTTCCAACATAGACATGCAACGTAAAAAACAAACAAAGAGATGAACCATCCTTCAATCTTCCCAAAGGTATGCTAGAACTAGTTTGAGGATGAGCAGTCCAAATCCACAATCCTCCTTTCTACACTTAGCCCAAATTTCGAATCCAAAAACTAGCTTTTCAAAATGCATAGTCTCCAAAAATGGAGAGTGGGTGATTACCCACAAAATCTCTCATTCTTGCCTAAGAAGCCCTCAGTGAGAGTTCTCACGGGTTTCTAAAATTGGAAAAGGAAAAAGTAAGAAAAAGATAAAAAAGGATCTCTCATCAAAAGGGAAGGTTATCTAACCTAGATGGCACCTTCTAATTTCAATTTTCGCTCACCTTAGGAAACTCACTTTTTGAGGTGACTAAATAGTCGCATGGGAGTAGACACATGCCTAAAAATACTCCTAACCCATAGGTATACCTTATAGACTTTAGGAAACACCTTTAAACTACCCCTAGGAGTCCATTTGACCCCTTATAAACCCATCTGAAGTTAACTTTCGGGTCAAACTTGAGTTGACCACTCCAAAGACTCTCTACCCAAGGAAAATTTAGAACCACATTCAAATGTTTGAAAAGGCTATGGTTGAAACAACTCCCTTCAAGAGAGGAGTTAAAATTCAAGACATAAATCAACACGTGTCAAGTGACACAATAAAGTACATTACAAAATTACACATGAAATTTGTCTCTTGTTGGATTTACACAAATTAATAAATTTAATTTAACACACACGCAACATTTACTTTCACAAATAAAATACAATACATAGGAGGTGTTGTCTCTCCAAATAGACAACCCCTAGTTTTACGAATGTACATAGGTCTAGGTTTGGTTCTCGATAGTATTTCCATGGTCACGTGGATAATTTTCCTACGCATCTCAATTACACATTAGTAATTCCAAATAACCTCATATAAAATTAAACACATGAAAAAGAATACACGTCAAACACTCTACATACAATTGACATTAAACAAAATCAATATATTTTATATCAAAATAAATCCACATAAGTAATTATCATAATCCTCATAATTTTGATCCATACTTAAGACATGCATTGTATTTCTATCATCATAATAAAGTCCTACAAATCCAATAATGACATACATCATCTCAAATTTATCGTATTCTAGAATCATATAAAGTTATGTATCCATTAAACATCAAAATGTACACCTCAAGGTGAAATGATTCCGTAACCTGGTTCAATTACTTTTCTCACCAATCTATCCATCTAACATAGCCCATCCTAATGAATTATAGCATTTATTAGTAAGGTCAACTGAGTTAACCAGAGCTTGATCAGGGAGGGGCTCTACATGTTCAATCTCTTGACCTCTTCTTAGATGAGTTTTGTAATCACTCTTTTCATGAAATTCTCTTTCATAACTTTGCTTTATTTATCAAGGCTCAATTTTATTTCTGTAACTATGTCTATTGATATATGAACTGCTCTTTTACTATTCTTAAATGACTTTGGTATCTTTGGAGATCCGAATTTCAATAATGTTGCTACCTTTTTGTTACTCTTCCATCTGGGTACTGCTACCTATTATGTATTCACATCACTATTCTGTTGTCTTTTGAATGAATAATCTTTTATGCTATAAGGACAATGTCCTAGGCCTACACCAATGACTGGTTCACTTCAACTGTATTCCCATATTTGTCCAGTTTTGGTCACTATTCTTGTGCTTTTTCTCCATTTAAATTATTCACCATCTTTTTTGAATGTTGCTTCTAGTTTGTTGATCCCTTTTTGTATTCAACAATCATGGGACTGTTATAAGTCCTTTAATCACTATGATCTTTGATGAGGGATGCTCTGAATCTTCTTTTCGTTACTAGACTTTGTAACTTCTTTTTGTGGCTTGGTTGTTATGACTGCTCAAGCCATTATAGACCTTTGCTTTGTGAACCCAACATGGGTTGTCCCTTCACTTTTATTGCTTCTTTCCTCTGCCAAAGGGTCTCCAAATTACTTTGTAGGTTGTTCTTATTAAAATATCTAGTGTTGATAGCAGTTAGCCATTATTGATCATGGTGATTTACATCATTTGTTTGTCTTTAATGGTTTCTTTGCATGGGGTTCATAGACTATTCTAGGGATTTTTTACAAAGACATATTGAGGACAAAAAATTTATATTCTACACTAGTTCTTCATGGAAACAGCTTGATCTAAAGAGCTCAAACCCTTGATTGTGAAATGTAAGACTGAATTTATTTCCACGTATGATAAGGATAGGGTTTGAGATGAAGCTAAACTTCTTTTGGAGTTGATTGCATGCATGATTATGGCAATAAATGATTGAGATGATCTTCATGATTTATTTAACCTTATTCACACCTTTTTCTCTAGACAATTACCTCGTTTTACATACAAAATCTTAAAACAGCTACTTAACTCTTTGAGAACAGAGAAAAAAACTTAATGAAGCCTCTTGAGATTGATCACATCTCAAATAATATGTAGGATACATGTGTGAGATTGCTCCTTTTTTACATTCCAAAAGGAGATATGGCCACCATAATAAGGCTGAATGAAGAGAAAACTCCAGCAACAGTAGGGCTTTCTTTTGTGTTAACTTGTGAAGCTCTCTTAAAACCATAGTTCCACATCTTTTGTATGTGGAGAAAAAATCACTTCCTTTTCAAAGAAGTCTAATTCATTTAATTCCCTCCAAGATAGTACTTGAATTCCTTTTGTCTTTATTCCATGTAGGAAGCATGATTTTGAAAGATTTGACAAGCATGACTTATCAAAGGGAGAAAATGATGCTTTATAACTCCATCATTTGAAACCAAAGGAATTTTACTTGGATAATTTTGTCCCTCTTGTTGGAATCCAATAACACTGAGAGGGGGGGTGAATCAGTGTTATACCAAAATGATCAATTTTAGCCTTATTAAAACATGCATACACCAACTGGTATACCGGTACATACAAAATTGAAAGAAGTAAAGGAACCAATCAACCAATCATATAAATAAGAATCACAACACATAGAATTATACATGGAAAACCTCAAAGAGGAAAAACCAAGGTGGGATTTGTGACCTACAATATCAATCCACTGGCCATATGAAGAGATATTACAAAATATAAGGGGCCAGCACTTGCAGAAAGGCTTACAGCCTAGAGCACACTACTCAATTGCAAAGGGAGCCTCACTAACTACATATAAGTCCAGACTACAATCCAAAGAAGTGTTGAACTACTAAGATAACATCTTCTATGCCAGAATACAGTTTTGGTCTAAGCTCTATCTGTTTCAGTTTGAAACCCTAAACCCTTTATCGGAATAACCCTTACATAAATATCCTCACATACATAATCTCTCCGATATATTTCACATTGTATCAAATTCACATATCCATCACCATTTTTTATATCAAAATGATCTAATCCAACTAACCCATATATCCTATACAACTTATCATGCCTTATGTCCGCTTACAAAGATAATTACAATATCAAATTATATGTCAGCTAGATAACATAAATGCATGAATATCAAAAACAATTGCCAATGTTGGATCCCAGAAATGTCGGCCTTGAATACCGATAACCATATTTTAAACCATGTCATCCTACATTGCTGGTAACCAAAGAAATCCTTCTGTCCTATCGGTGCCAGTGCTAGTGTAGTGTCTGTGAAGTGCTTGCTAGTACACAACTGAACCAAAACATGAAGCCAGAACAAAATACTATGTTGCCATCAATGACAACATAGTGAAACCAACCAATTGAGTGTCAATTGCCAACAATCTCCCCCTTTGGCATTGATGGCAATACTCATGTGAAAAATGGTCAAGGTTTCATCTGTCAGTTCCATGCTACCTGCTCCCCCTAAGCTTAATATTCATTAATGCAAAATACTCCATACTCCATATCTCCCCCTAATGTATACAATTAATTCTATTATTTTTCACATCTATATCACTCCCCCTTTGACATCAATGCCATCAAAAATTCTAAAAAAGAATGTCAAAGATCTAAAAGAAACTGTACAATGAATATCCCAAAAATATCTTACCGGAGCTTAACAAATTTCAAAATGTTTGGATAAGCCTTCTCCAATAGCTCAAGATAAGTATCCCAAATAGTTTTAAGAGTGTCAGAAATAGATACAAGTCCACTTAATATATGTGCAAATGACTCTTTCTCACTTACCTTTGCCGGTGTGGGATTTCGAACCATATCCATACATTCTTTCTTATGTACACTAAGTGAATCCAACTGGGTACTCACCAAGCCTCTCAGAATTCTGGCTCTTCTTATAATTTTGTCTCTTTCCTTATCAAGAATAGAAATTTGGGCTTCCAAAATCAAAATTTGACCATCAATGGATGTAGTCAATGAATTCAATCCATCAAAAGAATTAGCTATATTTGCAATTTTCTCCTAAAATTATTTTACCTTCTTATCCACATTAACTGTAAGTATATTTGTGTTACAGCATATGCTATAAATATTTGTACACTGATTCAAAGAATTATCTATCAGTTTCAACTTTTCATCAATCTTCTTCTTCTCAGATTCAATCATCTGATCAAATGCAACTCTTTTAGCCTGAGTGAACCTTTCCAGTGCTTGCTGGTTTGAAACCTGTTGTAAGAATTGAAAATCCTTTGAAATTTTCTTAGTAATTGTCTTAAGATTTTCGGATGGGCTTGCTTCATTGTTAATCTTTCACTCCAGGACTAGTTTGTGTAAAATAGTGATTGACTGATCAATAATCCCTTTATCTGTAGATCCCTCCTTCATTAATTTTTGTGCTACCATCATCATGAGTTCAGTAGGACTCATCTTGATTATGTTTTTCTTTACAACCTGCGAGGTGTCAATTGACAACAATGATGGACCAACTACTAGTTCTCTGTCGGTTTCCCCTTTCTTCTCCTCTGATGATTTTTCCTCTATAGCTTCCTCACTTGCACCAGTGGCTTCACCACTTGGTGTAGTCTTGTAACTGTCAGTTCCTTTGTAGGATCTGTGACCTCAATTTGTACATCTATATCTAGAGGACTATTATCCTCAATATTAGTATCTTGTACCTTATCAACCTTTTCACTCTCTATATTAGCCGGTATCTCAACATATGTCTATACATTTGTATCTACCGGGGGCTTGATTTCCACTATCTTAATGTTTTTCAAAATTAAGGGTGAAGTACCCATAATCCCCTTTCCTTTTCCTTCAACCAGGGTTTCTACAGTGTCTATCTTTGATTCCAGTGAAGTAAAGAAACCTTTGTTCTCTCCAAAGAACTTAACCCATGCCTTTTGAGTCTCCTTTATTATCTCATTTAGCCTTCCTAGCATCAGACTGGTTATTCTATGTTTTCTATAAAAGACTTTTCTATCTGCCACCTCAAGTGTCCTTTCCATTTCATCTAGAGAAATAGTAGCACAAACAGATAACAACTCTTGAATTTTAATATGCTTGTCTTCTTGCATTGCTGATAGTCTTCTAGCATCTAACATATTATATAATTATGTCGGTATCTGGTTTTCAATTTCTATTAAGGCTTTCTTATAAATATGCAAATATAATAATACTGCTTCCTCTACCTCTCTTTGTTCATCATCCTCTAATTGTTCATAATAAAACTGTACATTCTTTAACATTCCATCCTTAGTGATTTCATCTACTAATTTTGCACAAGTTTTTTGGTGGAATGATAGTCACATTACCAGATTGAATTGCCAGATCGATGTCACTCTTCTTCTTCCTCTTTGCAATATCGGATGTAGTTGAAGGTGTTGCCTTTGGTGCTTCCTTCTGTGCCGGTATTTTGTATGTAATCTTCCTAACCGGTTGCTTTTAGCTTCTACCTTTATTTCCTCTATTTTCTTCCTTACAACCCTCTTGAATGCCAAGGGTGTGTCATCCTCAGATTCAGACTTTGTTGTAACAGGTTCAATGTGTACCTCTAGATTCTTCATCTTCCTTCCTTTCTTCAGAACAACATCAATTAATTCTTTAATGTCCTTTGAGACCTTCTCAACAAATTTGTTAGCTTTTCCTTATTTCTTCTCTCTCTTCTTTCAATTGAGCTCTGTTTCAACCTCTTATGATTATTGTTTTGCAGTACCACAGGGCTTCTTTGCCTCATCAATAGGTGTATCAATCAACATTTTTGCATAAGCCTCAAGGATTTGTGCGTCTACTTCATAGCCCATTTCCTCAATCCAAATCTTCTAGGGATTAATCGCTTCCATAATTGTTTCATCCTTCTTCACCATGAAGCATATGTCAGTTGAATATTTTTCTACAATATGCTTAGGAACCCTTTCCCTAGACTTCATAGATTTCTGGAACCCCTTGAAATATCCCCATACTTTATCATCTCTCTGACTGCCTAAAGTAGCAATTGACTATTTCAATTGTCTCCCTACTGGGATATCAAATGCCCATTGCCTCTTCCCAAACCTGAGTGTATCATTCATGAAAAATAACGTTAAAAAGACTATTAAGTTGCCATACCAGAAGGTTCCTTTCTTTTCTCCCTTAATATTTCCTAGGTTTATTAATAGTTCATCTAAACATCCAACCGCATAGATCCAATTTCACATTCTCTCTCATCATTTTATATGCAGCAAAAATGCAGTAACTGGAAACAAAATTCAGTAGGTTTAACTGAGTTACCTTATACCCAATGATAATGCTACCGAATTCGATGTCCATGTCAGTAATAGTGCTTATTCTCATAGATCTCCTGTCAGATGTCGCGCTGGTGATTTTTTTTACATAATCATTTGAAACCTTCTTTTCTAGATGTTGCCCAATCGATGGTAAACAAGTAATTGCCCTGATGACTTCCTTGGTGATCTTGTAAGGTCTATCTAACCAGATAAACTCCCCATGTACTTTGCTAAAAAACATACCTAATTATCTCATTTTTGAATTTTGGGATGTCCAAAATGTTGGTAAACCCTAAGTCTTCAATGTGCTTGTATGTTGGTTTGATCTTTCTAGATTCTCCCATCAGCTCACTCATGTACATACCCTTTATTTCAGATGTTCCCAATTCCTCAATATGACAATGTATGTATGCCCTAACATCTTCAATATAGACAACTTCCTTCAGAACACGGGAAAATACTCCAACCAAGTCTTGCAGGGTAGCCACATGTGGATACTACTTGAAAATTGGCTTGAGGTGGTCCTTCACCTCTACTACAGTCAGATTTACAACAAAGATAGGAATAGATGATGATCCTACTTCCATGTTTTAAGATAAATACATGTTGATCGCTTCCAGTGAAAACCCTTCACAAATTCTTCCAGTCGCCGATGAAATCGCTCAATAAGAAATCTGATTTCTCTAAAATGTCTTTGATCGCTCTTAGTCGCTCTTAATCACTCTCAAATTTCTCTAAATGCAAGGTGATCAATAATGAAGTGAATTAGACCTTTTATCCTCTGATAAAAATCCTAATCTTTCATTGACATTAATGACTATCGGTGAAAGATACCAGATCTCAAACAGAACATATTCATGCTGGATAAACATCTCCAATGTCTAGAACATCTTCCAGAACCTCTTCCCGAGGCATATGCAACATCTTCATTAATTTTTCATACCCCTAAGGAATCTCCCTCAGTTACCGAATGAGCTAACTATCGGTGCAGGAGCAACCTCCTCTGTCGGATAAGTAATCGGTGCATTTCCATCTGATGATTGTTCTTCAGTCTTCCTAACCCATCTCTGAGTATGATCTTGTCTAATTTCACTAACCTTCTCTTTCCCTTTCTCATTTGAGCCTCCATTACCAATCAGTGGATTTTTGCTTCCACAAAATTTAGCAATATGTCCAACCTCATTACATGCATAACATGTAACATTGTTCCTTTGAACTACTTTGCTAAAACCAGTGAAATTGCTTGACCTGCACTAATTAGCCATATGTCCAAACTTTCCACATGCATATAATTTAACATTCATTATGCAATCTTCTATCTTATGACCATACTTATTGCATTTCAAACATTTATCGACAACAGAATCAAGGTTTTGATTTGCTTTGTTTCTACATTGTCTAGCCATGTGACCAAATCTATTGCAAACAAAACATCTACCATTAAATTTATAAGCATTAAATTGCCTTAATGGTGCCTTATGGTTTTGATCTTCATTAGCAGTACTGGAACTCTGTCCTTGCTCAAATCCAAGTCCACTAGAATCTCCAATCTACCTTTGTCTCTTTAACAACTCATTTAGTTGTGCTAAGCTAATCTTGATTTTTTCTTTATACTCACTTGTAGTAGTTAGATCTTCTCTTAAAATTGTCATTTGTCTCTCAAGCTCTTGTTCATTACTCTGGGATTGTACTAAATTAGTTTTCAACATATCATTCTCATGAACCAACCTACTACATTCTTCAAATTTGTTCTTCAGGGATACAACAAGATTTTCTTCCTTTTTCTTTTGGTCCTCAATCTCCTTAGACATTCTCATAGTTATAGCTTGCATTTCATTTCTCATAACCATGTTCTCTTGACTCAATTTCTGACATTGTTCCTTAAGTGCATCTTTCTCTTCATCATCCTAACTTTGCAAAAGTTCCTTCCTCCTAGCTTGAACAAATGATAGCCTCTCTTGTAGGACAAGAATGAATTCCTTAGCAGAATTCAATTCATCTTGTAGCTTTAAGTTCTTCAACCTTTCAGCATCATAATCTTCAAGTGCCATCTCAAGTTGTTTCCCCAAACCCATGTCCATGGATTTCAGATTTAGGATCTTCCCCAAGCTGTTAAACTTCCTCCGAGGTACAAGGCTATGATACCAATTGTTGGAATCCAATAACATTGAGAGGGGGGGGTGAATCAATGTTATACCAGAATGATCAATTTTATCCTTATTAAAACATGCATACACCAACTGGTATATTGGTACATACAAAATTGAAAGAAGTAAAGCAACCAATAAGCCGATCACATAAATGAGAATCATAACACACATATTTATACATGGATAACCTCAAAGAGGAAAAACCACAGTGGGATTTGTGACCCACAATATCAATCCACTAGCCATATGAACAGTTACTATTTACCTATTCCAAGTTCATGACTCTTCCTCGTGATGGACTTGAATCCAGGTAATAAAAAATATCAATAGTATTTAATGCAAAGAATTTATTACTTAATGATTATATCATATCTAATGCAATTTATATATTCATGAATATGGAATTAGAAATATGTGGTGTGCCAATTTTCTTGGCTATTGATTGCTTTTGTAGATTCATAGGTAATTGGCATAAGAGGTTGTTACTAGGTCTTTGGTTTGGTTGAAAAACATGCAGGAGCTCACATAGCCATTGTTACCTCTGAGAAAGAACTCTTCAAAGATCATGGTGGTAGGAAGTCATGAAAACAATCTAGGTTATCAGTGTGGAGGATGGAAAATCAGCTGGGAAGGAAGCAGTAGCCAAACAATGATAGGTATTGTCTCGCATTTAATATTACTTGTCTTCAAGCATTTTTCATCATTTACTTCCAAGACCATTTTCAAAAAAATTGGCTTTACACCTTCCAATTGGATTTTCTTGAAAGTTTCCTCAGTTTTTTGGACCAAAATCCTATTACTGAGTTAGATTTGACAAAACTCAAGATATGACTATTTTTAATCACTATCACAAGGATGTCTTTGCCTTTTAATACTACATACAATGTCAAAACTTTGCTTACTGCTATGGCACCTTTGATACCCTGGACTATTATGACCTCTCTATGCTTCATTTTGGAAAGAATCTTCTCTAAACTATGATATTTTGTTTTGACCAAGCTACTGATTATGATCCGAGACAAAGCTTTACCAATACATTACCTAACATTTATAACTTTGATTGTCATATTTTGATCAATTTATGGTGACATGTGACTGAGTCATCCTTGCTATAGTCCTTTTCCTCTGCTATTTGAATGATTGAACTTTTGTACTCACAAATAGCTACTGCTCTCCATAATATCTTTGAAATGTTCTACTCTTGGCTAGACTTATATCTTGTAATTGTGATTATGGCATCCTTGTGCACTATCCAACATGGTGACTATCCTTAGGCATTGGTATGAGATGATGCTCTGAGTTCTTGATCTCTATAACTTGTCCATTGACTGGAACACTTCCATCTTATGCTATAAGAATGACCTTTCTAAGTCTTTGATATTGCTTTTATTGTCCAAACTTCATGGACTGTGTCTTTCATGGACTATATCTTCCTTTAGGACATAGTGACCTTGGCAAATTTCTCTAGTGTGTTCATGATCTTACAATAAAACATGTCTTGAGGTTTACATTTGATATACAAAGCTATTTATGCTAGCTTTAAGACTATGCCTTATGGGCTATTCATTGATTCTTTGTTCTATTTCATGACTGTGAAGACCTCTCAACAAGCTCTTTCACGAGAAGGATATTTGCATAGATGCCTTGATACAAACTATAACATTTTTTTTATATTACTGAGATTGTATTGATTGTTCCTTGACTTTTGATGGCCTCTACTGTTATTGCCCTCAAATACTTCCCTTGATAGTGAATATTGGCCTTACTATCATATATCCTCTGATTGGAGAACAAACTACTCTCAAGGGTTGTTGGTTTCCTATAACTCTCTAGCATTGCTGCTATAAGGCATATTTAGGCTGCTTTGTTCTTCTACTAACTTGAGTTTGACCATTGAATTGTATGATTACTTTGTTTTCTTTTATTGTGTATGCATGCTTCTCTCTATTTGGCAGAGGTGATTGCATTACTTGTATACCATTAGCTACTTGGTCTCATCCTCTGATACCCTAGCATAGAAACCTTTTTTTCTTTTCATGGTCTCTTCAACATTCAATCACTACAACAATGACCATGGCAATGTGTACCTTTTTCATCACTGTGACTTGTCAATATTCCTCATAGACTGCATTAACCCTAATCATTGTTGAAGAAGCTCTATGATCTCAAATCACTGTGACAGTGACTTCTTATGATTGTGAACCTTAATGGTGACCTTTCATGTGATTTTCCATATGCCCTATATACTGTCTTCTTTGAATACATTGTTTATTGTCCTTCTTTGGAGTTGTAGTCCTCACATGCTACTCTTAGACTATATTTGTCATCTTTTATCATATTTGGGGTCATGACTCTTAGTATGTATGATGTTCATAGTCCTTATAAAGATTCAAGACTTCTCTAAGACTACCTGCAACATCAATTGAAATTACTCACTATTAACAACTGTGACTGGGGTATTTTACCTACATAGAAAACACTACTCTTTGGATGATTGACATTTGAACTTGAAGTCTCAACACCAAATTAGGATTAAATAGCCCTTTTCTTACACTAGTCTTTATTTTCTTTGTGTATTGGTATCAGTGATTATGATTGTTCTATTCACTATCTTGATGACTTGTATCAAGTTGCTCTAAAAAACCCTGCTTATTATCCTATAGACAATACTTTTAAGTGACCTTGATCTGCTAGGTCTCTGCTATTGGAAGACTTCCTACACACTATCTTCTATTCTTTGTTATAGACTTATTTTCTCATGAGTGTCGTGTTTGGTGACTATTTAAACCAGTCACTTCATTGTCACTTAATATGTCTATGATATAGTATGATTGCCTTGGTATTGTAGACCTTTAACATTCTCACACTCCCTTCAATACTATTATAGCAGCCTCCTTGATGCTTATACTTTTAATTCCCTATTTGATATCCTCATTCTTTGATGGCTTCTCATGAGTGAGAATTTATATGACTCCATGGACTATCTTAATGACTTTTCAGGTTGATCACTATCTATTATGGACTATGGACTTCTTATTTCTTATTGCAAATCTCATTGTATTAACTATACTTCTTCATATTAATCCGCATTTCTTGTAACAATTAGTGCTCATACTTGTCATTTTTGGCCCTTGAATGGGTTGTCCTTTCACAACAATGATCTTTTTTTTTGTGATCAAATATTTTGTCACAAAAGGTACAAATAGGGATTTCTATATCTTCAAAATTGCCCTTGTCATTACATGAATATTTGTTATGACTGCACCTAGGATATTAATAGTCTTTAATGCTTCTAAAAACTGGAAAAATGTCTTCAAAGGATATTTATTCCATTCAAAGAGGTTGCAAGGTTGTCTTTAAAATATTTAGAAGCTTGACTTCCTAGAGCCACCATATGCTACAATTCACTATCTTTGATATCTTTGCTACTTAATCACCATACCTTTCATTGAAGTCTATTGTTTGGCTTTAAGGTCATTGTGCTTTGATACTTGGTAAGGGTTATGCGACTGCTAATTGATCTCCCCAAAAGGCTTTTTCATTTCTGCACGTCTGTAGCCCCACACTCTTTATCTCTAATCTTATGTGGTTTCTCACAATCTTTGGTAATCTAGAGGATTACTCATTGCCTTCATTTGTATCATGCTTTGAATGACTTGGGCACTATCCTGAAATGGATACACCCTACCTTTTGCCTTGTCATAATAGTAAGTATTCCTCCATACAGCACAAAGACCTTAGTTTTATTCACTATCTATGGTTGTGAAAAGGCTCCTCATTATGATCTTTAATAAGCATCATCATTTGTTTTATAATAGTGACTGTAAAGCGGAAAAATCGAACCCTAGTCGTTCTCCCCTCCCCAACTCCAAGGAGAGAGAAGGGAGAGTCACTAGGGTTGATGGTTTTCACTTAGGAGGGACTTTACATTCAAAAGAGGGGTTGAAACCCACAAGATCCAATCCCATGCAATGCAAGATTGGATTCTATATGAGTTTCAAGGGTTAGGACATCAAGGATACCCTCTTTTGTAAAGAAATGTGGATAGAAAGATTAAGCTAGGAATGCATGTAAAGTGGGAAATATTCACTTATAAACAGAGATAGGGATATGGTATGAAGCTGCGGACCTGGAATTAGTAGTAAAATGTCGAGACGGTGCTGTTCTGCAAATTTGAGCGAAATTTGACGGGACGATGGCGCCTGATGTGCACACAGTCCTCCGAAAAATCCGTGAAACGAAGGTGGATCTGTTCGTCTCTGCACAAGGATTCTAGATCTCCAATTATAGCCACGTACCTGCAACCTACACACAGAAAATAGAGGACGATTGGGGGGTTAGGGATGAGGGGTTTGCCTTTAGGTCAAACCCCAGTTTTGGAATTAACCAAGAAATGAGAATGCTGTAAATGTAAATGTTTGTAATGTAAACAAGTACTGATACCTTGTTGTAAGAATGTTTGTATTCTTACATGTGAAGGTGTAAATGTTGTTGTATGTTGTATGTTGTATGTGATCTCCTCTTCAATGGTTGAATCCTTGTCTTGAATGCAACACTTAGCCTTGAATGGAGACTTAGAATGCTCAATTGCTTGAAGGAATGCCTGAATGCTTGAATGCTTGAATGCTTGAATGTTTGAATATCGTTTCTGCCTTTTTTTCCATCTTTTAAAATGGGAGAGGAAATATAGTTTATATACTTGTCAATTAGGGCTGATAGACTGATTTTCCCGACCTTAGGCCGACCAGGAAATGTTATTTTCCAATTTGCAAACATAAAGACCCGAGACCCAAAAGAGACCGGGCCCAAAAATAGGGCCAGGGACCAGGGCACTGGGCGCCATGGTCCTAGGGGACCAGGGTGCTGGGTGCCCTAGTCCTGAAGGACCAGGGCGCTGGGCACCATGGTCCCACCTCCAGGGATAGTAGGGTGCAAGGAGGATCAGGCCAGGGTGCTAAGAAATGCAGCTTTTGGTGTCATGAACAAGTTTCGGGGTCTCCATTCAGGTTCCATGTTGCATCGCCATCGTGAAGACCCAAATGCAGTCGAAATTGCAAGTGTCGCAATTTTAGGATGCTACAGTGACAAGTACTTTTATTTGTCAAAGACTTAATTTAATTGGTCACTGTAGCTATTAATGGATTTTTTGGATCTATCCACTATAGTATATCCCCTTGAATTTGATTATGGCTTTAAATATTGAGGCAATGAACGCTCTCTGTAACCTCATGATACTTAGCTAAGATTGTATTTTTTTCTTGTTGCATCATTGTATGTGACTAGTGCTTCATGGAATTGTATATTCCTCTGCATTTTTTGATAAGGATTGTTCTTAGTGTCTCAAACTTACATGGTATTCTCAGAGATTGCCCTTCAAAAGGGCTCTACTAGGGTCTATGACTAGTTTTCCCTCCTTAGTTGCTCACAGAGTCTCAGACCTGAGACTACATTCACTGTTGCATGAACTATTCTTTCATGAATAATGCCTTATACCAGTCTTCATCATTGTTCTTTAAACTATATTTATTCACTTCCCATAGAAAGAAAGATAGTGCCCTTTGTATGTGATCTTTGGGGGTGTGGTCATTGTCCTCATTGTACACCCTATATGTTTTTCAATACATTGCTTGGCCTTGTATACTCAAGTGTCATTGTTGTTCTATTGTGTTCCATGACCAACAACAAACATTGTATCTCTTTATCATAATCCTTCATGCTTTGGACTGTATAATGCCCTTTTATTGGCTTGCTTGTTATATCCATGTCTTTTGACTTCTAGGGTTCTACTCTTGGGTCTGTAATATAGTATTAGCTTTCTATTTCACTATCCATTATGTTAGGTGTCGTGCTCTGTGAAGTGTACCTATACATGCAACCACAATTCACTCAATAAATCATTACAAGCAATGGTTAGTAAATTGAAACAATGAAAGACAAAACCATAGCTAATCGACTTATTGCCTCCTAGTAACTGCGAGTGTTAAAAATGATCTTAGATATGATTATGCATATTCCAGTGACTTGACTACACTTAGATGGAAGATTTGAATGATACAAATGCATGATCTAGCAAAATAGCATGATTAAGCTAAAATTTAAGCTAAAATTAAGCATGATAACATTGCTAAAGATGATAAGCTATAAGCTAGATGCCTATAGTAACAATGAAAATGATGAATCAAAATGATATGAATTGGGACATGAAATTGGGAGATAAAATTGAATTGGGACCCTTTGTGCTCCAAAATGAGGTCTATTTATATAATTTTCCAAGGCTAGGGGTGATGTGGTAGGAATTAACGGTCAAGATTGATCTAAAGATATCAATGGTTAAATTGGAGGAGGATGGCAAAGGGTGTTGGACTAAAGGGAACATCTGTCATCTCTATGGTGACAAGTGTCAAGAGGCTTCTAGAAGAGTTTAGATGAAAGGGAACACTTAGTGACAAGTGTCACAAGGTTCTAGAAGATGTTGGATGAAAGGGGACATGGTGGTAGGTAGAATGGGTTAGGTTTAGGAATGGTTAGGTTTAGGAGTGGTAGAAGTTAGGAGAATTTGAATTTAAAAATTCAAATAATATGAAAAGGATAATTAATCTCAACAACTCATAATTGATTTGTTTTAATTAATTAAGGGATTTAGAAGAAATGATTTTGGATGGAGGGAATTAATTAATTAAAGGGGTGAAATGAACCTATTTAATAAATCCTTAGATTTATTAATAAGTAGATGAATGAGAGATTTAATCAAATTGCTTAGTGAATTTAATTAAATTGGGAAGGAGGATTAATTAAACAATTGCTTATTTAATTAATTATCTTAAGACCATTTTTAGGTGTATACATTTTGCCCCTCTTTGAAGTGAGGTGTGATGACGCGTTGATTCAAAGAATAATCTCATTTTGATGATGGTGTTGGTTTGATAGGATGCCCCAGCTCTTGATTGCTAAATTCTGGTATGATGATGCCCCCTCGGGAGATCAATTGAGATAATTGATCTTTGAAGTTTTGTGAGATTGATATCCTGATAGATTTGATTTGATTTCTGCAACTATGGTTGATGAAAATGCGAGTTCTTCGATTAGCTTGATTGCTTAGATTGGTAAGATTGAAAAATCTTGATTGATTAGATTCAGTCTGGTTTCAGGAAGGATTCATCCTATATAAGACATGATCAGAACGTTTGGTTTTAGGAAGGATACATCTTGTATAAGACATGAATTAGAATCAGATCGTTTGGTTTCAGGAAGGATTCATCTTGTATAAGACGTGATAGAATTGATTAGGTTTGATTGATTGATTTGATTTGATAAGGTTGATTAGATAAAGAACTGACATTTTGTTGATAGCAAGTTGTAGAAATATTTGGATATGCTGATTGTTGATTCTGTTGAGAGAGATAACATAAGATTTGGCTGGGTTGACAATATCATGAGAGAGATGTGAGTCATTATTCTGATTGTGTATACACTTGTGATGATACTTTGATGATTCCTGTGATAGATTTAGCCTTGGATAAAATGAGCTTTTAGGATCCCATTAAATGCAAGCTAAAATGCAAATGAAAATGCAATGGAATGCAAACTATGACCGTACCAGTCACTGGATTATTTTGCATTTTTGTCATCATTGAGCATTTTGAAATGTGGGAAGTGAGTGCAAACATTGATGGTATAATTAAACCATGATGACCTGAGCACTAGTTTCCTAGATTTTGATATAGCAAGTTAACACAAGCATCTAGGAATAATTGAACCGAGATGACCTGAGTGTTGTTTGCATAAAACAGGCAGTATTAATCATTTCAATACGCAAATTGGAAATGTCTTCAATGATATTCTAATGATCATGTCCTGAGACAAATTTGCACATTTTAATGATTAATTTTCAGACAGTAGACAAGAAAAATATCATGTTTCTTCCTTGTTCCTCTAGTCAATGACATCCTGGAGTCACTCAAAAATCATGATAGCGAAAAAGCAATATAGAAAAGTTGAACAATCATGTTACAATCATTATTCAAAAAGATATTATCCACTAAAAAGTGTGTGATGTGCTTAGATTGATTTTGTGATATCTTGATAGTTGATAGTTTGATCTTGTGTTCAATGTTGGATGTGTCTCAGTTTTTGCTTGATAAGATTTGTGTAACTGTTTGTTCTACTTGTTTGATTTAGCTCAGAATTGATCAAAAGTTTTGCCCCCAGCTAAGTGCAGGATTTTGCCCCCAGCCTAGAAACAAAGTCGTTATGATATATCCAATGATCCAAACCATGGTGAGAGATTAGTTGTGATGCTTGTGTATGTACAAAGGCTTATGATGGTCAGTGTTGATGAAAGATGAATGAATGCAAGCGAAAATGATGCATGAACTAATAGATGGAAGAGATAGCTGACAAATAGCGCCTGTTTGCTAGGTTTTCACCATCTATTTTTTTTTTGCACTTTTTCTGATATTTGATTTTTTTTTGAATTTTCTGCTTTTTCAATGTTTTTTATTTTTTCTGATTTTTCACAGTTTTTTATTTTGATTTTTTTTTTTTTCATTTTTTTTCATTTTTCACTTTTTTTTATTTTTAATTTATTTTTCAGACATAGAACTTTTTCAGGTGCATGCTATTGATAAGTTCTTCGAGCTGATCTTCGTCTTATGTTGATAGCTGATATGCTCCTGACCCAAATACTGTTGTGACCACAAACGGACCTAACCAGTTTGGTTCAAATTTTCCTTTCTTTTCTTGATCTGCCTAGTTGCATGGATTTTCCTTTAGCACTAGTTCTCCAACTTGAAAGATTCATGGTTTAACCTTATGATTATAGCTCCAACAGATTTTTTGTTGATATACCTTTAGATGATCAAAGGAATTGTGTCTGCGTTCATGGATCAGTTCTAACTCTTGTAGTCTAGATACTCTTTGTTCTTCATCTAGGATGAGACCTTTTAGTGATACACGTAGAGAAGGTATCTCTACTTCTATTGGCAATATGGCTTCCGATCCATATATAAGAGAGAAAGGTGTGGCACCTATCAGTGTGTGGATACTGGTGCAGTAAGCCCATAGAGCAGTGTTTAGTTGTATATGCCAATCTTTCCCGGCATCGTTCACTGTCTTTTTGAGGATTTTCAGTATAGTTTTGTTAGATGCTTCTGCCTGTCCATTTCCTTGTGGATAGTATGGTGTGGAGAATCTGTGCTGGATTTTGAACTTCTCACATAGCTCTTGTACATCTTGATTTTTAATGGTTGCCCATTATCAGTGATAATGGTCATTAGTATTCCATAGCGACAGATGATATAGTTCAAGATAAATGCAGCAATTTGTTTTCTTGTGATATTGATGAGAGGTACTGCTTCAATCCATTTTGTGAAATATTCAGTAGCTACAAGGTGAATTTGTGTCCGTTAGATGAGGAAGGATTTATCATTCCTACTAGATCCAGACCCCATTGACAAAAAGGCCAAGATGTTGCTAAAGCATGTAGTTCTTAAGCTGGTGCATGGATCAAGTTACCATGGATTTGATATTGTTTGCATGTTCTTGCTATTTTAAAAGAATCTCATTCCATAGTCGGCCAATAGTAGCCCAAGTGTATGAGTTTTTTTGAAAGGGTAAGACCACTTGAATGAGTGCCACAAATGCCATTATGGACTTCATGTAAAGCCTTCTCAAATTCTTCTTGTTTGAGACATCTTTAGAGAGTACCATCTAGACCTCATTTGTACAGGGTATCCACAATGAGAGTATAATGGGAGGATTGGCAAATAAAGTTTCTCTTTTGGTTCTTCGATAAGTCAAGAGGTAAGGTATTGTCTTTTAAGTATGTGTAAGTTTGACCATAGCAGGAGGAATCATGTCCAATAATCTGACAGATGGTTTGGGAATCAGGACAATTAAAGGCAGGATGAAACAACTCTTCAACTAGGAATTCATAATGTTGTTGATTTTCCTGTGTCTGTAATAGAGAAGCAAGTGTAGCCGTGGCGTCTGCTACTTTGTTGTCATTTCTTGGAATCTGTTCAAAAGTTATTTCTACAAAGTATTTCTTGAAATCATCCACCATCTTTTTGTAAGGCATGAGTTTGTCATCTTTGCTTTGATAGTCATCATTGATTTGATTAATGACAAGCTAAGAGTCTCCAAAGACTTGAAGTTGTTTTATGTTCCATTCTACTACCATTTTGATAAATAGAATGCCTGCTTCTGATTTATGTTGTGTTCCTTTATTGATGCTTGCTCTTGATCCATGATGTGTTCCATTAATGATGCTTTCTCTTGGACTGATATTCAGGTGATGTATTGTAAGATATGGATCAAACCCCTGAATGTCTGTATATGAATAGGTAAAATTGATTTGCCATCTTTTGAATGGTTTCAAGTATTTTTGTCTTGCTAATTCTGATAGAGAAGCTACTGGATGTAGATCAGTTGTGTCAATGATAGTTGCCTTTGCTGGTGCTATTATGATAGATAACTTCTCTTGATAACATTCTGGTAAGGTGTCAAATCTCCCATCTTTCGGCACCTCAAGGAGGTTTTCACCGTTAGATTCATCCTTTGTTTTTACTTTTTCTTGATCTAATGTTACCAATAAATGGTTTTTAGCATTAGAATTGATATTCTTTTCTTGATTTTCACTTTTGCGACTTGGAGATTTGACATCCATTTGACTTGAAGATATGTTAGTGGAATCCCTGGTGAAAGTTGTTGCGGGTTTTATTTCATCAAGATATAAGGATATGGCATGGTCATTTGGAAAGTTATCAATAGCAGTATGTCCTTCATTTTCCCAGTCCATAGGTTCAGGATAGATTAAGGATAAAGGATCTTCAGGTTGAATAGTTTCAAAGATATTGGGGGTCATGATAGTGATGTCAGATCTTTCAGTATGTGTGTCGATGTCTAGAATGATACTCTCATCAGAATGACCTGGCATAAGAAAATCCTGATCGTCCTCGGTTAAGTCCATGTCAGTCGCATGTGATTCTGATTCAAGTAGGCTAGTTCCTAATGTTTGTTCTACATACATGTGAACTACATCGACTACTATATCTACTTCTTCTCTTTGAATTTCAAGTTTCTCTTGTTTGTTTTTCCATGATATCAAATATTCTCCATTCCCTCAATCTTTTAGCTGCATTTGTTCTTCCATGTTTGACAAGATTGATGCAAATGATTGTTCCTTGGATTGTGTGCTTGAAGCTGCTACCTCTCTGTTATGTGAAACAATGACCTCTTGAGCTAATTTCATATTATTACAACACTGCAATGGATTTGATTCTGCTGATATTGTGATTTCCTGTCCATTGTAAAGAAATTTCAGGCACTGATGACATTTTGATGTAATAGCTTGTATATCCTGTATCCATGGTCCTCCCAAGAGTATATTGTATGGTAGGTCCAAGTCTAAAACTTGGCATGTTGTGTCCTTCTACAAAGGTCCCACTGTGATGGGTAATATCACCATTCCTTTAGATGAATTCTCTTCTTCATTATGTGCTTTGATTTTTATCTTTTTCTAGGGATCAACTACATCTTCTGAATATCCTAGAGCACGGACAAGATTCATAGAGCAAATGTTCAAGCCAGCTCCCCTATTTATTAGGACACATTTAACAAGTGTTCTATGAATGAGGACTTCAATTTGCAAGGAAGCGCTATAGGGATGTTGCAAGGAATTCATGCTTGGATGTGAATGAGATGAGCTTTGAATAGGATCCTCTGAAATAGGTTTGATGGCAATTATGGATATCCCTTGGGAAACTTCAGCTTTGGATGTATTATTTGGCAAGGATGCTATGGAAGATTCTTGAAAGCTTTCAAGAGGTGTAGGAATAGATTCCTTTGGAGAGTCAATTTTCTTATGGATGGATGGATCATTGTTAGATATGGGTGCATGATTTTGATCTTCTTTAGCCAAATCCTTTAAGGATCTCTTTAAGAGGTGCATAAAAGAGCCACCTTTCTTTTGAGATGTATTTAAATCCTTGTGAGGTTTTAACATAGTTGGATTTTGATTTTGGACTTGTTTGATTTCTTTGATATGTTGGTTTGTCATATTTTCTTCTTGTGTTTTTCTTTGGTATGTCATGTTGATATGATTTTTAGCTATTGCAAATGTTTCTGTTTCTGTTTCAGGGGTTTGATTGTCCAAAAATTGTTTTGGGTAAGTGATCAATAGTCAATTTCAAGGCAATAGAGTGATATGTCACTAAAAGAGAATTCAAGTGTTTAAAAGTTTGCAAGTTTTTTGATCTTCGGTTTAGGAGTGAAATGATGGTGATTTGATAAGAACCAAGTCTAGTAGGAACAATATATCCTATGATGTGGGACAAGGTTATCCTGACCAAACGTTTCAGTTTCATGATAAAGGATGATTGATCCTGATGAGAAACTATATTTGAGTGATCAGTTTATCAAAGAGGGTGATAATGCACTTTGAGATGTTTAGATCTTGAACTTGTTGGGGGTGAGTACTTGAAAATCTTGAGGTGTTTATCTTCTAGAGTTTGATTTTGACAGATGATAACTTGACTAAGCAAACCAAGTAGACAATCTAAGCACATATTGACAGATAACAGATGTTTATGCTTACTGCAAATTTTTCAGGCAGAAATGATAAATCTGAAACAAGCATGTAAGACATAGTTCTGGACTGACAGATGCAGAGTTTCATACGACAGATTATGCAGCATAGAATGACAAGAGATACAAAACAGAACGACAAACTAGTGACTTCATGTGTAAAGTAGTGTTTCGTACGACATAGAACCTTGACTTGTACGACATAAGATCAAGCAGTACAACAAAATATCTTGACTTGTACGACAAAGGATCAAGAAATATGATAGAGACTTCTAACTCGTATGACATGTATTTGAACAGTGATAAAAATTGTTTTTTGTTTGAGTTTGGATCACTGAATTTTGATGTTTTACTTTGGTTTTCCAATTTTAAGTGTCTGATTTTTCAATTTAGGGATGAATAGACAGCAAACACATGATGTGATACATGACTCTCAATCAAGCTAAACCCTAAGGAAGTTGGTTGAGAATGAAAACATATGCTTGCTGACTTAGGTACACAACCAATAGCTAATCATAATATGGCCACTGAGTCTCACGCAATGGATTCTCAACACCGTATTATCTGACTCCAAACACTAATAGGGGCACGATATGGCAAGTGTCTTGGGAGAGTTACTATCTCTCTTGCACAAATATTATCACCCTTTCGGAGGTGAATCGGGTAGCTTCTATTTTAACTAGCACTACTAAGGGATATGTTCAGCGCATCGGGGTATAAACTCAATTAAGAGGTCTCCTAGCCTTGAAAACCATGGTTTGATATACCCGAAGGTACAAAGGAGAGCTATTCCCAAGCATTGTCGTTGCTTTGATTTTCATCAAAGACACATTTATTTTATAGTGGTTGGATTACTTGGCATTAGCCATTCCCACTTAGGTCATTCCCCTCTCACCAGCCTTAAGGGCTAAGAGTTAATAACTCCTCGGGAGGGCAAGCCTACTAAAGAGATGCACTAATGAAAGCAAAAGATGAGTCTAGCTTTATGATCACCTAAGAAAGGTGAGAGCATACTCACCTATCATCAAAGACACACAAGACATGATAGTTCATTTCTTTAAGCCCAAATTGAAGTGTACCTAAATATCTTAAAGAATACACAAATTTTTTTGCTAAATCCTTAGGCAACCTAAAAAATAGATCCATTAGTAGTCATGATTGTGTTTTGAATTTGTCTTTGACAAGCGTATCTTTGAAAAGAATCCTGCAGAAAAGAGTTAGGCTGCAAACATCTCATAGACAAAACAAGATTAGCATTAGTGATCCGAACTACGAAATTTTCTGGAAAAAACTATATGAAATTTTATCCTAACTTCAAATAGGCATAACTTTCTGCTCGGGACTCAAAATTACGAATTGTTTAACTCATTGGAAAGGTCTCCAAGAGTTGTAGATGAAATTTTGAAAAAGCATAAGCTAGCTATCTATGCTTTTTCGGCACTTTCAAGGGCTAAAAATGACCAGAAGGCCTTCAAAAATGCAAATTACCAACGTATAGGAAAACTTGAAAATTTAATTTGTAGTTTATGAAAAAACATGGAGAACCAAAGACTCGTACGACATGCTTTTCCAGTTAGTATGACAAAACTTTAGATTTTGCACAGTGATACAAATAGACTCGTACGACATAAGAATTTTAAGCCAAAAATTTGTATGAAATAAAATTAGCTCTAGTACAACAGTGAAAAGCATGTCGTACGACACAGGAATGAGCTAGAACAAGTAAAGAATTTTCAATGTAAAAGCTTGTACGAGTCAGCATTATACCTAGTACGAGTCAGGATGAAGTGTCATCCTGGGCTAAAAGGTAGTTCGTACGAGTTGGAAAATCAACTCGTACGACATTCTGATTTTGATCTGGCAGAGATGAATGTTTATTGAAGCTTGAGAGGCCAAAATGATGATTTTTGCCCCATGGTGGGCACCAAAATGTCATTCTCTATGAAGTGTACCTATACCTGCAACCACAATGCACTCAATAAATCATTACAAGCAATGGTTAGTAAATTGAAACAATGAAAGACAAAACCATAGCTAATCGACTTATTGCCTCCTAGTAAATGCGAGTATAAAAAATGCTCTCAGATCTGATTATGCATATTCCAGTGACTTGACTACACTTAGATGGAGGATTTGAATGATGCAAATGCATGATCTAGCAAAATAGCATGATTAAGCTACATGAGTGATTGATCTAGCATGATTAAGATAAGATTTAAGCTAAAATTGAGCATGATAACATTGCTAAAGATGATAAGCTATAATCTAGATGCCTATAGTAACAATGCAAATGATGAATCAAAATGATATGAATTGGGACCCTTTGTGCTCGAAAATGAGGTCTATTTATAGGATTTTCTAAGGCTAGAGGTGATGTGGTAGGAATTAAGGGTCAAGATTGATCTGAAGATATCAATGGTTAAATTGGAGGAGGATGGCAAAGGGTGTTGGATTAAAGGGAACATCTATCATCTTTATGGTGACAAGTGTCAAGAGGCTTCTAGAAGAGTTTAGATGAAAGGGAACACTTAGTGATAAGTGTCACAAGGTTCTAGAAGATGTTGGATGAAAGGGGACACGGTGGTAGGTAGAATGGGTTAGGTTTAGGAGTGGTAGAAGTTAGGAGAATTTGAATTTAAAAATTCAAATAATATGAAAAGGATAATTAATCTCAACAACTCATAATTGATTTGTTTTAATTAAGTAAGGGATTTAGAAGAAATGATTTTGGATGGAGAGAATTAATTAATTAAACGGGTGAAATGAACCTATTTAATAAATCCTTAGATTTATTAATAAGTAGATGAATGAGAGATTTAATAAAATTTCTTAGTGAATTTAATTAAATTGGGAAGGAGGATTAATTAAATAATTGCTTATTTAATTAATTATCTTCAGACCATTTTTAGGTGTATACATTAGGCATACTCTTTCATTTCTTTATTGACAATCTAATATTGCATGAAGTTTTTGCAAAATTTCTCAATAGCTTTCATGTAAATGCTTCAACATCTTTCTATAGCTCTCATGGAGTTGTTGCAATGTCTTTTGTTTCAGATATAAAATCATTGCAATTATTTTAACACACACATGCAAGTACTATTTAAGTAATGGTTGTTTTATTATGCAAACAAGGGTAATCATTACAAATCCCAATTACAAGAAATGTTTATGTTGGTCTCACTTGTAAATTGCATGGATTTTGTAAACTTCTCTTTCATATTTTCTTTGCTACTTTACTTGATCATTTACTGGCTTTCCACTTCTCTCAAAAGAATTTAAAATTATTTGATTTGTTTAGTTGTTACTATAGAGAATGACAGGATTTGGCTTTACTGTTTTTATTTGGTTAACTATCTATTTGTGAAGTATATTTGAATATTTAGATAAGACTCATGGTATATTTCATCTTTGTCATACTTTATGATGAGCGGGGAAAGTTTGGGGATATTGAAAATCAGGTCTTGTGCTGACAACGCATTGAAGAGATGGAACCAAATATTCGATATTGTTTATACAAAATGGGACAATAAAACATAGAGAGTTCTGAGCTTCTAGACCTTAGCACTCAAAAGGCCTAACGCTTGACCTTTTGCAGGCAAAATTGGAAGTAGGTTTCATATTCTTATAAATTTTTATTTATTTTTGAATAGCCTTTGGAATGATGAGTTGGCAAAGAATAGTGTTCTTAAGAATATTTTATCTATGTTAGATTTAATTTTCATTCTCTATGTTGGATATTGTTTTTTTTGGCACCATCTAATTGTATGTTATGTTGGATAATATATATGTAATCTAGTGTGTGTATCTTTTTTATGTGCCATTCATTATTTTATAGTTGTTGCTTGGGAATCAAGAATGACTCATTATATGTTGAGATTCTTCACTTAGGAACTTGGTATTATTCACTTATATAAATACACATGTTTTGTATAGTAAATTGATCACTATGAAGTTTCATACAACAAAAATGAACAAAAATTTCATGTTTTGTTAAAGCACTAAGTTCTCATTGTGACTGCTAGCTTATGGTGTGGAGGTGGTTTCTTAATAAGTGGATTTCTACGTTGTCATGATAACTTAAAGGGAAAATGGAAGGCTCCATTGATTGACAATCCTGATAAGCATTTCTTTTTAAATGGCGTATCATTGGGGTTTCAAATCTTTAAAATCTTATGGTCTCCAATACTCTAATATCTGACACTATATTGTAACCGTATTGTGAATAAAATTCAAGGATGACCTCGAGCTCTATGTATACCCCAATTTGAAATATATTGGAATTGAGTTATGATAGGTTCATATATGTATTTCATTTTTAAAGTTGTCAACTCAACCTACTTGCAGTGTCTTGGTTGACTTTGACTAATTGATTCCATTTGACAATCCGTGTTTTCCTATTTTCTTGTACAATAGGTCAAATCTAGAACCTTATTTGATAATATTTTAGTGTCTGATGACCCTGAACATGCAAAGGAGATATGGGGCAAAAGCAAAGACGTGAGTCAATCTTGTTGTTTTGAAATCCTCTCTTTTAGATATTTTAGTTAATTATAGAGTTGGTCATTGTAGATATTTTAGCTAAGTGTAGAGTTGGTAATTGGTCATTGAAATCCTCTCTTGTAGATATTTAGATAGTGATGTGATGTCCTTAAAAATTAATTCTTTGTCATCAATTACTTGATTTTGTATTTGTAGAAATGTATGTTTATAGGCTAACATAGGGTACATGGTATAATTATACTTTAAAGGGTGCTAGCTCAAATGGAAGAGCACCTGCTTTACAAGGGGGATGGTGGTTCAATTCCATCGTGCCCTAATATGACTAAATATATGACTAGTTGATGGTAAAATAATGATTAGAATGACTAAATATACTACCAATTAACAATAATCAATGACTAAATAAATGACTAGTAAACAACAATCAATCACTAAATTAATGACTAAATCAATGACTAAATAAATGATTAAATCAATGACCAAATTAATGACTAAATCAATGACCAAATAAATGACCAAATTGATCAATACAAGCAACCAATAAATGACTAAAATAGTCTAGTCATAAATTTGGTCACGTGATTAATGACTGGCAATAAACTACTAATGGTCACACAATCAAATTTAGTCATTTATATGCAATTTTTGGTAGTTTTTTTAGTCATATATTGTTGTTTTTGTACTAGTGATAAGTGTGTTTCATGTTAAGTTTACCAAAATGTAGAGGGGATTGTCTATCCTCGAGGCAATAGGATATCAAGGAACAAATTGACCTTTGCTAGCTCACTTAATTGGCACTTTGGTGAGCCAAGGAGATCAATAATAAGGAAGGAAAGAAGCTATAATACATTACAATTAGAAATAATTGAATATAAAAAAAATAAAGAGTAACGAAAATGTTCTAATTGTAACAAATGAGAATCAATAAGATATGGAATTTACTACTAATCTAGGAAGGTCTTTATTTTTGGATGCTAGCACATTGTAGGGACATCTACACGTTGCACTATTGTTTGCATAGGCAGAGGATAGAGAATTACTAGGAATCACTTCAGAACCAACTCTGTGCTCCTTGAATCTATTCACCACCTGCACACACTCATATAGGGAAAAATGTTGGGGTTGTATAAGGGCTTGCCTTAGTGAAGCCTCCACTTTGGTGTTTCCACCTCCATGGATAGCCAGATAGATAGATTTTGATTAAATGATAAACAGATAATGTAATGGAAACAAACCTCACTTAATGGAGGAAAACCCTTATTAAAAGATATGCAATAGATAATGTTGGGACTCATTAAATTTGAGTAATTTGAGAGGTCCAATTCAAAATTTTGCTATTTCATTTTTAGAAAGGCACCTAATCTCATTCAAGTGGCCTAGTTAGAGAGAGGGTAAAAATGAAGCCAGTTGATTTTCAAAGGGTAAGGCTTGGTAAATGTGTCCTACACCTTTAATTTAGCCTATGAAGTGTTCTACAACTTTTTGAATTCATTTTGGATCAATTGATCAGGTACCCATTTCAAGGGGTGAGCTAAAAGTGCAAGTTAGGTGCATATGCAGATTTTATTAAGTGGCCTACTTTGAGTGCCTATATCTTTTGCCCAGTTGATTGTCATATTGAAATTCAAAGTGCACTGAATTCTATGCATAAAAATGAGTCCACATATCAAATTTTAGGTCTTTATGAATCCATTTTCTCAGTTTGGTAAGCCCAATCCGTTTGCAGTTTGCGTTGTTTGACAAGTCCCTATTTCAGCTGCTAGTCAGAGCCCTGCTTTGCACGTGTAAAAGTCGCCCTGGTGAGTGTCATGTCAGAATGTTTTTTCCAGGCTATTGCTGATAAAAAGACAAGATATGTTTCAAATTTCAAGCTCTTGCCAATCCGTTTGATCATTTTTCAAAAGGGTTTCTTGAGCCACCTTATTCAGTGTTCCACATTTTCATTGCTACATTAGTTAAAGAGGCTATTTTCATGAACGCACTTTTTGTAACTAGTCAGGTTCCCGATCGAACTAAGCATTCTAGGTTTTGATATGTACTTCAAGGTACCTATGCCTCAGATTTGGGGGTCTATGGAGATTGTTTGATATTTTTAAGAAAGGCATCATGAGTTCCCTATGCATTGACTTTATCAGGTTTGCAGTGTTGACAAAGCCAGTTGGTCATCTTTGACCATTAATATTTCTTCACTCAGGATTTTTCTTGAGAAACGGCTTGGCAAAGTTTATGTTTGTATATCAGAGTACATGCTTGTCAGTTTGCGAAGTCCAGAAAGATGTTTTGACCAGTTTGAAAATTACATCTTTGCGATTAAATGCGAAAATGTGGCGTAGGCGCCTGAAAGTCGCAAAACTCAGTTTAATGATCTGCAAATGGTGTCGATTGATTCCAGAGGTATGTTTAAGGTTCATGAGGCATTTTGAAGGTCATTTACATGTAAACGATTTTTTTTTTAGCCGGACCCACTTTGGGGCCCGACCTGGCTCATGTCCGTGCATTAATTTTATGGTAAAGTGTTCTTCATGCATGCTAAATGCATATTACCATTAGTTCGATCCTCATTATGATCCTTTATGTCTAGTTACAATGGTGAAGGAAGCAAGGTACTATGATATTCTAGGAGTGGAGCCCAATGTTCTTGCTTATGAGATTAAAAAAAGCTTATTATATTAAGGCAAAGCAACTTTACCTAGACAACAATCCCATTGATGTCATTAATGAAGCATTTCTTACTCATGATGGTGCACCAAATGCATCACATGCTTTTACAATTAATGGTCGACCTTGTGAATGCGTGGCAACTAGTTGGGCAATAGTTTTATAAATTTCCAAGCAAATGTGATTGCTGAGCGTAACACCAATGCAGAAGGTTTTTTGAAACTTTCAGCAAATTCATTTGGCAGGTGGAGTTTAGTATCCAAAACCCCTATCAGTTTTCTCTTTGGCATGGTGTGTAATGGGTAAATTCCATTATCCAAAGCAAATGCAATTGGCATAGTGCCAAAATCCTCCCATGTGTGGTCTTTGGAAGGCAAT
Organism: Cryptomeria japonica; assembly: GCF_030272615.1. Lineage (NCBI taxonomy): Eukaryota > Viridiplantae > Streptophyta > Pinopsida > Cupressales > Cupressaceae > Cryptomeria > Cryptomeria japonica. The sequence continues at coordinate 523,407,681 of NC_081407.1, forward strand.
GGTCTTTGAGTAGAATTAAATTTGCACCCTTTGCCAGCAAATCTTCCTTTCCATGATGTAGATAGAGGCAATAGAAACTTTGAAACAAATGCTTTTAGCAAATGAATGCTAGTCAAACCCCCCTCACGTGCCTCCCCATCTCCCTGCTAGCGGTGGCGTTTGAGCAGGCTTTTGAAACCTTGAGCAAATAAATCTCTAAAACAAATGCAAAGTGCAGGCATAAAGCTACAGACCTTGCTTCCTCCCCCTTTGTGTAGTGTTTGGGTTGAAGAGCCATTAGAGACTTTCAAGCAATGTAATTGGCAAGATTAATGCCAATCTCCCCCTATTGTGAGAATGCAGTCATCCCAGCCATGGCAAATGTTGAAGGGATTTTAAAATTTTCAAGCAAGTGCAGCTTGCAATGTGGCATAGAAGGTGGAGGAGGGGCGTTGAAGAATGTTTCAAGCTAGCACATGTAAACTAGCCATTCTCCTCTGCACTATGGGTAAAGCCCATTAAACTTTGAAATTAATGTAGATATGTGTAGTGTTTGGAGAGGCATTTTAAAACTTTTCAAGAAAATGAAATTACAAGGTGTAAACTTGTTTGATCCTCTCCCTCTGGTGTGGCACGCCATGAAGTAGAAAGACAAAGAAAACTTTTAAACCAAATTTCATTGGTAGCCATTAAAACACTTAGGAAAGATTCAAAAAATGCATTCCTAGGCATGAGCATTTATCCCACATTGTTTGGGCAGAGGGCAATTTCAATATTTAAAAGTAGTGCTCCAATATACTATAGTGTCAAAGCCTTGAAGGCTTTTGATGCAAGGTGTCGACTGGGCAACCAAGTGGACCCCACGCGCACGAGCGCGAATCCTGAAGTGGCCGAAGAGTCAATTGGTGACTAGGTGGACCCCACGTATGCACGGATCTTGAGGTAGGTAGGTTTTGCAGAGAAAGAACGGATTAATGAGTGAGCAGGTTCATCGCGATCAGACGGCTGGTGTTGTTTCGCAAGCCAAAGATGCTCTAAAGATAGCCTTCGCGAAATGGTAAAGATCATGTAGGTTGAAGAAGATCCAATGATCACTATTGTTTCGCTATCTGAAGTTTCTTGCCCATTAACCATCGCGAAACAACGAAAGATGAGGTGGTAGGTCTGGGTGGTAGGTGAGCTGGTGGATCTCGTAGAGGTGGCGATGACAGAGCAGTCCAAGTGGTGAATCAGTGAGGTGTCATCCCAGTGGACCCCATGAGAAAATCACAAGTCGCCATGTGGCAGGGTGCAGGCCAAAAAATGGATGAAAAATCAAAGTTAATGACATAGTCCAGACTATTGAGAAAAATCAAAAAATTTAAATGATGGCCTGCATTGAGAGATTATTTCGCCCAGGGGTATTTTTTGGCCAAATATGCAAGCATTATATATCACCGAAAATCTCTCGGAATAAGGAATTTAGTCATGAAGTTTGTTTCAACAAATATGAGATATTTTGAGAGCCGTTTCCATGGGAAGGAGAAAGGAAAATATCCAGTTAGAGAAAGGGGACACTTGGCAATGTGTTATGCAGACCTAATCTTTTCCCTCCTCTTTTTATTCTCATTTCTTCTTAATTGTAAGGGTTCTAGAATTTTGGAGGGAGTGCTCCAAATTTCATGGTTTCCAGTTCTGAATCTCTTTTCCAAACCTTATAAAACTCTTTGGTTCTTGTTCAGGGTATAGAGGTTACATTGCAGTATTGTAGATTGTTTTCTAGTTGTAGGTTTTACTTGTGTCAAGCATGAGTAAATTTCACAGAAAATTATCTCTAGGCATGTATTTCATTGTTATAGATTGAATCCTCAAGGAGGATGGAATTTGCCAATTTCTAGGAGATTGTTGTGACTATTTGTAGGTATCCTTCAATGAAGGTTTTAAATTCTGTAATCAGTCATAAATAATGGAATCTGTATCCAAGATCTATTGATTTTGTAAAGGAATTGAGTAATGCATTAGTATAAGGTATTGATGTAGGAATATCTTGTAAGGAAAACAAATTTGCAGCTATGATTTGCATTTTGCAGTTCTGTGTGTGACTCCATGCCCAATGAACAAGGCACTGGTCTATGAAGGATTTGGGGATACTTTCAGATTTACAAATTTAAAGAAAAATCTATTTTCCCTTTGTGTTTAGGGGTTATATTCCATTCATTCTAAGCTCTGTTTCATCTATTGTTTATACAGATCTAGCCAATTTGTAGTGTTTCTTAACTTATTGATCTTGTGAAATGATCTATCTGCTTACTATTTGATGTTGTCATAAGTGTGTAACATATTAATTTCATGCATAAAAAGGGTGTCCCCCCCTAGGTCTAGCAGAACCTAAAGTGCAGGGGGATCAATTAGGATCCTATGTTATGTTGTCCAAGTCTTGATGTGTTTCATAGACTGAAATTGGCCATTTCATAGAAGGATTGCAGGTGAGCTTGGGTTAACCAGATTTGGTGAACAACAGATAACATAATAGAAATAAACCCCTATTACAAAAGATAATAATAGATAAACTTTATTAAATGCAACTAGATGATAATTGTACTTAAATATTTGATAGATGAGATTGCATTAAAATGCAAGAGATACGAGAGAAGAAATGTGTTACTCAACCAAGACCCCTCTCTTGATATAGAAGCATGATTGAGATTTAAGAGAATACCAAACTATTATAATATTAATTGAGTATTTGATAGAGTTTCATAGATCATGAGAGAAAGAGATCCAAGAGTGAATTCTTGAAAATATGATGAAAAAAGAAGAGTTTTATTACTTATCATAGGTGGGAATGACCATTTTGGATGCACACAAGACAAGGGACATGCGTCAACAGAGGTTTGATGCATAATATGCTCATTTTAAATTTAAGATATTCTCAGTACATTTGCACACTACACATACGTATATGCATTGTGATGTCATATCACCAAGTTAATCCCAAATCTAGATTAGGGGTGGCTAGCGCTACATTTTCTTTAGGACTAATGATGTCAAAATACTAAAATCTCCATCATAAATGCATTGGCCTCAATTCAAAAGTGTAATAAAAGCACTAGGTCCAATTTGTGACACTATAGTTTCATCAAAAAGAACAACCAAGAATGCTAATAATAAGTCTCTTTAGCCTCTTTTATAACTTTTTTAGATAATTTTTTTTAATTTTAAAAACACTTTTAAATAAATAAACATTTTTTCTCTATAAAAGTGACTATTTCATTTATAACTTTTTTAGCAGTTTAGTTCCTCATAATTCACCTTGTTAAATAATTAAAATTAGTTTCCTTTTAATTTTATTTTTTCAACAACTCAATGTTTAATTATTTATTTAATAAATATCTTCCACACATTCAGCCAAATTGTGAAAAATACAAAAAATTCTCAAATGTAAATTTAAAACACAACATACTTTGAATATTATTAGAGATCAATCTAATTAAAACTTGACACATTTTAGAGATAGAATAGTCTTCCAAGAAGTTTTGAATGCACATGAAATAACAAAATTACCTCTAAAAAGTATCAACAAACTCATATCAGTGCCTTGAACACAATGCCAACACTTGAACTTTGTTTCAAAAAGTTTATCACTCTCTAAGAAAGCTAGAGCTAACAAAGATGTTGGAATGATAAAAAATTTGGACATTACAGATATGGGTCAAGCACTTGAGGTTGCAATGTTTGTAGAGTAAAAGCATTAACATGATTATAATCACATGAAAAAGAATAAACTTAAGTTAGGGTTCTTTAAAAGGCTGGCTAAATATGATATTAAATTTGGAGAAGGCTCTTAGATGAACATTAATAATGGACTCAAAAGGAATGGAAATAAAAATAGGTCCAAGCATAAGGATAAGAGGCATAATCCTAGAGAAAAATATAGGGAAGAGAACACATATCCAATGATAGGTTGTTTGACATGTGATGGAGATCCAATGAATAAGGATTACCCCCAATTGAGTTGAGAATTAAGGGGTCAATCCAATATTCATTATATAATGGATAGAAGAGAAGCCAATTATTAGGCCACTTTGATCAAGATTCAAGGTACTTTTCATGGTATTTTAATTTCTACTTGTTTGTGCTGAATTTGAACCTATTTGTAAACCCTATAGATACAACCACTAGCCCTACATCTAAAAACTAGTTCAATAAAACTCAATAGAGAACTATTGTATAATGTACATAAAACATAAACCAATCATGATTACACCTTCAAATTCATGATAGGATTCTTTGCATTGTTCTCCTATTCTCCATGATCTTGTGTTTGATGATGTTTTCTCTCAGATATATATGCACTTGCACAAGATCTCAAGGAAGAATGGATATCATTGTGATGATGTAAAGCTAAAAGTGTGATGATTTATACTCTAGCTAGATTTTGGCAGAGCATAGGCATGATTGCTTGTAGATGTGTTTGAGGAATGAAGAGAGAAAGCATATTTTATAGAGATCATCCTAAAAATGGAGGGTTTAGATTAAGAGGTATATGAATGGCCAAGATCATATAGATGAAAGATAATTAATAGGATTAAAGGGTGGGTAAAGATGATGGGAGGAGATTAAGAGGTGGGTTGACCTTGGAGAAAACATAAAGTGAATGAAGAGACAATTGACACTTGTCATAGGACTATGATTTTAGATTATGATCCATGTGAACAAGTTGGAGGGCTAGGATTAAAAGAGGAAAAAGGTAAGTGAATTAATTAAATAAATCTTTTATTTATTAAATTTAGGAAGGAGGATATAAATAAATAATAAATGATTATTTAAATTAGAAAGAAGAGGCCTAGTGAAATAATTAAATAAATAAAAATATTTAATTAGTTACTAGTAGAATAATGGAAAAATAATTAAATAAATAATAAATATTTATTTAATTGGGTTAGCAAAATCTTAGGTTAAAACTACATTTTGCCCCTCTTTGAGACAATTCTATTTATCACATTGTTTCAAATAAGATTAAAACATTATGAGTAGGAAAGGGATAAGTATTAGAAGCATGGTGTTCTTGTTGTGTGACAAATGAGGAAGGATGAGGAGTTAGCAGGATGATGCCCCCTCAAGAGGACATATGGGTTAGGAGAACACATGTGTTCTCTCAAAAGGAAAGATGGGGGATAAGGCTAGAAGAAAATGGATAAGGAGATGATATATAGGTGGCCATAGAAGTAGCTATGGATATGAATGTATGGATAGAAAGAATGAGGGTGATGGAATCTTGTTCTTATATAGTGTTATATGATCATTGAGATTATGATAAAACCTAGATGATTCACATACCATTTGCAAGGAGTAATAAGACAAACTGCAAACAACAATCAAATGATAAAATTAATTATCCATCCTTGCTTCTCTAATCACTTGTGGATATCCTTGAGTAGTATAGGTTCATGATAAAAGATAATTCAAATAAAAGTTAAGACTCCCTGGACCAAACAAGTCAACAAATATTTAGATCTTCTTGCCCAAGTTAAGTTCTTTTGTTAAAATGATGTTTGATAGGATGTCCACTATAGGAAATATGTACTCGTAGGACATGATATCTGATAGGGTTCCTATTGTAGGAATGATATATCCATAGAGGAATGTTGTTTGATAAAGATGCTAAAATTGATAGGCAATTGATCAGTAAGTTTATAGACTAGCTTCATAGTTTTTCTATTAATTTGTGATTTGTTTTTTATTTAAAAAGTAGTGTTAACTAGGGTGTTGACCCTTTATATAGCCAAGAGCTATCAACAACACTAAACAACACTAATAGTTCAAAACATCAAAAAGAAAAGACAAAAATAATTCGACAACAAAACAAGAGGGCCCAACCTCAGAAAGAAAAGAAGACCAACAACCAAAGACCTAAGGGGCTGATTTACGGACCCCAGTCATCTCTATGACCTTATCCCAGTCATCATAGAGGAACTCATACAACTCCCTGGCCACCTCTTTATCAACATCATATACAACAGTTCTTTCACAGAGGGGGGAGAGTTTTAATGCAGAGCTATGAAGCACCTCTAGGTAAAAATTGTTGATACTGACCATCTACTTGTCTCTAGTGTCCACCCTATGTTTAATTTCCTTAATTTCCTCTGTGAGCTCCTTGGTTTGCAGAATCGGTCCCAGGCTATCAATGTGGGTCAATAACTCGCGAACCTCACTGCTAAGGCCCTGTAACTGCTCCACACTAGGGTTACCCTTAGGAACCGCTTCTTCATCCTTAAGAATATCCTTATGCTCCTTCTGCATGGGCACAATCATACCACCTTTTTTATATTTTACATCCCTATCAGAATCCTTGTTTTTGACCCCATTTTCCTTGGGAACCCTTACAATAGCCTGGGTTCTAGAATCTAGCTAAGAGGCCCTTCAGACAATTGGGTCCACCATTTCCATAATCTCATCTAAGTCCAAAAGGTCAATTTTTCCAACAGGTTCCTCATTATCAAAATTCAAATTCTCGGTCTCCATAGGGGCCCAAAGGTTATCATATCTGGTGTGTCCAAAGAGGCCATGGCTTTTTCTTGCCAACTCCTTCAGATTGCCATGACACTTACCCTCATTGAGATAATCCTGAGGGCTTGTATTGTTATGGGGTTTATCCTTGTTCTTAGTAGAGCCCTTGGAGGTGAGCCTGCGAGACCCCCTTCTTTCCTCCATTTTAGGAGTAGGTTTTTCCTCTTCCAACTCATCAGATGAAGAATTATTGAGGATAATTCTTTTATGCTTCCCTAGGGAGTTTAGTTTTTTCTTGAAAGAAATAGGTTCCATATCCTTCCTAGACGAGTAGGGGAAGGTGTGAGGAGAAATCTCAAAAATGATAACCAAGGAAGAGGGAAATTGGGGGGAAGCAAAAACTTTAGTAGAAAGATGAAACAAAGTAGAGGGGGACAAACCGCTAGCAAAGCCTGCTAGGGGATGATAGGCAAGCAATGAGAGTTGAATGAGCATGAAAATCATGGGGGGGGGGGGGGGGGGGGGTAGAGATAAGTGAGAATTATAAAGCCTATAGATAAGACCTTGATTGAGGGGAATTGGAGGCTAATCCATATTCTTAGGGTCGAGGGCTTCCTTAATAGAATTTTCCAAGGAATGCAACCAAGAAAAGGGCAAACAAAGTAAATCATTGTTTCAAAAATGGTTCAACAGAGGTAAGTGGTAGTAGTAGAATACCTTGTAGCAGCCCTTGAGAGTGAAGTACTTCATGATCATCAGACAAATCTGGTTCCATGGGTGTTTGAGCTCGTCCCTAACAGACCCTCCTTATCGTTTAACTGGCTCTTCTTTTCTCCTAAAAAAATTGTTTATGCCCTCACTATTGGCGACATGGCTAGTCCTTTTCTATCTTTGACTGTCCAGAGAAAGACCCGTCACTTGAGAAATGGTTTACTCCGAGACATCAAAAGAGATTCCTTTAGCTATAACCCTTTTTGTTATTCCAAGAAGCTACAAATTGAACAAAAAGCCACTTGTCATGGCCACAGAGGTTCTCCATAAATTCTGCCACCCCACCTTCAATACAGTAATTCAAGACCACCGCATCTTGCTTAAAACCATTAGGTTTGTCTAGTTCGTAGTGAGCTTTGTCGCCTCCAATTTTGATTTGTTAAGCTCAATGTTTTGTGTGATGTTTTGACTATGTTTTCCAAAGTATCAATGTCTTAGCAAGAGATTTTACTATGGATTTTGGATAATTTGTGTGTTGAGTTGAATTTCATCCTTAAGAATACTACCTACAACAAGTTAGTTTCACAAAATACCAATGGAAATGCTACGGGAAATCCAAACTCAACCAATGAAACTACATGAAATACATATGAAATAAAAATACTAATATTACCTTCATGGTTTATGTCTCATTGTGTCCTAACTCTACTGTTCCTGGTTGCAGATGGTGTGCTCTCAGACAATGCACTGATAGCTTCCAAGATGGCATATGAAGAATGGAGTGATAACTGGTAGTTAACAAAATGCTATGATATGCAATACTACATGATTATGCTAAAATGATTATGCTAAATGATTATTGCTATTTGCTTGAAGATTAAAACTCATGGATGCATAAGTTTTACAAATGATTTGATTGAAAATGCACTTGAAGTCTAACTCTCTCTCAACTAAAGCTCTTGATTTTATAGACTTTGAGAGGATGAGATGATGTGTCTTAGATCAATGGTCATGATCAGATCTGTAGATTTGGATGGCTATGAGGAAAGGTGAAGGTTGAGAGAAAAGGGGAAGGAGAAGACAAGTGTCACTCATCTCACCTTGACTAGGTTGCTGACTGAGGGAATCTAGGGATGGTTGGAGAAGATTTAGGCATGAGAGGACATGTGGACTCAAGTACTTCCTAAGATGTAGGGAGTGTTGGAGAGAATATAGGAGATGGTTATGAAATATGTGTACGTACACAATATTCATTAAGTTTGGAGGTTTAAGATAAATGATGAATTAATATTTAAGAAATATTAATTTCCTTAGCCACATGATGGATGAGTTGACAAAGGGAAGATGAAGTGGAGATGTAAGGTGAGTTAGATAAGAAAGATTAAATAATTTAGGAAATCATTTAATATTTGAGACTATAGGATAGGACAATAACCGTTAAATATTAGATATTTAATTAATTAGAGGAGATAATTAAACATTAGATATTTAATTAATTTGGTTAGAGGAATAATTCAATATTAGATACTTAATTATTTTAGGGGAATAGAATAGATGAATTAATTAGTAAAATATTAATTAATAGAAAGACACGAAATGAATTAAATAAATTAATCTTTTCAAATTAACTATTCAATAAAAGAATAATTATTAAATAAATATAATATATTTATTTAATTGCTCATAGCCATTTTATGTGTATGCATTTTGCCCCTCTTTGAAATGATGTCGAGACAACATTGTTTCAAAGATTAAATCAAGTCTCAATAGTGCGCCTGGTGAAGATTAAAAATACTGATTGTGTGCCCCCTCAGGAGATTGATCATGAAATTGTTGAAAACCTTAGTTTGAACGATTGATCTCATGATAATTGATAAAAACGGTCCCATCAATTAAATTCATTTGTAAAAAACAAATTAAATTGCCCCATTGAATAGCATTAATTACTCTTCAAACAGTAAATATAAAATTAACCAAGGTTAATTTTAATTTCATTGTTATCCTTGTCAGCTTGTGAAGAAAATTTTCTTGGTGAGGTGGTGAAATGGTGATTCCTGTGGAGAACCATCGATTTGAGCATGTTCGACGATATCAATGACCTCCTGAGTATGGGTATCCGATATGTATCTTATCCCAAGATTTGTTTTCAACTTGTCGTGCAACTTTTCATGCTTTTAGGTGCATTTTTGAAATTTTGATTATTTTTTTTTGCGATTTTTGGTATTAGGTTAGCGCTTTTGCATTTAGATTTAGCACATATGCCATTAGGTTTAGCGCATTTGCTCATGATAGCGATGATAGCACATAGACATAGGCTAGTGCTTATGAATTGTTTGTTAGCGCATATGCATTGTATTGTAGCGCTTCTGCATGTTTCGCGCATTCGTTCATAGGGTTAGCGCATTTGTTGAAAAAGTTAGCTCATATACTTTTTTTTAGCGCTTTTGTTCAATAGGATAGTGCATATGCTCAAAATTTGATGTTTTTGATAGATGCAAAAGCTAGAGTCACTTTGATAATTATATTTAACATGTTTGATGTGCGTGTATGATGAATAGGAACTTGATTGATTGATTGGTGTTGTTAGATAGATCGATTTGATTTGTTTTGATAGAGTAGCTCTAAGAAACCGATTTAGTTTCTAATGCAAGAGCTTAGCAGAGTTTTGATTGAACTTAGTGATTGATAGAAAACCATGATTTATAGGTTTTAAAATGATTTGATAGCTTAAGTTTCTTTAGTTTGATTTTATTGATTTGATAACATAAGTTGCTTGAGTTTGATTTGATAGATTTGATAGATTAGCGATCGCTTTGATTTGATTTTGATAGATTTGATAGATTAGTGATCGCTTTGATTTGATAGATAGATAAGTGATGATTGATCTAATTCTCTTGGAAAATAGGAGAAACTTGATGTTCTCCAGTGTCAGGAGAAATTACCGGTAGTATGTCATTTAGTACCAAAGCTGACATAGGCAGAGGTTAGACATATAGATGTCAGTGGTTTATGTCATCTATTGTATATGCCTGAGATTATGAATAATAGAGGATTATTGACAGCGTTAGCCGAGAGATGGCACAATGAGTATAACACTTTCCACTTGCCCATGGGTGAGATTAGTGTGATGCTCTAGGATGTCTATAGGATTCTGCACATCCCAGTGACTGGCAAGTTAGTGCAGTAGGATTTTTAGGATCATGTTGGGACAGAGGCTTGCAAAGCCATTTTTGTTGATGATAGCATCACTAGAGGAGAGATCCGATGGGAGGATATGGTTATGTATTACGAGACTCTCCCTATGATTCTTGCTGGTTTGATTGGAGGATTTATTTGTCCTGATAGGCAATCGTGAGGTTTTACTATTGGATGGGGTGAGATTATCCTGATTATGATGCAACATTATACTCGATATGCTTGGGGTGTTTGTATGCTTGCTCATTTATATCATGATCTTCATCAGGTGGTGTATGATGAGAGTGTTAGTTTGTCTATAGGATGCACATTATTGCAGATCTGGTGCTAGGAGCATATTGTTGTTACTCGGTCTATCCATCATAGAGTTCGTGGAGAGAGGCAGCCGTATGTGTATTTTTATGCAGGTATCCTTACTTAGCATAAGTTGGGTAAGATGGAGTATTGGCGTTGGGTGCTTGATTCATTAGATAACATTACTTGGAGACCATATGTTGATTGTGAGCCATAGATGGATGATGCACAGACATTACCATTTATCATGCAGAGTAGATATCTCATTGGTCAGACTCCTTATATTATTGAGCGACAGTTGATTAGTCATATTCTTAGATAGTTTGGGATCATCCAGCCTATGCCTACTAGTGTGATGATATATGCTTGGCAGTACCGAGATAGGCAAGATAGGGGACCTTCTTTGTTATTTGATATTGCTCGTGCAAAGTTTATTGGTACTCCGAGAGTGGCTTATGATATGAGATTGCACATTCTTGATCCTGGTGTTACTACAGAGTATGCTCAGTACATACTAGCACATCCATTTCCTTGTATTATTGATCCAGCAGATCCTCCTCCCAGCTCAAGAGATGGGGATGATGATTCAGATGATCTAGTTTTTAGGAGACAAAGACGGAGATGAGAGCTCAGAGGTTCTTAGGAGGCTGAGGGAGATGGAGATGAGGGTGGAGATGGAGGTGGGGGTGGTAGGAGACCTGGATGGAGGGGAAGTCAATTGAGAGTCCGTGAAGGACTGTTTGGACTAGTTGGCAGGATTGGGAGACCACGTCCTATGGGTGGGAGGGATGTTGGATGGATTGGGAGGGAGCATGGTAGGGTGGGGATGGAGCCCTGAGAGGGTTTCTATTGACAGGGGGAGGTAGGATGACTAGACTGGATGGGGGTTGTGAGAGAGGCATTGACTTTGGTCAGATTCAGTCAGACCTTAGAGTTATTGCAGCTCATGGTGGAGATGATGAGGATCCAAAGGATCATGTTCTACTTATTAGTCAATAGGTTCTAAGAGCTACTCAGACTAAGATGTCAGTAGGTGGACATGGAGGTGGTGAGGAGGGGATTGGGGTTCATGCACCACAGCAAGATTTGCCAGAGAATGATGCACTAGAGCATGATATGCTAGAGTAGGAGACCATTAATAGTCTTAGAGCATGGATTGATCAGCTTCGAGCATGGGTACAAACTTTGATGGCTGAGAGGGATAGATTTGTTAGGAGACAACAGGGTACTCAAGTCCTTCTTGATCATATTCAACAGGTTGGATCAAGTACTCTCTTGACTGACACTATTAGAGTATTAGTTCGGGCTGGGAAGGAGACTTCCCACTGGCGACAACTATATGAGGAGGTAGTTGCAGAGAGCTAGAGAGCTGGTAGTTATCATACCACCATGTTGATGGATACTAGTAGTGGTGGGGTCATGGGACCTCCTCAGAGGAGTGGTGATCATGGGAGACAGTTATCTGGAGGATCTTCTCGCCCACAACCACAGAGATAGACAGAGTTAGGTGGTTGTGGTACAGGACAACCGTGACTTGATTTGGAGGCACTTGTATTGTTTATCTGATATCATTGTATACTTGGACTTTTTATTGTTTTATGATGATTCTATATGCAAACATGGACTTTATATGATGACGATCTTTATTATGCATGTTATTCTATTTGATGATGATCTATATGCATTGATTATATGGATGTAATGATTAGATGGATGATGATATTTATGCATGTTACTCTATTTGATGATGATCTATATGCATTGATTATATGGATGATGTTATGATATTTTCTTGCTTTATGATAATGATCGACATGATGCAATGATAAATGTTTTATATTTTCATTTTTGATGATCTTGGATGCAAATGAAAATGATTACTAACTTAAATAATGCAAATGCAATTATCTATACGCAAATGAAAATGAATGATTGAGTTGTCTTTTGATTTATATGGAATGCTTATAATGATAATGAATCTAAGTGCAAAGATGCAACTAAATGATCGTTAATGAGCTTTAATGATAATGCAAATAATAATGATGATACACTACATGATGAATGAAATGCACTTAATTGAATGCAAATTAATGCAATGATTTAAATACAACTAAATGAAATGGATGATGATTAAATGCAAATTGTTTTTGTTTGTCCAAGTATACTCAATCTTTATTCATGACTATTGATCTGTTAATTAAATGATATGCTTATAATGCCACTGACATTGAATGCTTATAATGTAGATGAATAATGAGCTAATTAAATGATCTAACTAAAAAATGATACTACCATTCTTCATATGTTATCTTGTAATAGTACTTGATTTCATCATTAAGCTTTAAAATGTTGTAAGAAAATACAAGCAACTTGACATAATCATTCAAGATGACCTAAGTATTTCTTACATGGATTTTGATATAGCAAGTTAATACAAGCAACTTGATATAATGGATCAAATTGACCTGAGTATTGCTTGCAAAATAGACAAGGATTATCTCCTTTCATGCATGACTTGGAACGTCCTCCTTGATCTTTTGTCAATCATATCCTGAGACAAGTACATACCATAGTAAGAGATAAACCACAGACAACAATCAAAGAAAATAATCATGCCCCATCATAGCTTCTCTAGTCATGGACGTCCTTGAGGTGCATAGAGTACATGATTAGCAATAAAATCAAGATATAAACATTGAATCTTGTATGTCATTCACATGTTCTTATGGTCATTAACTGATATAATCATCTTGATGAATGATCTTTGATAATCCTTTATTACTTGCTGATTGGTTCTTCAGTTTCTGAGTTTCATGATTTAGTTGTTGATTAAATGCCTTCATTTTTTGTTGCTTTGTTGCTTGTTATCTATTTCAAAACCCTAGGTGTTTTTGGTTTTTCTAAGTTTTTCAAATGTTTTGGATTTTTCAAAGATTCAAGAGATCACCTTAGCAAAAGGAATTAGGATTTTTGCCCCCAACGAAAACAAAAATTTATTATGGATGTATGAATTGATCAAGATCCAAACCATGGATGGATACAAATGCAAATTGATTGATTCTGATAATATTTAGGACAGTGACTATGACAAGTATGTCAAAAAGTTATAACTGTTGGTAAGTTGTATATTTTCTGCTAATGGTTCAGAGCAATCGATGCAAAAGATGGAATGGATAAGCTAGGATATGATGGACGTGATAGATTGGATATGATGAAGTGGATAGGTGTGCAAAGCGATCTCATAGATGGAGGAACTCACTTTTTAGATAGCGTCTGTTTACCAGGTTTTCACCATCTAAATTTATTGCATTTTTGCCATATTTTGATTTTTTTAGGGATTTTTTTGCTTTTTGGATGTTTATTGATTATTTTTAGGACTTTATATGCTTTTTATTGATTTTGTTTCAAGACTTTATATCTCAAGCATAGAATTTCTTGAGATGAATAGAATTGATAGGTTCATCAAACCAATCACCTTCAGGGGTAGATAACTTGTATGCTCTTGATCCATATGCTGCTACTATGACAAAAGGTCCTAGCCAATTTGGTTCAAATTTTCCCTTCTTGTCTCGGTCTTGCTGATTTCTTGGATTCTCCCTTAGAACTATATCACCAATCTGAAAAAATACATGGCTTGACCTTGTGGTTATAACTTCTTGCCATTCTTTGTTGATATACTTTTAAATGATCTGTTACATTTTGGCGATGTTCCTGAATCAGTTCAAGTTCCTGGAGTTGAGAGACTCATTGTTCTTCTTCTGGTATAAGACCTTGCAAGGATACTCATAGAGAAGGTATCTCTACTTCTATAGTTAGTATGGCTTCTAATCCATAGACCAAACAATATGGAGTTGCCCTTGTTGGAGTGCGGATGCTAGTTCGGTATGCCCAAAGAGCAGGATTTAGCTGAATGTGCCAGTCTTTTCCAGCTTCGTTGACTATTTTCTTCAAGATTTTCAAGATAGTTTTGTTTGATACCTCAGCTTGACCATTTCCCTGTGGATAATATGGAGTATAACACCTATGTTGGATATGAAATTTTTCACATAGCTCCTTCACATCTTGATTTTTGAAAGGTCTTCCATTATCAGTGATAATGGTCATAGGAACTCCATAGCGACAGATTATAAATTCAAAATAAATGATGATATTTGTTTTCCCGTCACTATTGTTAAAGGCACTACTTCAATCCATTTAGTAAAATTTCTCAGTAGCAATTAGAATAAACTTATGTCCATTAGAAGATGAGGGATTTATCTTTCCTACCAAATCAAGGCCCCATTGAGAAAATGGCCATGATCCTATCATAGGATATAACTCTTGTGTTGGTGCATGAATGAGATTTCCATGGATCTAACATTTTTTGCATTTTCTAGCATATGTGAATGAATCCCTTTCTATAGTAGGCCAATAGTAACCCATACGAAGAAGTTTCTTAGCCAATGTTAAACCACTTGAGTGTGTGCCACAAATACCTATATGAATGTCATTGAGAACTTTCTTAGATTCTTCTTGTTCAATACATCTCAACAAAGTACCATCTAAACCACGCCTATATAGGATATCAAAAATAATGGTATAGCGAGAGGATTAACAGATAAAATTCCTTCTTTGATTGCGAGATAAGTCAAGAGGAAGGATATTTTCATTTAAATATTGATAAGTTTGACTGTATGAGGATTGACTGGTTCCTGATATATGAAAAATTTGGTAGGCATGTTGGGATTGAATGGTAGGGGTTAAGATATCTTCCACGAGAAATTCGTAACGTTGTTGATTGTCCTTATTTTGCAAGAGAGATGTTATTGTAGCCATTGCATCTGCTGCTTTATTCTCATTCCTTGGAATCTAAGTGAATGATATTTCTTTAAAGTGTTCTTTAAACTCCTCTACTAGCTGTTTGCATGGCATGAGCTTATCATCCTTAGTTTGATATTCATCATTTATTTGATTGATGATAAGTTGTGAATCACCATAGACATGTAGTTATTTGATGTCCCATTCAATGGTCATTTTAAGTCCAATAGCCAATACTTCATACTCTGTAGTATTATTTTTGCGACTGGAGAGTTTGGCATTCTCCTGACTATGAGAAACATTACTTGATTCTACAATGGAAGATATCTTAGGTGTGATGGGTTCGAAAACATTAAGGTACATGGCTAAGTCATGATCATTGGAAAAGATATTTAGTTCAGGGTTGTCTAAATTATCCCAATCAATTAGTTCAGGATGAAGAAGGGGTAAATCATAATCATTGTCATCATTAGGTGTTTCAACGTTCATGACATAATGATCATAATCTGGCATAGAATAGGTATTGTCATAGATTAAATTTTTTTGAGAATTGTCTTTCCGAAGCATCTTCCAATTGGATCAAACAAAATCAATATTAGTATTTTGTAGTTCACACTCAAGTGGTTTTTCAATTGACGTTTAAACCTTAAACGAATGGATTATATCAACACACACATCTTTAATACTACAAATCTCTTCTTGATTGACCTCATTTGCATTTTGGAGTTGACATACTTGTGTACATGATAAAGAAGATTGTTTTGCTAGATTTTTTCTCCTTTCAAGCTCAACTTCTTTCGGACTAATAGTCAATCCATCTTGACTATCTCATAATTATTCTATGGTTCTGCCACATCTGAGTACATCTTGTTCCTCTTTTGATGAGAATAGTATATTTCCAGATGCTTGATCTATCCTTGTTTGTATATCTTGTGGCATTACTTCTTTGTCTTTGTCATTCCCTTTCCTTTTTGCATATGCCTCTTTTCTCTGAATTCTGAGTTTTTCTTGCCTTCTTTCTAACTCCATCTTTTGTTTTGTAATAGACAAGTCTTCTTTCATGATAGTTGCTTGGTCTTCATTGTATTCCTTACTTGCTGTAGTAGATAAGATATCTGGACCCCACTCAAACTCATTTGAATTTGTCTCTGAATCCTGATCTAGGATTACTCCACTATACCATACAGGAATGCTGTATGGTGCAAAGAGTTCCTTGATTTCTGCCATCTCTATTTTCACTACTTCTAGAATATCTTGTTTAGATTTTGCATTGTTTTGTATTTCTAGAACTTGTTGACAAAATTCTTCTTTACCTTTGATGGTAATATCCTCTTCTTTATTTTCATGTTCTTCTTGCTTCTTTTGTTTATTGATTACTATTTCTGCCACTTGATGTAGCTTTTCTCACCATTGTTCTTCTTTAGAGACTGATTTCTTTCTCCACTTTTGTTGTTGATGATTATGTTGCTTTTGATTGGATTTTAGATATCCAAGTCCGGATTTATCTTCTTTGGATTGCGAGTGTGGACAAATAGGTTCTAAAATACCTTGATGTTGCTTACCAATTGGTCCTTTCCCTTCATATCCCATTTTTTGCATGATTTCATAACCTTTGCCATATTGTTTCATGGGAATATTGACTTCTATTGCTATTGCTATAGTTTTATCTTCATCCTTGTACAACCAACCAAGAATGTCTTTTTCTTCATTTTCTTCTTCAAGAGTTCCAGCACTAACAAATGTTCCTTTAAACATATGTTTTGATCTTTCTGATGTCTTTGATTGAATATCTATAGGCTTTCCATATGACTTGGGGGAAAGTGGAAAATTATGCAAAGAATATTTTCCCATTCCTTCATCATTTAATTTGAGATTTTCCTCAAAAGTTTCCCATAACTTTTCTTGAATTTCTTTGGTAGGATATACTGATTCTCTTTTATGTGGAGTTCTTGTATTTGTGTTGGCTTCAAATTATTGCAATATTGACTAGAATTTGCAATTACAATGATTTCTTGTCCTTCAAGAGGAAATTTTACACATTGATGATATGTAGAAGGAACTTCTTACATCTTGTGAATCCATGATCTTCCTAGAAGAATGTTGTAAGAGAGGTTCAAATCTAAAACCTGACACAATGTATTCCTTTCCACAAATCCTATTTTGATTGGTAGCACAACAGTTCCTTTAGAAGAACGTTATGCTTCGTCATAAGCCTTGATGGTTATTTTCTTTTTCAGGTCTACTGCATTTTCTGAATATCCCAAAGCTTTTATCAAACTTAATGCACAAATATTTAAGCCGGATCCTCCATCTATGAGTACACATTTGACATGAGTTTTATTGATGGTGACTTCAACATGTAAGGGAGAATTGTGAGGATGTTGCAAGGATGCATCATCATTTTCAGAAAATGATAAGCAATGAGGAGTTGTAAGGTGCCCTACCATGTTTTGGAACTAATCTATATCCAAATATTTTGAAATCGTTGTTTCCACTAAAGCTTTCTCCAAAATTTCCTTATGCATAGGAGAAACCTTGAGAACTTCCAGAATTGATATTTGAGTGGGTATTCTTTGTAACTGCTCTACTAAATTGTATTGTTGTGAAGTAGATGTTGGGTCTTTTGCTATACCTAGAAAGGTGACTTTTGCTTTGCTTCTCGTAATAACATTGATTGGCTCTAAAGATGGATTATCTTTAACAATGATAACATTTACCACATCATCATAGGTATGAGTGTAATTCACTTTGGCTTTTCCTTTGTCATCTTTTAATTGGGATGGTTCACCTTTGTCATAATTTAGAAGTGGAGTTTTGAAAGCTAGGTGTGATTTGTTTGTCTTATGACTATCCACTGTGATGGTTCCATTATCGATTAGATCTTGGATAAGGTGTTTCAATCTCTGACAATCATTTGTTTGGTGTCCTTTATTCTGATGGTAATTGCAAAAATGATTGTCATTCCACCAATTTGGCCTGACTAGTGGTTCATAACTTCTTGCTTCAGGTAAAACAATCAATTTGTTGGCAAGCAGAGTTTTTAGAGCTGATTCCAAATGTTCTCCAATGTTTGTGAATTTACTCCTAGGATTAGAGAAGGACTTGGCTTTATTTCTTTCTGGATTGTTATTGCTTGAGATTTGACTTGATAGATTAAAAAGTGGTTGTTGTTGTTTTGTAGCACTATTATCGTCATTTCCTTCATTGCTGACATTCCTATTCTTTGACTAGAATTTAGGTTTGTCATTGTTATTGTTGTTTTTGTTGTTGTTGTTGTATGAATTATTGTAAATTTTTAGCTCTCCTTTCTTTACCATCACGTTTTCTATTTTCAGACCATTCTTGATCATTTTGGCAAAAGAGGGAGGACATTGCATTCTTAGTCGATAACTCATTTCATTGATAAGATTATCAATGAATATGTCCATTTTTTCTTGATTAGGTACATCTCGGGGATACCTATTAAACATGCATTTCCATCATTGTAAGAAGATCATAAAAGATTCACCATTCTTTTCTTTAACATTGCAGAGATCCAGCATTGTTATCTCATTCCTTATATTATAGGAGTATTGTGAAATAAATCTATTCACAACTTCTTCAAAAGATTTGATTCTGGATGGTAATCTTGAAAACCACTCCATTGATTGTCCATTTAAACTCCTAGGAAAAAGACACATAAGGTAGGTTTAATCATGAGAAAATTCCATGCTCATAGTACAAAACTCCCTAATGTGATCCTAAGGATCGGATTTTCCATCGTGTTTGTCATATTTAGGAATCTCGCAATGTTGCGAAAATGGTATCATATTCAAATTCTTATCGAACGGATATGGGCATATATCTTCTAATGAATACTTCTTGGAGCTTGTTCCATTTTTCATGTCTTGTATCTGTTGTTGTAGAGTTTTCATTCGTTGAGTAAGGTTTAACAATGGATTATCCACATAGTTTCTCCTTGTTTCTTCATGAGTTCTTTTATCACTGCGCTCTTTTCTTGTGTCATCCCTTTCTTTCCTTGTTTCTTCATGACTTTATTTGTTCACATCTTCGTTATTTGGATCATCTATGTTTTGGGTGTTACTTGCCTCCACATCTTGTTTCAAGCTTTCTATGTTAAAGTCTTGTGGTAGTTTAGCTCCAGATTTTGCCAACATCAAGAGATATTTCTGTTTTTGCTTTGCCAACAATTTTTCCATTAGCCTATCAAATTTGAAATCTTTCTCGAGGTCTCTAATAGTGCTATTGACTACTTCTTCATCAACAACGGTAAACCCAAAAGTTTGGAATACAGGATTATCTTCTTCCTCCATTTGTTGTTGTTTTCTAAGTTGTTCGTATTGAGCTCTAGTCCAAATTGGCATGTGATTATTTCAAAGATTTTTGAAATTTCCAAAGGATAAAGTCAATAGGTGATTATTGGTTTAGGAAGATATGCTTTTTTGATTTTACCACTATTGTTTGTTCGTTGTGATAAAGCGTCTCTTTGTTGAAAAGAATGTCTTTGCAAAATTTCTCTATGAAACTCTATACCACAGCCACGTAAGTAGTGACGGAAATGGTGTAGGAATGTCCTATGTTTTAATAAGATCTTGCGATTGATATACAAGAATCTTATTCTTTTCTGAGTAGCTTTATAACTGGGTTCTCTTTTCTTAAGGTTATACTTAAAAGTCATATGAGCATCTGACAATTTACAAGTTTGTTTGATTCCAATGTTGGTGTGATTCTGATTTTGATATAACCTAGGTTCAAAATAGGAAAGATATATCCAAGATTATGAACCTAGTATAGATTGATCAAGCTTCGTGATAGAGGATTTGATTATCCTAATGAGAGGCTTGACAATGATGTTGATTTTTTGCACTTAAGATGTTTGAATCAATAGCTTGTTGAATGTTTATGTTTATAGAAACCTCTTGGGAATGACCTATTGGATTAGTGAACCAGTTGTTGAGCTAGTTTGAAAATACGTGATGGTTTAGAGACAAATCTACTTTCAGAATTATTTGGATACTGATGTTTTGACACTCTAGTTTTGATCTCGTGTTTCAAATGTTCGAGAGCTTTTGTATTACCCTTTTGATCAATTTATTTTTTTCAGAAATTTGTTGGATTTTTGCTCACTCGTAGATGATAATTTTCTTCAATTTTTGACCATTTAAAACATGTAATAGACATAGAAGACACAATATTTAATAAATAAAATGTACAAGCAAGTACAAATCTTATGGCAGGCTGAGCCAATAGTTGTTGAATCTCACATTGGGTTTCCCCTGAGGCTATGCTATTCAAAGCAGATATTTAGATGCTTGACCCTACTGGCTCCACCCTTGGCACTCACTTCTCCAAGGTAGCCAAGCACTAGTTTCCATGAAAACTCCCCATGGCAAGCTTAATATCTCTACTAAGAACCATATGTGTGTGAGCCGCTTCAGAGGTCCGACCTCTTGCGCCAACAACTAGAAGATTTTTGGCAACTAGTACAAGTGGTTTTTAGTAAAGGCTTCCGATCATGTGGCCATACATGCGACACTTTTAGCTCTATAAATATAGAAGGTTTCTAGCTTATAGAGGTTATGCTCCATAGGGTTTATGGGGAAACATAGTGTCAGTATGAACTTATTAGCAAATGTTGTTTGGGACTTTGATCACAAACACAATTTATTTAGAGTGGATTGGAAGGACTCGGTATTAGCCCGTTTCCACTTTAGGTCGTTCCCCTCTCACTGGCCCCCTCAAGGTAGCTCAGGAAGGCATACCCTCTAAAGGATTTATTTGCTTGAAAGTAAAGAAAGCATAAAAGAGTGGGTTTGGATTTTTGGTCACCCAATTAAGGGGAGAGCATATACCTACCACTTTCAAGACACAAAATATAAGTGTTCTTTTTAACTTTTCATAACAATGTGATCTATCCTCTATTTGGAGATGTTGCTCCAGCAAGCATGGTGTTTATTTTAACCTTTTAAAAGTCTACGTGCAACTATTTTAGAGAAGTTACTAAAAATGCAAGTTGCATGTTGTCAATTTATCCTCTTAGTTAGACTAAGTGAGCAAGACATGATATATTACTTCCCAAAAATAAGGCTTTTAATTAACTATGTGAGAAAATGCATGAAATTTGCCTCAAACACCATCCTGCACATGCATGTTAGTAGTTTGAAATTTTTTAATTTCTTGGATATTCAGACCTGCAAGAAAATTTTGTTAGTTGCAAGAAAAAGCGCTATTCTAACATATGAGCTATCTTTCCCCTCAAAAGCGCTAATCTGCAGAGAAAAAGTGCTAACCTGTACTATAAAAGTGTTGCTCTATGGACACAAAAATGTGATTTCTTTAATAAATGCGCCAACCTAGAGGACAAAAGCATTAACCTATAGTGCAAATGCGCAGATTTTCAAAAAAAAAACACTAACCTGCATGACATATGCATTAACCTGAGATGAAAATGTGCTAACCTAAGATGCAAATGCGCTAACTTGTGAAACAAAAGCACTGTCAGAATTCACACATGTGTGAATTTGCATTACAAATGCATTAATTTTACTTTTTGCGAGATTTTTAAAGGTATATGCGAAGTCCATGAGCCCCACAGTGGGCGCTAGAATGTGTCAACTTGAATTTCATCCTTTAGAATACTACCTCCAACAAGTTAGTTTCACAAAATACCAATGGAAATGCTACAGGAAATCCAAACTCAACCAATGAAAATATATGAAATACATATGAAATAAAAATACTAATATTACCTTCATGGTTTATGTCTCATTGTGTCCTAACTCCCCTGTTCCTAGTTGTAGATGGTGTGCTCTTAGACAATGCACTGATAGCTTCCAAGATGGCATATGAAGAATGGACTGATAACTGGTAGTTAACAAAATGCTATGATATGCAATACTACATGATTATGCTAAATGATTATTTCTATTTGCTTCAAGATTAAAACTCACGGATGCATAAGTTTTACAAATGATTTGCTTGAAAATACACTTGAAGTCTAACTCTCTCTCAACTAAAGCTCTTGATTTTATAGACTTTGAGAGGATAAGATGATGTGGCTTAGATCAACAGTCATGATCAGATCTGTAGATTTGGATGGCTGTGAGAAAAGGTGAAGGTTGAGAGAAAGAGGGAAGGAGAAGAAAAGTGTCACTCATCTCACCTTGACTGGGTTGCTGACTGAGGGAATCTAGGGATGGCTGGAGAAGATTTAGGCATGAGAGGACAAGTGGACTCAAGTCCTTCCTAAGATGTAGGGAGTGTTGGAGAGAATATAGGAGATGGTTATGAAATATGTGTACATACACAATATTTATTAAGTTTGGAGGTTGAAGATAAATGATGAATTAATATTTAAGAAATATTAATTTCCTTAGCCACATGATGGATGAGTTGGCAAAGGGAAGATGAAGTGGAGATGGAAGGTGAGTTGGATAAGAAAGATTAAATAATTTAGGAAATCATTTAATATTTGAGACTATAGGATAGGAGAATAACCATTAAATATTAGATATTTAATTGATTAGAGGAGATAGTTAAACATTAGATATTTAATTAACTTGGTTAGAGGAATAATTAAATATTAGATATTTAATTATTTTAGAGGAATAGAATAGATGAATTAATTAATAAAATATTAATTAATAGAAAGACACGAAATGAATTAAATAAATTAATCTTTTCAAATTAACTATTTAATAAAAGAATAATTATTGAATGAATATGTACAACTTGAGTTGGCCTAGTGGTGGAGAACTTGTGCTCTTGAAATAGAGATCACAAGTTCAAATCACACAAAGGGGGTAGGGTATGTACACCTTATCGGCTTCGGCCTATTACCTATTAAAAAAAAAATTATTAAATAAATATAAAATATTTATTCAATTGCTCATAGCCATTTTTATGTGTATACAATTTGTTTATTTTTTCAAATTTAAAAAAGTTTTTTTTTAAAAGAATTTAGATTTTTTTTTGGATTTTAATTTTTTTATTTATTTCTTTGAATTTTAAAAGTTTTTTTTTATTTTTTTGGATTTTCAAATTTTTTAAAATTTTTTTATAATTTTTTATTTTAAGAAAGTTGTTCAAATTAGTGATTGAGGTATAAGACATATATCAATTTTTTTCGCAAGCAGGATGTATTTATTTGCCCCTAGTCTCTAGCAAGTTATAAGGCATTATGAGTGGATGAATGAACTATTGTGATGGAAATGGTTAAGTGAAGGACGGAGGCAACTTATTATGGAATCAAGACTAATTTTATTTTCAAGGACTATCTCATGATGGGATAACATGTTAACCCAAGCTAAGATGCTGGATATGACAATGCAACGTGATGCCATGGTAGTTTGAATGACATGGGGTCGATATAAATGGACATGTCAAGATGTTTATAAAAACATGTTTTGGATTTAATATCCTTAATTTTTGTCAAGATCAAGGGATGGATAGGATGGAGATAGGATATGGATAGGATATGGATAGGATAAGAAAGATCAAATGTGATAATGGATGATGGAAGTAACAAATGGATAAGATAATAGATATGGACTAAAGGACGTGGAGAAGGTAAAGTAGACAAGATGTATGGCACTTGTGGAGAGCGTTAACCTTGTAAATATTAAATATAGTGTAGTGTTGTAAATTGTAATCATTTAATTTATACCTTTGGTTTGTGCTCCTACTTTACCATGTCTTATCCCCATCCCATCTCTAGGTCCAATTTGACCCTATTATCCAACTTTGATGTCATGTACACCCATTGGTGGCTCCTACTATGGGATACCCTCCCCCATGGTTGCTTATGTTGTTCCTCTTTGTAGAAGGACCAAGGCATGCAACACCCTGGTCCCTCTCAAAAGGGCCCCAATTTGAAATGGGTTAGGTATTATATCTCCTTGACAAAATTTGATTCCTAGGGAAACACATGACCATTGGAGGTTGGCATAATTGGTAATTTACCTAGGGAACCCAATATAAAGACATCTTATCAACTCATTTTGACATTCATTACATACCTTATTATTCATGCATCCATGAAGCATTCAAGATCAAGCATCTTTAGAGATTCAAGGCTGCATATTTATTATTCAAGAATTATGGAGCATTGTTACATCAATCTTCATGCAAGCATATGTGTGTGATTAGGGTCTTTCATGTCAATGTGTTTATCATCCCATTACATTCAAAGAGCATTGCATCATCATCAATTAAAGATCCATGGTATATCTCCTTAACATTTATTTCAGTATTTGCATTATTTCATTCAAGGTTAATTCATAAATAGGGGTTTGACTTAGGCAAACCTCTATCCACAACATCTCTCCTTCTCTTTTGGTACACAAGAAACAAGCTCAAGAATTGTACTTGGGAATTTTGGCAGAGTTAACAGTGACGAATAGGTCAACTTTCAATGGAGAAAAAATTAGAGGACCAGGGTGGATCTGTACTACCCGCTCCCAAAAAATTATGCTAAACTTCTGTGAACGGGTTCTAAACATCACAATTCCCCCATATCTGAGTTGGTGGCTCCACAAAACATCTATAGCTTACTTTTTCTACTAGTTTACTTCAATTATCCATGGTTTTTCCCCAATTTCACAATTTAAAATCTATTTAAATCTAGAAAGAGGGAACCAAACCCTTACCAATGAATCTAATTAGAATTTTATCCCTTTCCTTATTTGGATTGAGGATAGATCTATTAAGTTCACCTCTCTTTCAATGTGTCATTAATTTGGCTATTTTGTAGTTATTATCTTAATTGGTGAAATCCTAATTCCAAATTACACCATTACATTTTGGTGAACCCGACATCTTTCATGCATAATTTTGATTTCTTGTCTTAGATCTGGTTTTGTATGCATTTTAAAATTCAAATTTGCACTCTTAGGTTTTATTTTCAATTGAATTACATAAATTTAGAGGTTAAATTCATAAAAAAATGTAATTTATTATTCTATTATTAACTTGTAGGTTGCATAATTTTTCAATTACATTTTCATATTTTATTGTTCAATCATTGTTTATGTACTTGCATTAGTAAAAAGATCATAAAAATTTCACATTGTTATCTCTTTTTATCATGCATTTTGTGTTGAACATCAAACATGACCGAGAGTGGAGGTGAATTGGTTTGGAAATTCAAAAATAGATATTAATCAACCTATTTAATATCAGCACTTTAACCATCAACACATCAAATAGAAATGCATAAACACATGAACATCAAATATACATGGAAAAACCATAGTGAGAATCTAAGTCACAATATGAATAACAATATTTTTAATATTTTAGCCTTAAATATAAGGAGCACCAAAACCTGAAGGACTTGTAAAACTAAGGTGCACTACCTTAGGCAAGATACAAAAAGGACTTGTGTAGTTGAAGATCACTTCTTCAGGAAACTATACTAACTGTTATCGAAGGACTCATAGTCAATTAACAATGAATAAAAATAGTTGAACTGAAAATGAGAAGAATTCTTTTGATCATAAAATTGTCTTTGAACAATAATCACGTGAACAATAACATGGAAAACATCTCTAATAATCTCCACTATCACAACACTTTGTCTGGTAGAATATATAAGCTTCAAATCTCTTCCCAAGTTGACTTTTCCATCACCACAAACTCAAATTTGCTTGCAAATAATTCGCATACACTTCTCACACAATTCAATTCTCATCCATAATTCATCCTTCCGCACATATTATATATGAGATACAACATTGAATTATTAAAAAAAAGGTTGACCAAAACAATATAAGCAATATTAAACAAAATAAGCCACTCAGACAAAAAAAACTTATATTGGTCCACTCCATGAGAAAGAGGGAACCAAAATATATCATAATACATGATCTCATGAAAAATACAATTCCCACATGCTATCACATATTCCAAAAGATGTTACAAAACATAACGTGTAGATATAATCAATCAGTCGGCCATTTAATCACCTCCAATGCAAAATATCCATGCAGATCTCCACAAACCAAATTGAGACCCAAATAATCACCTCAACACATCTTCCAACACATATCTAAACCAAATGAACATGATCCACTAATCTACAATGCATTTAACAACATATTCGGAGGGCACCAAAATCATTCTGTACCACCCTAAATACAAGATGACAAAACCAACACCAAAAGATTTTTTGACCAAACTCTATCTAGATAACGAAGGTTTGACAAAGAATATCTAGAACAATGTCCATCTGGATAACTAAGTTTGACATCACTGACAACCATTAAAGCTCATACCTCTAACAGTCTCCCTCTATTTCATTGATGGCAACACCAATAAGCCAAAAGTCATCAATACCAATAAAAAAGCTGATAATCTCACAACAACTCTCTCCCATAATCTCATAAAAAGTCTCTCCCATAATCTCACAATAAATCTCTCCCCCTTTGACAAAAATGATAAAGGGCACATAAATAGAAACATACTGACCACTCACACCATTGCTTCCCTTGAGAGTAGCAACAACATTAATTGAGGAACAATCATAAGCATTAAGACTCCCCATGGAAAGATGCATGACCAAAACTATATCTAGTTGGAAGAAGGAGGGGAAATAACCCCTAAATTCCATATGAGATACTCAAAAGTATCCTTCACCAATGCCTTTGTAAAAATATCTACTATATGCTCTGATGTAGAAATGTATTCTAGTCTGACTTCTTTTTCAACAACCTTCTCTCTCAAGAAATGATAATGGATTAAAATGTGTTTATTCCTTGAGTGCATAAATATATTCTTTGAAATGTTTATAACACTGGTATTATCACACATAATAGGAATAACTTCATCATGTAAAACTTTGATATCGTTAAGAGTCTGGTTCATCCATAAAACTTGAGTACAACAGATGTTGTTGTTGGCAATTGACACTCATCAGGTGGATATTGATGCTTGATTAGTGTAATTGATGGCAACTCTTCTTGAGATTCCTATTTGGTAATCATGGATCTTGATATCTGGAAGTAGATGTCAACCGATATTTCAGGTTAAGCAGAGCAGTTTTGGTCTGGAAGTTTTCCGGTGATTGGGGTGTTATGAATCATGCATGGGATGATTGGGATGACATAGAGATCATTTTATCATCGATTTGGTGATCAACATTTTTTTTTGGTGATCCGGTCAAGCCGAATCATGATTACACGCTACATTAATAGGCCAACTTGATAAATGATTATTTTTTGATTGCTAATATATTAGACCAGTGCAGAATATCTTTTTGGTGTGTTGTATGATTGATATGTGAGCGAGTGGTGATCAAGAATCCTTTGTAGCATATTTTTACGTGCGCATTCTTGATCCGGTAGCTGACTGAGATAGGAAACAGAACAGAGTTGTAGAGTAGATACTGTTAGAGATTTGGTACTTAACTGGAACTCATACAAGCATTGTTAGATGCTATTTTGGAGTTCTTTCATTGTATTTTATTACTGTAATTGAGCAGTAAGGCAGTAAGCTCTAGGAAGTGTGCACGAATTCTTGTGCATTCCCCCTCATGTAATATTGTTTTTCTACTGGTCATAGTGGAATAATATTTTGGGTTTAAATCCCACCGTGGTTTTTCCCATTTGGGTTTCCACGTAAAAATCTTGGTGTTATGATTTTGTGGTTGGTTGTTTTGAGTTTCTGTATTTCAAATTCATACTTATGCTTCCGGTGGTTTAAAGTTAAATCAGAAAAAAATTTAACTGGTAGAACACTTATTCACCCTCCCTCTCGGTATTCCTTGATTCCAACAATTGGTATCAGAGCCTAGTTCCTCTAAGGAAGCCTAACCTCTTGAGGATGGTCTGAGAGATTGAATCAATGGATTCTAGTTTTTAGAGACAGCTTAGTGTGGCACCTGAAGATCTTGATATAATAAGAATTGAGATCAACTCCTTAAACATAAACCTGAATGTAGTCGAAGACTTCATTAATGACTTGAAGGATCAAGTAAACACTTCATAGATGAGAGGAAAGAATTGATGGACAAGCTGAAGGAGAAAGAAGATCAATGCATGGAGAATTAGGAAAAAGTTGGCAAGATTGAGAGAGAGAATGCTACATTGAAGAATGAGATATAATCCATTATGATGAAGTTGACTAAGGATATTAAGGACAGAAAGAAGAATGAAGAGAATTGGACTCAATCATTGAAGGAAAGAGAAGATGAATTTTTTAGGCTTACCTTTGAGAATGATCAGTTGAAGCTTGAGTTGACACAATCAAGGAATAATAGTCAAGAACTTGAAAGAAAAATTGTTTCCCTAAGAGATGAACTTGCTACTGCAAATGAATAAAAAGACAAATTCAATGCTAGCTCAGCAAGGCTTAATGAGATGCTGAAAATTCAGAGTCATGGAAAGGACATGCAAGGAGTTGGATTTGAGAAAGAAGAATCCTCTGGATCTGAACAAAGCAATGCAAAGCTTAAGAACAATAATCCTCTGGTAAGACAACCTAATGCTCATAAATTCAATGGTAGATTCTTTACTTGCAATAAATTTGGTCATATGGTGAATCAATGCAGAAGTAGGGTGAATAATGGAATGAATAATGTGAACAATGGTCATACCTTTACTGGTCAATGTTTCATATGTAATAATTTTGGTCACAAGTCAAACATGTGCAGAGCAATAATGATTTTTTTTTTAAAACAAGAGATGTTATGCTTGTGGGATGTTTGGACATATCTCTAACCAATTAAGGATGAGACCAAATCAGATGAACTTCAGATCTATGCAAAATATTGTTTTTCATGCATGCAATAAAACCAATCATATTGGAAAATATTGTAGAAGCAAAAATGTGAACAAGAGTGCTCTGGTGGACAAGAACAAATCAGATGAGAAAGGCAAGGAAAAGGTAGAGGAGATTAGAGACTATCATGAGAAGATGTGGGTCAGAAAAGATGAATCCAAGGCAGACAATGGATCTTCTCCCAAATCCGATGCAGGATCTTCATCCGGTAACTAGGGATTTTTTCCTTAGGGAGAACTTTTCATGTAGATTCTAAACAACCCCCTCTTCAGAGATCTGCAATCAATTCTGAAAGGTTACAAAAGGCTTAAATCATATATGTAGATGTAATCCAAAAGATTTAGTGAATATTTGATGCTTTGATAAGCAACTTCATAAAAAATCAAGGTAACATGTTGCAAAATTTATTACAATATAGAATTAGGTTTTCAAAGGTTAAAAAGGCATTTCAAAGCTTTATTTCTCACAAATGCGATCAAGAGAAAGTGCTAAGAAGTAGAGAAAAGTAATTTGGCAATCTAAACAGTGATTACAGTGATCCTAAAGCAAATTTTTGTTACCAATTGCGAATTGAGGTATTTATCCATTTCCAGCTATCAATTTTTGAAAACCCTAAGTTCTCAATGGCATCAGTATCTGGAATTGCTACCCCGCTGGTTGTGGAAATCAAGGATAGGGCTCGACTCTTTTTCAAGAAACATCCTTTCAAATCAGTTGAGGATGATCTGGAAGGAGCATTTTCCTCTATATCCTATGATGTTCTTTATAATGAGGACATTGGTGCATATATCCACTATGATCCTAATTAACTCAGCAACGCTAATATGTTGACCCTATACAACAATCATCTGCCAGACAACTTGGGGAATCTCAAACCAAAATATCAGCATTCACAGGCCAAGGGTTTCTCTTAGTTCATACACTTTCTGACATTTGATGAGAAAGAATGGATCTAGTATGTACTCAACAGAATTCATGATGAATTTATGTGGTTGGATAAGACTTACAAGATCACTAAGAAAGAAATAAATGCCATGACTTGTCTAAGTGCATCTAGTGAAGTTCCTAGCTTAAGTAAAATAACAAACACTGTGATAGCTCCCACTAGTTCTCAATTTGATAGCAGAGCTATGACAATCAATGACATTCTGGAGAATGATGTCAAGTTTACATCAATGGTGGTTGGATATAAAGTATACCAGTCAAGCAGATAAAACTTTGTCTCTGGTACAACAATATACTCTGCCTATGTTGAAGAAAGATAAGAGGTATGATTTAAGTATGGTTCCCTTGAATGAGTTATTGAGCAATCTGAATAAAATTAAACAAGACAAGAAGCAAACCTTTTAGTTTGGCACCCTTATTATCTATTTGGTTCTATATTTTATGAATGAAATCCCCAGTGTTGAAGGAAAGGTCCTATGGGCCTATGACAAGCCAGTTTCTATGCAAATCAAGGAAGGGATTATGGGGATTGGTGATGACACAATGAGGATATCCACTATGTGGGGTTATTTCAAAAGTTTTCAAGCCACAATGAAGAGAAGAGAAAGAATCCCAAAAGAGATAGTGGAGAAGTATGAGAGAAAAATTTGCTCCATGCTTGATAAAGACTAATGTCTAATGGAAGTTGTTGAGCCAAGGATTGTGTGGATTCTTCCAATGGGTTATGAAGTTGATGCTGCCACCCTTGATGCCTATGCTCAACATATGTTAAGTCGGTCGGTTGATAAGAAATAAGGAAGATTCAACACCTTCGAGGAAAAGGATTTTGAGTTGCACAAGAAGTTCACAACACCTGCAAGGAAGAGGAAAGTATTTAAGATGGCTGAGGAAGTGGCAGTGCAAATGGGATTCACCCGGGAGGCGGTGAAGCAAGCTAGGGAGAAACATACTCAGATGGAGGCTAAGAAGGAATCCAAAAAGACTAAGGCTAAACCGGTTCCCTCTAAAGCCAAGCCAAAAGAGACCAAGTTTGTCCCTACTTTGGTAGTACCATCATTAAGATACAGATCATCCATAAAGGGAATTTTGAAACAAAAGGAGAAGCCTAAATGAACCTATGTTGTTGTATCTCTAGTGGCCTGTGAGACCGATTCAAATGAAGAAACAAATAAGGCCAAGAAGAAAGGAGAGTTTATCAAAGTTGTGAGGAAACCACAATTTGGTGGTGTGGAGCAGAGCAAGAAAGCTAAATATGAACCTACCCTTACTGAAAGACCCAAGAAGGGAAGGAAGATTAGAACTCAACTTGATAAAGATCTTGAATCTAGTGATCAGCAAGGTAAATATACATTTTTTTCTCCAATGAAAATAGATCAATTGATTGATGAGATAATTGTTGATGGAAATTTGAATAATATTGGAGCATATTATGAAAATTGAGACGAGGAAGACCAAAGAAAGGTTGTTGAAGTTGTTGTTTTGTATTTGCATAACTTTAGTGAAACTTTGATTGAGCTGGAGTGTAGTATCCCTAAAGATCTATACAACATTATTGATGCAAGAAGACTAAATGCCAGTAAAAATTGATAAGGAAATGAAAGAATTCAAAAGCAAAAACAAGGTGAATAGGTTGATGTTTGGCAGGGTTGAAGAGGTGAGGAAGGAAACTGGGGATATCTGGAGAAGAATCATGAAGAACAATCCCTTGTATAGTGATATAGTTCAAACTTCCCATCTGAAAGTAAATGAAGGTGTCTTCGGTGATCAAAAGGATGAAACTCGGACCATGGAGCATCCAAAAGACCAAGGCAATATATCACTTGATGTTGAAATCAGTGCAAATCCTCTGGTGATAGATAATGCTGGAGAAGTTTCTGAGATTCAAAAGGATTATACTACACCAAGTGGCAACACCAATGCACATGATAAAGGGGATGGTGCTGAGGTAAAGGATTTTGAGAAGCTAGAGGTGCTAGATGCATAGGTAGATAAAGGGAAGGGAGTTGTTGATCCGGCAATTGACACTCCTCTAGTAACAAGGACCCTACCCCAAATCTCTATCAATCTTGATGGTCCTCTAGATCTTGGACAAATGTCTCCTGCTAAATAGCCAATGCTTGCAACAGTTGTACAAGCTCAAGACAATCAGGATCTGGTCAAATCAGCGTGTTAAGACAAAAAGATTATTTTGATATTTGTTGATGTGCTATAGAAGGTGGTTTTGGGAGTGCAACTAGATCCCAATCGTAGCCCCTCTGGTAAATTATTACAATTTATTAATAATGTAAATACCAATTTTATTCTTTGGAGAAGTCTACTATTAAGCAAGTATTAGATAGATTCAAGGAGGTAAGAATGAAGAAATTTTGGAAGATGATAGAGTTAGATTGAATAAAGGTATGTAGACTATTTCAGATGCATTAGGTGAAGGCGATAAAATTAATAAGTCTTGTTTGCTTCTACCAAAGTTCATAGTAGATATAGACAAGCAAATAAGTGTTTGCCAGGGTAAACTTGCTGGTATTTCACAATCTTGAGATCCTAATGTATCCCTAACCAATAGTGTAGAAGGGTAGATAATGGATCTCAGTGATCAAATCTTGAGCTTTAATGTGGATAAGGATAGAATTTTGAGGAGAGTTGGTGAACTCCACAATTTGATTGCTCCTTGGCTGGACACCATGTTGAGCAATAA
The DNA here is from genome assembly GCF_030272615.1 of Cryptomeria japonica. Classification (NCBI taxonomy): domain Eukaryota; kingdom Viridiplantae; phylum Streptophyta; class Pinopsida; order Cupressales; family Cupressaceae; genus Cryptomeria; species Cryptomeria japonica. The sequence goes on from NC_081407.1 coordinate 523,440,562, forward strand.
GGTTAACTGTATGAAGGCTATGGGACAACCTATTCCATCTGAACTGAAGTATGTGGAGATTTATGCATATGTTTTTAGTGCATCCATTACAATTTTGGATAACTTTAAGAGTGGGTGGGACACTCCCATTGTTAGGGTTCCCACAGATACTGAGAGGGGGGGGCAGTGAATCAGTATCTGACTGGTAATGTGATTTTCTTAAAATAGAACATGCAGAACATAAAGTAATAGTATACCAGTATGCAAGAATTAATGTAAATAACAGAATCAAAAACATCCACATGAAAGGAACACCATAACACAAGATGTTTAATGAGGAAACCCGGTGTGGGAAAAACCTCGGTGGGATTTGTGACCCACAATATTCACTTACTGGCCAATAAGAGAATATTACTTACAATAGGGGCCTACACATGCAGGAAGGCCAACTACCTAGAGCACACTGCTCAATAAGAAGTCACACTGACTTACAATGAGGATTGTGCAAATCCAATGATCTGTACTGCTTTATAATACCATCTTCAATGCTAGATTCAGTACCGGTTCTTGCTCTGTTCTTTACATATACCCTTGACCTACAATTCACACATTAGGTCTACCTTATAATTTTCTTTATGCTTCCTATCCATATCCTACAAATGTCTTACAATGATCTCTTTTATATACAAGAGTCATTTTACAATTTGCCAAGTCATCTTACAATAATAAACAAAATATTACATATCAAAAATCCTATCGGCCTCTGTGCCGGTATACATGTTTTCTTCTGTGCCAGTTAACATCTTCTATGCCAATGCCGGTGTAGAGTGATCTTGCTGATGCCAGTGCACTATCTTGCTTGAATAATGTTTTACCGGTATAATATCTTGCCGGTGCCATAGGATTGCAAGGTTGCCTGTGTAATGCTTTGCTGGTGCCATAAGATTGCAAGGTTGCCATCAATGACAAAACCTTCAATCACACACAATGTCTCATTGGAGTGTCCATATGTCAACAATCTCCCCCTTTGGCATTGATGGCAACACTCATGAGAAATTTCAAAAGATATCCAAAAAAAATGTGTACACCAAAAATGTTACCAAAAATGTGAGAACTCCCCCTGAGCATGTGATCCCAGTGTTTTGAATTTTCTCATCCTACTACTCCCCCTTTGGCATCAATGACAAAGGTTAGTAGATTTTGTAGTTGTACCAATCCATAACCTCAACCTTGTAGTTGGGTAGTTATTATCTGAAGAATATCTCCCAAAATTAAGTTTATACCATCCATAAACTTCTTACTGTCTTTTATTGTTGTCTCAGTTCTGTATACTGTACCGATGAGATGTTGCAGGTGCTCTGTCGGTGTTTTACTTCCCTGTGTTAGTGCCTTTGAGATTTCCTTTCGCAGAGATGCTAAATAGTCCAATCTTGGACTTAGTTTAGATCTCAAGAATTTTGCCTTGTTTATTATTTTCTCTTTCTCTCTTTCTAATTTGAGCAATTCTTCCTCAAAATTTGTTATCTTTTCCTCAAAAACTGATAATGTATCAGATGAGTTAACAAAATTATCTGCAAGTTTATTCATCTCTTCCTATACCTTGCTCATCTTTTTGTCTACATCTATGGTCAAAAAGTTTATCTTACAGGTGTCTTTGTACAGAGTTTTGTACTCTTTCAATAAATTACACAGTTCTGGTAGAAGTGTGTCAAATTCCCTGTTACACTTCTTTATTCCTTCCTCAAAGAATTTATGTTTCTCTTTTTCTACAATTTCCTTTCTAGATTCTACCTTTGTTTGCTCAAAATTTCCAGAAATATATTTACAAAGTGTATCCAACTAGCCTAAAGAATCTTTATTGTCTATATTACAATTAGGAGCTATTGATTTCAAAAATGGAATTAAATCATCTATTGCTTTATAAGCTTGTGAGCTATAATCAGTTATTTTCTTGATAGATTCAAGTAATACGTCAGTCACATTTGATGGTGACCCAACAAACTGAGTTCCAGTGGAAGTGACCAAGCTTGTATTGACCTCTGGTAGGTCTGTTTGTGTCTGCATTTCTTTAAGCACTAGTTTTCCTGCTTCATTTCTTATCGGTGGCATCTGTTCTGGAGCCTTTAGCTCTGTTGGTTTCTCTGTTTGCATTCCAGATTCCATCTTTTTCTCTATATCTGCTACCAGTTGCTCTGTGTTTCCTATTACCAGAGGCTCTTTGGGTATACCTGATTTATCTGTTGTATCCTTATCTACCACTATGTTGATCTTCTAAGTATCAACATTCACAGTATATAGGACTTCAAGATTAGGATTATTATCCTCTGTATCCATACTCTCAGCTGCCGGTTGATCTTCTGTAGTTGTTGTTTTTACCGGTGGAGTATTTAAAGGAGGTGGGGGTAAGTTGTCTCTAATCTTGATACTTGATGGTCCACCAACTTTACCTTTCCCTTTGTCCTTTTGATATACCAGAATGGGCTTGGGATTCCTATATTCTTCTTGTTTTTCTTTTTCAACCAAGAATATGTCCCAACCATTTTCTGTTTCCTTTGAAACTTCTGTAACTCTACCTGCCATTAGTGAAATTTGCCAGTGTGCAGTGGAAAAACCTGTCCGGTTGGCCTGAGCTATCCGATCATCAATTTTCTTAGGTGAGTTAACCGGGTATACTGCAAGTAATTTTTCTATTTTAATTTTCTTATCCAACTCAATTATTTCTTGCCTTCTGGCCTCAAGTATTTTATATAGATCATCAGGAATTTCATTTAGGACTTGCATCAAAAACTTTTTATACATGTCCATGTGTAATATAACACTTTCCTCAACTTGTCCTTTCTCATCATCTATTAAAGTGTCATATATTTTCTCTATGTTTTTCAATTTACCTTCCTCTATGATCTCATTCAGTAATACGTCAAGAGGGGCCAAGTTAGTGTTTGTCTTCTTCTTCTTTTTAGGGGTCATCTTCTTCTTAGGTGTGACTTTCTTGACCGGAGATCTCACGGCTTGTTGCTTCTGTCTTGTCCTTCTAGGTGAAGGAGTGGTTGCTGGTGAGGGGTCTCTTTTCCTGACAACTCTTTTGAAGGTTGCTACCATATCTCCTTTTGAGGAAGTACCTATCCGTGATAGATGAGTTTCAGGTTGTTGGGCTGCCAACTCATCTTCAGTTATGCCGGTTTTCTTTAATACATCTTCCTTTATGGCTTTTGCTTGTCTGGATCCTTTTCTCACAAATGCCTCAACCTTTTTCACTCTCTTCTTAGATTGAATTTGACTTTCTATGGTCTCAGCACTACCAAATACTTCTTCCTTTGGTTCATTGGGAGCTTCCAGAAGTGTTTTGGCATAAGTTTCAATAATATGATCATCAGTCTCATAACCCATCTCTGTTACCCAAATTGTTCTTGGGATGACTGCTTCCATCCAGATCTCATCCTTGTATTTGTTGACAATTTCCTATGATAGTCTGATTCTTTTATTCATTCTGACCTTTAGTGCTTGAAAATACTCATTGATATTCTTTTCTTTGTTTTCACCCATGTTGTTGAATAAGTCAGATAATTGTTTTCCTACCGGTATGTCAAATCCAAAATCCTTGTTGCCTATACTGGGAGCCTATTTGGTTATATGTAGCATTAAGCATACAAGTAAATTTCCAAATCTAAAGGTTCCTTTCTTATCCTTCTTGATTTTTGCTAAATTGTCAATTAACTCATCCTTTAACCATTCACAGATATCAATTTTGACATTGTCCTTAACCATGTCATAAGCACTCTTTATGCATAAACTAGAAACTGAGTTAAGCCTATTAGAATGAGTTGCTTTGTAACCTAAAATAATGCTAACAAATCTAACATTTGTATCGGTCACATCATTAACCCTCAATGATCTCTTGTCGGATGTTGCACCAGTTAAGTTTGTTACTAAGTCATTGGAGACCTTCTTGGTTTTGTCGGGTCTGCTACTGGTGGAGGGTAACCCTGTTACTACTTTCACAGCTTCCTTTGTAATTTTATGCACTGAGTCAAGCCAAAATAATGAATCATGTACCCTGCTCAGAACTATCCTAACCACTTCCTTGGGAAATTCAGGAATGTAGAGGATTTCAGTGAATCCTAGGGTTTCAACAATTTTATGCTCAGGTTTCACATTTTCGGAATTGTCACATATAATAGTCTTATACATGTTTTTAATTTCTTCATCACCTAATTCCTCTATGTTGCAATGAATATACATTCTAGGGTCTTCTGCATAAACAACACCTTTTGGAATTTTTGAAAAAGAACCTGTGTTGTCATCTTTCTTAGCTACCTCAGGAACTAGCTGAAACACGGGCCTAGGTCATTTTATAACTTTGACTACTGTAGGTTTTGCTATGAATTTAGGTGCAGAGGAGGATGCCATGATGATAAATACCTTTTTCTGCCTTTGGATGGATTGATTGCTGAAGTGCTTTGCCTCTTTGCTTGGAATGCCTTAGCTCGGAATTCTTCGCGCTCTCTGAAAGTTTTGAATTCATGGTGAAATGAAATGGAGCCAAAAACCTTATTTTATAAAGTCTTTTCTGCTACCTACCACATTAATTGCTTGTCAGTAATGTATTAGCTTAACTTTATTTGTCGGTAATGAATGATTTTCAACTTCTTTTCTCTAATCGAGGGAATAATAGCACCTATGTCATTAGATTGCCAAACCCTCAAGATAATTTTCTTCAATTTGATGAAGAACATCCTACCAATGGAGCATTGCTCTATCCTACCGGTGGAGCATCATATTGTCCTACCGGTGGAGCATTTGTTGGTTCTACTGGTGGAGGAGTATCCCCAATATTTAGATTACCTTTTCTAATCCATTGCTTAGCCTCTTCAACCTTTTCTTTACCTTTCAAACTAGTACTTTTGTTGTCTACTGGTGTACCTTTACTTCTACAAAATTTAGCAATATGACCAATCTTGTTACATGCATAACAAGTTACATTATTTTTTTGAATAGCTTTCCCATAACCTATGCCAATTTGTGTCCTGCATTGATTTGATAAATGACCAAATCTTCCACAAACATACATCTTACATTCATTCTGCAATTTTCAGAGTTATGACCAATTTTGTTGCATTTGGAGCATTGACTGGTGGGAGGATTGATGTTCTGATAATTCCTAGATCTACATTCATTTGCCCTATGACCATATTTATTGCAGTTAAAGCATTTTCCATTGAATTTGTAAGTATTAGAAGGTCTTACCAGTTTGCTGTGATCCTGCGTATTTGCAGTACCGGAGCTTTCTCCAACTTCAAATCCAATTCCAGAAGTGTCACCTTTGGGTTTTTGATTCTTCAATAATGTACCAAGTTCTTCTGAGCTTTTCTTGAATTTTTCTTTGTGTTGATTTGCAGTTTCCAATTCCCTTTCCAAGATTTCTTTTTGTCTCATTAGTTCATTCGAGTCATTCTGAGTATGCATCAGATCTGTTTTCAACATGTCTTTTTCATAGCTAAGTCTTGTGTTCTCATTTGCTGCATCACTTAGTCTTCTGGTCAATTCTTCTTCACTCTTCTTTCTATCCTCAATCTCTTTGCAAAATCTCATAGTCATATCCTGCATTTCATTTTTTGTTGTCATGAACTCTTGTTACAATTTGCTTATCATATCATTTAGTGATTCCTTTTCATCATTCTCATTTTGCAATTTTTCACAAAGTTCTCTTCTCTTATTTCTTGTAACAGTAATATTTTCTTGAAGTGCCTGAATAATGTCCTGAGCTGCTTTTAAATCATCTTCTAATTTGCTATTTTTCAATTTCTCTGCATCATAGTCAGTAAGAGCTCCTTCAAGTTGCTTCATCAGATTTTCCATCTTTACCGGTGTCAAGATCTTCCTCAAGCTGTTAGGCTTATGAAAATAGAGGATCAGGCTATGATACCAATTGTTAGGGTTCCCACAAATACTGAGAGGGGGGGTGAATCAGTATCTGACTGGTAATGCGATTTTCTTAAAATAGAACATGTAGAACATAAAGTAACAGTATACCGGTATGCAAGAATTAATGTAAATAACAAAATCAAAAACATCCACATGAAAGGAACACCATAACACAAGATGTTTAACGAGGAAACCCGGTGTGGGAAAAACCTCGGTGGGATTTGTGACCCACAATATTCACTTACTGGCCAATAAGAGAATATTACTTACAATAGGGGCCTACACATGCAGGAAGGCCAACTACCTACAACACACTGCTCAATAAGAAGTCACACTGACTTACAATGAGGATTATGCAAGTCCAATGATCTGTACTGCTTTACAATAGCATCTTCAATGCCAGATTCAGTACCGGTTCTTGCTCTATTCTTTACATATACCCTTGACCTACAATTCGCACATTAGGTCTGCCTTATAATTTTGTTTATGCTTCCTATCCATATCCTACAAATGTCTTACAATGATCTCTTTTATATACAAGAGTCATTTTACAATTTTCCAAGTCGGCTTACAATAATAAACAAAATATTACATATCAAAAATCCTGTTGGCCTCTATGCCAGTATACATGTTTTCTTCTATGTCGGTGTACATCTTCTATGCTAGTGCCGGTGTAAAGTGATCCTGCTGATGTCGGTGCATTGTCTTGCTTGAATAATGTTTTGCTAGTATAATGTCTTGCCGGTGCCATAGGATTGCAAGGTTGCTTGTGTAATGCTTTGCCGGTGCCATAGGATTGCAAGGTTGCCATCAATGACAAAACCTTCAATCACACACAATGTCTCATTGGAGTGTCCATATGCCAACACCCATAGGATTTTTGAAGACCCTTTTTACTGACATCTTCAAATACTTGTAAAGTCTTTGATAGATATCTATGTATATAAGTTTTAGATAGTACCCCATCTTTGGCATTTTTGTCAAAGGGGGAGAGTAAAGTTGAAAAATATACAGTAGAAGAATGTAATGTACATAGCATGTTACAAGTTTAAGAATTCTTTTTCTAAGGGGGAGCCTTAGCAATTTTGATCCAGTGTATAGGTTTCAACACGGTCATTTTTCATGAGTGTTGCCATCAATGCCAAAGGGGGATATTTTTTGGCAATTGACACTCATCTGATGGATATTGATGCTTGATTAGTGGTTTAAGGTTGTCATTGATGACAACTCTTCTTGAGATTCCTATCCGGTAATCATGGATCTTGATATTTGAAGCAAATGTCATCTGGTAGCTAGTTAACCAGTATTTCAGGTTAAGTAGAGAAGTTTTGGTCTGGAAGCTTTCTGGTGATTGTGGTGTTATGAATCGTGCATGGGATGATTGGGCCAACATAGAGACATCATTTTATCATCAATTTGGTGATCTGCCTTTTTTTTTGGTGATCTGGTCAAGCCGATTCATGATTACACATTACATTAAAAGGTCGACTTGATAAATGACTATTTTGTGATTGCGGATATATTAGACAGGCGTAGAAGATCTTTTTGGTGTGTTGTATGATTGATATGCAAGTGAGTGGTGATTGAGAATCCTTTGTAGCCTAGTTTCATGTGCACATTCTTGATCTGGTAGCTGACTGAGGCATGAAACAAAACAGAGTTGCAGAGCAGATACAGTCAGAGGTTTGGCACTTAACCGAAACTCATCCAGGCATTGTTAGATGCTATTTTGGAGTTTGTTCACTGTATTTCATTATTGTAATTGATCAATAAGGCGGTGAGCCTTCTAGGGTTGTAGCCCTTATTGTAATTGAGCAGTAAGCTCTAGGCAATGTGCCTGAATGCTTGTTCATTCCCCCTCATGTAATATTGTTTTTCTTCTAGCCATAGTGGAATAATATTGTGGGTTCAAATCCCACCATGGTTTTTCCCATTTGGGTTTCCACATAAAAATCTTGAAGTTATGATTTTGTGGTTGGTTGTTTTGAGTTTCTACATTTAAGTTTCATGCTTATGCTTTTGGTGGTTTAAATTTAAATAAAAAAAAATTGATAACTAGTAGAACACTAATTCACCCCGCCTCTCAGTGTTCCTTGATTCCAATAGTTGTGACAATATATTCGGATTCAATAGTAGATAATGATATGGATTATTGTTTCTTACTCATCCATGAAACCAATTTGTCTCCCAAAATGAAAGTTCCACCACTTGTACTCTTCTTGTCATCAATACTTCAAGCCCAATCAACATTTTTTATGCCTTCAATATGAAATCTCCATCTCTCTTGTACATAGGCCAAATTTTTGAGTTCCTTTCAAATATCTAAACATCCATTTCATTGCTTGATCATGAGTCTACTTTGGATTTGTAGTGCCCCTCCTCAATTCATCTTGTATTTTTGTACATCAGGGGATTATATTGATCTATCTTAGCCTACTTTATGATGATTTGATGGTATCATGCTATGTACTAACCCTATTTCATGATTGTATTGGATATGATGATGGATGAATATTTGATGATTTATATGTGTTCATTGTTCATGATGGACAATATTGCTTATGGGAATTTGATGACATTATGATTATGCTAACCCTACTCTATGATTGTGATGTTTGAATAAATACTATGATGTTTGTGATTTTCTTCTAGTGTCTTTGTGATTAGAGACGATGGCATACCACTAATTGTGAGCATGATATGACATTGCAATTCTCTATCACTTGCCTGATCATTTATGATGTGTATGTATCATATATATATATGTTGTATTATGTTTAGTGGTGGATGCAGGATTGCAAGTACCAGACATCGAATCCACCTGGTCTCATAGGTCTGAGTGTGTCCTATCCCAAAAGCAAGTTGTCAGAGATGTCATTTGTTTCCCTCGCACACTCTAGGCTTAGTTGTTCACCATGTCAGTCATGTTGTGGCATAAGTCAATGGATAGAGTTTTGTGTCAATGTTGACCCTTTTGTCAGATTGCTTGGGGTGATGTGAGTATGTATTTATCATTGATTAATCTACTATTTATCATTTGATTAATAATTAGATTAATGTTTATATTAATTTATTTAAAATATATCATTTTATGAGTATTTAATTTTTGAATTATTTATTGAGGCTTGATTAATGCTATTGAGTTTGATTTATTTTATTTATTAATTTATCAATTATTTAATGTTTATGTTTTATTATTGACATGATTAATTATTATCTCATCTATATTTGTATTGTTACATTAATATTATTTGCATAGTTGGGTATAATATATATAGTTTACCTACCCTATTTCTATTGGTCAATTTTTGAATGGGTAAGTAAATAATAATATTAAATAATACTTACCTCAGTAATGTGTATGTTAGATATAATCTATAATTTATTGGAATTTTTTGACTGGTCGGTGATTTTCTATAGTTTGAAGTTTAATTTTTATTTATTGAAGTTTTGTCGTGCACTGTGGGGTTGGGGTTTTCTCTGCAAATTTTGAATTTGAGCATTTGGATTTTTGATCAATTTTAGATTGGATTGCTAGGATATTTCAATTGAAAATATGGATTGGAGATTACTAGGATGTTGCTCTTCCTCGGTTGATTTTTGATTTGGATTGTGATTCTAGGTTAGAGCTTTTGATTTCTCCCTCTCTGCAATTTTTATTTCAAGAAATTGTCTGCAATGTGTCTTATTAAAGATTGTTTGGAAATTTAATTTGATATTTGAGTTCTCAATTTGATTGGGGAAAGATTTTAGGATTGATAGGATTTATATTTGATTAGTTGAAAATCTAGGAAATGGGGAGTGTCGTGAATGCATATCCTGTACTTTTCATTCTTGTGACTATGAATTCCTTTTTCCTAAAGATTTGTGAGCTTTATTAACCCCTATGTTGATGTTTAAATATTTTCATAAATTCTTCTTCATTCCCGTATGTTTTTGTGTAATGTGTGAGTTAAGAGTGAATCTCTCATTGTTGGAAATGTGTATTTCATGTGTGTTGTAAGATGCATTTTGTTTTAACGTGGCTTACAAATGGTTTATTATGGTATTGGCAATAGAATGCCTTTGTACTGTCAGTTGTATTCTCCTTTGGGCCTTATTTTATCTCCCAAGTAATTGTGCAAGTTTTGGGAAACTCTATGGGTGTTCCTGGGCGTTTTTATGGCAGAATGATGTGGCTAATTCCTATTGGATTGATCATAATTTGTGAATTATATGCTTCCTTGATGTCATTTTGTCCTTCTGCACCTTCTGAGAAGGTCATTTGGTCAATTTGGGGGTCTCATAGCAATCTAGGCAAGTTCTGTTATCTTTTTCCTCTGTTTTCTGAGTTTTTGAGTTATTTTACCAAAAATGCCATTTCTAAGACCCAGAACGCTAGGGAATTAAACCAAAATGCTAGGGAATTAAGAAAAAATGTCATTCTGGCTACCAAGGGTGCTAATCAGCAAACCAAGAGTGCATAATGAATGGTTTTCCATATTTTTTGCATTTCTCAGATGCATTTTTGGATTGCATTGAGTTTCTCTGAGTTGTTTATGATGTTATTTGATCTTTGCATAATGATTTTGTAATCCTATATAAGCTTTTGTGCCCTACCATTGAGGATTGCACTTATGCATTTGATTGCTCCAGCGAGAGGAAGGATGCCTTGTTGTTGAGGAATGTTTATGAGAACTCTAGTGGGCTATTATTGCCTTGCTATTAAGGATTGGAATTACTCTTGGATTGGTCTTGATTATACACCTATGCTTTAGTTTCTTGCTTTTCATGCTTTGGTGAAGGTTCTTTCTTTGTATGTTACTTGAGAGCCTTCTTGACGTCGTTATGATGTTACTGGTTGTTTTCCACCTTGGTTTACTAGGTCTTGTTGGGTTGTGATCCCATGGTCATTTTTTGCATTGTTATGTTGTCATCCTAAAGGTTTAGGAGAATGCTAGGGGGAGTGGGCTTCCAAGTGAGTGACTAGGATTGTGTGGAGTAGACGACTAGGTTACCCAGAGTCTAGATCACCAAAATATCTCATTGGGAATTTATGCTTTGTAATCAAGTGATAATATAATTAATAATTATTAGGGTTGGGGTAGAATAGTTTATCTTAATAAGATAAGAAAAGGTTATGGTGGCCCCTCGGCCTCGCCCAGTGGTAGCAATCCGGGATAGGATTGGGAAGGCCTTAGTAACCCAGGTAAGCTAATCTCCCTTACTCCATAAAGATTGAGATGGCTCTACATGTGCATCTAGGATGAGCAGGACAAGTGCCCAAGTTCCCATGTGTCGCATGCAATGACACTCTTTTCCCTACATGTAGCTCCAAGTGCTTTGAGTCTCGATTTGTTGTGTTGCCTCTAGAGGATTTGTGATTGGAGATTTATGTTGTTTCTTTGTGATAGTTTTCCTTGGTTGTTAGGTGCCAGCCTAGGTCTTGAGTGTGAGTTAAAACCTCATGTCATCTCCTAGCGCGGGGGGTGATTCCTATTTGGTTCCACATGGTCGGGTGGTTTGATGCCTCCTTCCATTAGGATGTTCTTTTTTGGATGCTAGTGTGCATGGATAAGAATTCTATGATTCCTCTTTGTGTGGATGGATATGTACCTAATTTCTATGTATATGAGATGGTGTAATGTATTCATGATGGCAATGTGTATGTAAAGAAGACTATGTACTTGTATCATGTATTCATATGTAATAGAACCTAATGATGTAGAGAATATTATCTTGTAATGAATAAGATGATGCATAATCAAATGTTTAATATTGTAGAAATGTTCATTATGTAATAGGTGATTGAGATCCTATGTTGGAATAAAGAAAGGATTAGTATACATGTGTTCTTGTTGCATTTGAGTTCATGAGATAGATTGGAATCCCATTTTAGGAAGGATTGGTACTTGTTATAATTCTTGTACTAATATGTATTGTGTTACCTAAGATGAAATGTACTACGGATCCTATTAGCATATGTGCAAGAGTATGATGACATGATGATATTGTATGTTGTCATTGATGTCAATATGCTGAGAAGTGAACTGGTATATTGAAGTTAAGCAATTGGCAAAGAGAACCGGTATGGTGGTGTAAACCAATATATGTGCAATAAGTGAAGCATTATGCTTGTCCAAGTGAACCGGTATGATGTTGTGAACCAGAACCAGTATGTTGGAATGAGAACCGGTACATGGAATGTGGTAGGACTACCAGTTGGTAGTCTTAGCTTCAGGGTTTCCGGTTGAAGAGTTCCAAGCCTATGTGATTCAACCAATGACATTGTGTGATGAGATTAGTATTGTTATGGAGATCAGATTGTGTTGCCACATCAACCTCGTACACATGAAGGATCTTGCATGAAGGAGATTGATCCTATCTACCTCGAGAATGTGTGAAGTCTTTGCAAATGGTGGAGAATGCATGATGGGTTGTCGCCTCCATGAAGCGGTGAAGAACGAACGATGGAGAATGTCTTGAGATCTGTTCAAGACCATTGTATTCAAATGCAAAGTGCTCAATGGTCAGGATTGAACCGATCAATTGCTTAACCTAAGTGTTTAGGGTTTAGGGTTTATGTTGCTGACCTATCTGCATTCTATAAGGTCGATGTTGTGTTTCATGTTGAAGTTGTTGGCAAATGTTGTGTGTGTATCTAAGTGTAGAGATATGCAATTCTTGCCAGACTAGATAAGAGGATTGATACCTACATAGTGTATGTGCAGAAGGAAAGAACTAAAGCAGATCTGCATTAGCATTAAGTGCTATTACCAGATCATTGTAATACCTATTGATCTTTAACTACTTCAATAGTTGGAAAATCCCTTAACTAGGTAGCTTTAACCAGCTTGCTGTAAACCCTTTAATAGGGTGACTCAAAGCCATTGAGTTCATAAAATCCTCTAACAAGGTAACCTCTAACAAGGTTTAACCCTTAACCGGGTGATCCCTAACAGGATCAGTTCCTAACAGAACGTGTTGTAACAATCTTTAACCGGACTAGGCTGCTAATAGAGCGGACTTCTAAAGAGTTCAAAAATAGCTTGTGGGTATTCATCCCCACTGTGGTTTTTCGCAGTTGGGTTTCCATGTGAAAAATATGTGTGTCATGTGTGATGCCTCTTTCATGTGATGCTTTGTTATTTTTTGTCAAGCAGTGAATCATGTTATGCTAGTAAATTATTGTATCTCTGATGATAGATTATTTGTTTATGCATAAGGATAAAGTGGAAATGAGGGAGTAGGTTATATGGAAAGCTAAGTGTTTCTGGTTTATGTCTTTCACAGTAGCATTGTGCTTAACCGGTAGTAATCTAGTTCTGACCGGTGTTAGTGATTGCCAATCAAGTTCACTATTTGCAGTCAAACCAGTTAGGGAAAAGTTATTGTGCCTACACTAATTCACCCCCCCTCTCAGTACCATTTTGGTACTCACCGTTCATCATTGAGTTATCAATTGGTATCAGACCTTCCTCCAGGTCCTCTGAGTTGTAAGCTTAACCACTTGAGGGAAAGATCCTATTGTAATGATGAAGAGGGAAGGTTCAAAGTTCAACAGAGATAACTTTAAAATATGGAAGGACATAATGAAGATATACATCAGAAGCATGGGTACTCAACATCAAAGCTATGTTGAGAACATTTATGTTATCCCTACCGGTACTCTCATCGATGACCAAAAGAGAGAGATTCAGGAGAATGGGCAAGTCATGGAAGCCCTAATCAGTAGCTTATCTGACATTGAGTTTATTGATGTCTAGGATAAAGACAATCCCAAAGAAGTATGGGATACTCTTGAGAATATCTATGGCAGTGATGAGCATGCAAAACAAGCTAAGGAAGAAAGCCTTAGAGGGAATTTTGAAGACATGCAGATGGTTGAAGGTGAGACCATTCAACAATATGGAATACAAATCAAAACCATCATTGGAGATATCAAGAGTGTAGGTGGTAAAATGGAAGATTCCACTATTGTCAGCAAAGTTTTGAGATCCTTATTACCGGTCTATGCAATAAGGGTTGCTGCTATTTAGGAGTTGAGATCTATAGACAAGACTAAGGTATCCCTATACTCCATCATTGCAAAGTTGACAACCTATGAGCTAAATAGTTTTGATGGCAGTATTCAAAAGACTGAATCAGCTTTTAGAGCATTTGTTGCACCATCCAAAAAAGGAAAAGAAGCAAGCACCAGTGGTGAACCAAGGTAGAGTAGAGAAATGGATGATGAGGAGATTTTGATGGAATTTGAAGCTCTTCTTGCCAAGAGACTTCCTAAGGGAACTGGAAAATACAGAGGTAAGCTTCCTTTGAAATGTTTTTCTTATAACCGGATAGGACACATTGCTATAAATTGTCCTAATGGTGACAACAAGGACAAATCAGAAAGGTTCAAGAAGTTCAAAGGAGGAAACCGGAGAAACTATTTTGTAGCAGTTGATGAAGGTGTCACTGATGAGGAATCAGAAGATGAAGAAAATGAAGATATTGTGTTTGTTGTAGTCAAGGAAGATGTGTCAGACAAAAAGGCTCTTGTCTCCCACTTTGATAATTCCAATGAGTGGATTATTGACAGTGGTTGCTCTCACCATATGACTGGTGACCGGAGCAAGTTTATATCCCTGGAAGAGTATGATGGTGGTGTGGTTCATTTTGGTAATGATGCACCATGTATGGTCAAAGGTAGAGGGTCCATCTCTCTAAATGGAAAGAGCAGTGCTGACAATGTGTATTGGGTGGAAGGTCTTAGACACAATCTATTGAGTGTTGCCCAACTTAATGATGGTGGACTCACTCTGGAATTCAAAAATGGATTCTGCAAAATCAAAGGAAAGAATGGTGAACTGATGGCCATCGGTATGCATACCAAAGGTAACTTATTTCAGGTAAATGCAAAAATAAGTACATGTCTTATGGCTAAGTTTGATGATAGCTAGATATGGCATAGGAGACTCTGCCATGTAAACTTTGATAACACAGTAAAGGTGAGTAAGATCAAGGCAATTAGAGTACTACCGATGCTGAGCAAATTGGAAAATACATTGTGCAGAGAATGTCAATTGGGGAAAATGTCTTCCTCAACCTTCAAAGGTAAATCTTTCACTGCTGACAACTTACTTGATCTTGTGCATATTGATTTGTGTGGTCCTATGAAAACTAGGAGTGTGTAGGGAGATAGGTATTTTATGATTCTTACAGATGATTGCTCAAGAATGATGTGAGTCACATTCTTGAAGAACAAGTCTAAAGCCTTTGAAAAGTTCAAAGCTTTCAAAGAAATGGTAGAAAAGGAAAGTAGTAGAAGAATCAAATGCCTTAGAACTGATCAAGGAGGGGAATTCACTTTCGGTGAATTCAACAAATATTGTGAAGAGAATGGCATCAAGAGGCAACTGTCTGCCCCCCAAACTCCACAATAGATTGGCTTAGTAGAGAAGAACAACCAGACTATGGTTGAAGTAGCTAGAACTATGCTGAGCCAAGGAAAAGTTGCTCACACCTTTTGGGGAGAAGCGGTGAGCACTAGAGTCTACACAATGAACTAGGTACTCATCAAGAAAGGTAAGGATAAGACTCCTTATGAGTACTAGACCAGTAAGACACCAATGGTAAGCTACTTTAGAGTGTTTGGTAGTAAATGTTACATCAACATGAGTGAACATCAGAGCAAGTTTGATGCTAAATGTGATGAGGGAATATTCCTAGGGTATTCCACTAAGAGAAAAGCTCTCAAATGTTTCAACAATAGGACTCAGAGAATTGTTGAAAGCATCAATGTTAGGGTTAATGAAAACTTTGGGAAACCTGAGGAAACCGACAGTCAGCAAGTAGGAGATGAATCGGCAATAACCTTCTGGGAACTGGTTGCAAATCAGCCCAGTACCAGTAATTGTGCTCCTACACCGGTGGATGCTGATGAAGATGAGAATGGAGAAGAAAAGAAAGACGAATCTGTTAAGAACATACCTAGGTATGTCAAACTCAATCATGATCCAAAGCAAATCATAGGAGACAAGGATGTAGGAATCCTTACAAGAAGAAAGTTCAGAGAAAACTCATGTATGATCTCTGAATTTGAGCCTAAATCATTCAAAGAGGCACATAATGATAAAGATTGGATCAAGGCAATGGAAGAGGAACTTTATCTGATAGAAAAGAATGGTACATGGTCCTTGGTACCCAGACCGGAGCATAAAAATGTCATTGGTACCAAATGGGTTTTTCAGAAATAAGCTGAATGAAGATGGGACAGTGATAAGAAACAAAGCCAGACTAGTGTGTAAGGGGTATGCTCAAGAAGAAGGAGAAGGCTATGGAGAAACCTTTGCTCCAGTAGCCAGATTGGAAGGAGTTTATATGCTTCTTGCATATGCAGCTTTTAAAGGATTCAAGGTATACCAAATGGATGTAAAATCTGCATTCCTAAATGGAATACTTGAAGAGGAGGTGTATATAACGCAACCAGATGGGTTTTCCCTATCAGAAGACAGTGACATGGTGTGTAGGCTACATAAAGCCTTAAATAGACTAAAGCAAGCACCTAGAGCATGGTATGAATGCTTGCACTCCCATCTTGTGAAGATTTGATTTTAAAGAACAAGTGAAGATAGCAATATCTACTTGAATTCAGAAGGAGATCAAATTTTGATCCATGAAGTATTTGTTGATGATATCATCTTTGGAGGAGATGACAAGATGAGTCATGATTTTGCAGATGAGATGAAGAAGGAATTTGAGATGTCACTCATAGGGGAGATTACGTTCTTCATTAGACTACAAATTCAACAAATGAAAGATGGAATCTTTATTTCTCAGTCCAAGTATGTCAAAGAGGTGTTGAAGACCTTTGGCATGGAAGATAGTAAACCGGTTGGTACACCAATGGTGACTGGTTGTAAACTATCAAAAGAAGATGACTTAGCACTGGTAAATGAGAAGGAATACCAATCAATGATTGGTAAGCTGCATTATGTAGTGCATAGCAGACCAGACATTGCACATGCAGTGGGTATTACCACTCAATTTCAGCAAATCCCAAGAGAATCCCACTTGGTAGTAGTCAAGTGGATTCTTAGATATCTGAAGGGAACTATTGACTATGGGTTATGGTATCCATACAATAATGAGTTCAACCTGAAAGTGTTCATAGATGTTGATTGGGCTGGTAATGTAGATGACCAGAAGAGAACAAATGGTGGTGCATTCTTTCTTGGTGGTAGACTGGTCTCATGGATGAGTAAAAAGGAGAGTTGTATCTCTCAGTCTACAATAGAAGTGGAGTATGTTGCAGCTTTTATGAACTGTACCAAGACTATTTGGATGAAGCATGTATTGAATGGCTTCAAAGTTCCTATATCTGAACCGATAAGTATATTCTATGACAATACAAGTGCAATTAACATTTCCAAGAATCCGGTTTTACATGCTAGAACCAAGAACTTTGAACTCAAGTATCATTTCTTGAGGGAAAAGGTTCAGAACAAAGAGGTGGCATTGCAACATGTTTCCAGTAAGGACTAGTTAGCAGACATATTCACCAAGCCTCTACCGAAGGCTACTTTTACCTATCTAAGAGGTAAGTTAGGGGTGTTGCCCCTTCAAGAGGTAATCTAAAGGTTTGTGCTCCACACCAGTCAGATCTTACTTTACTATATCTCTTCAGGATTGATGTGTTGAAGGATGCTACTCCTCAGGGGGAGTAGCATAGTGGAACAAGGAAGCTTGTGCCTCCACTTTGGCATTGTTGTCAAAGGGGGGGAAGATGTGAAGTGGAAAAGATATCTACATTATTAAGGAGAAGATGTGATATCTTTGTATATTGCCATCAATGCCAAAGGGGGAGATTGTTGGCATATGTGCAAGAGTACGATGACATGATGATATTGTATGTTGTCATTGATGTCAATATGCTGAGAAGTGAACCAGTATAATGAAGTTAAGCAACTGGCAAAGAGAACTGGTATGGTGGTGTAAACTGGTATATGTGAAATAATTGAAGTGGTATGCTTGTCCAAGTGAACCAGTATGATATTGTGAACTGGAACCAGTATGTCAGAATGAGAACCAGTACATGGAATGTGGTAGGACTACCAGTTGGTAGTCTTAGCTTCAGAGTTTCCGGTTGAAGTGTTCCAAGACTATGTGATTCAACCGATGATATTGTGTGATGAGATTAGCATTGTAATGGAGATCAGATCGTGTTGCCACATCAGCCTTGAGCACGTGAAGGATCTTGCATGAAGGAGATTGATCCTATCTACCTCAAGAATGTACGAAGTCTTGCAAATGGTGGAGAACGCATGATGGGTTGTTGCCTCCATGAAGCGGTAAAGAACAAATGATGGAGAATGTCTTGAGATCTGTCCAAGACCATTGTATTCAAATGCAAAGTGCTCAATGGTCAGGATTGAACTGATCAATTTCTTAACCTAAGTGTTTAGGGTTTAGGGTTTATGATGCCAACCTATCTATGTTCTATAAGGTCGATGTTGTGTTTCATGTTGAGGTTGTTGGCAAATATTGTGTGTGTATCTAAGTGCTGAGATACGTGATTCTTGCCATACTAGATAAGAGGATTGATACCTGCATAGTGTGTGTGCAGAAGGAAGGAACAAAAGCAGATTTGCATTGGCATTAAGTGCTATTACTAGATCATTGTAATACCTATTGATCTTTAACTACTTCAACAGTTGGAAAATCCCTTAACTGAGTAGCTTTAACTAGCTTGTTGTAAATCCTTTAACAGGGTAACTCAAAGCCATTGAGTTCATAAAATCCTCTAACAAGGTAACCTCTAATAGGGTTTAACCCTTAACCGGGTATTCTAGCCATCCCTTAACCGGGTGATCCCTAACACGATTAGTTCCTAACAGAACGTGTTGTAACAGTCTTTAACTAGACTAGGCTCCTAACAGAGCAGACTTCTAAAGAGTTCAAAAATAGCTTGTGGGTATTCATCCCCACTGTGGTTTTTCCCAGTTGGGTTTCCACGTGAAAAATATGTGTGTCATGTGTGATGCCTCTTTCATGTGGTGCATTGTTATTTTCTGTCAAGCAGTGAATCATGTTATGCTAGTAAATTATTTTATCTTTGATGATAGATTATCTATTTATGCATAAGGATAAAGTGGAAATGAGGGAGGAGGTTGTATGGAATGCTAAGTGTTGCCAGTTTATGTCTTTCCCAGTAGCATTGTGCTTAACCTATAGTAATCTGGTTTTGACTGATGTTAGTGATTGCCAGTCAAGTTCACTGTTTGCAGTCAAAACGGTTAGGGAAAAGTTATTGTGCCTTTACTGATTCACCCCCCCCTCTCAATACTGGTTTGGTACTCACCGTTCATCATTGAGTTATCAGATCCTAAGTATTGAACCTAGTCCTATTTGTAGTAGATGGTTACATAAATTAATGATGTGATAGATGAATAATGATGGAATATTATGGGAATTAGGAACACCTGATTTTGTGCCTAAAATAAACTGAAAGGATAATGGGTTACATTAGATTAAGCATTGAAAGTTAATGATTCTCATGATAAGGAAGATGGTAACTAATTGGGAAGAATGTAATTGTTGTAATAGATATTAATGGCTTCTTGATATGGATTTGTTACATGTTTTTGATAGTAAGTACTAACGTTGGAGTACCCTAGGGAAAGTGTAAATGGATATATGCATGTTTTGAGATGTTTGTGGTTATGATGTTATTTCCACTTGCATTATATGATGTTATGGTTATGGATATGTTCATGATATTTTATATATATATATGTGGTTAAAATCTTATGTAGTGATGGTTTAATATGTTGCATTAGTAGATGTTTAAAAAAATTTATCTCCATTTGTTAGTTATTTTAGTTATTTTCTCTAGGGTATTTTGGCAAGCATTATAGGATTAGCTTGAAATCTTATAACAAAATATACAACATACATAATATCTGGTCTATAAGTGGTAAGATACAATAGTCCTCCAACCATATATTTGTACTTAATTTGATCAATATCTGGAGATGCATCATCTTTTCCTAACTTGCATCCAACAACTAAATGGGTAGTAGCAAGTTTACAATTCTCCATATCAAACTTCTTCAATATCTCTATAACATACTTATCTTGAGAAATAAAAATCCCATCATCCAATTGAGTAACTTGAAGCCCAAGGAAAAATGACATTTCTCCAAACATAGACAACACAATTTATTTTTGCATTTCTTTCACAAACTATGACTTCCTCCAGAGATAATATCATCAACATAGACAACAACAACAATAGTCAACAACTTAATGCCTTCAACCTTGAAGTAAAGATTTATGTTAGCAGTACCTTTCGTGAAATTTTGTTGTAACAAATATTTGCCTAGTCTTGCATACCACACTTTAGGTTCTTGTTTAAGTCATACAATGCCTTCTTTAATCTGTAAACCATGTCGATATTTTATTATAGTCTAAATCCATTAATTTGTTCAATGTACACTTCTTCTTTCATCTCTACATTAAGTAACACCGACTTAACATCCATTTGATATACTCTAATGTTCCTATAGTCAGAAAATACAAGAAACATTTTGATAGCTTCCATCCTAGCAATAGGGGGAAAATTTTCTTTGAAATCAATACCTTCCACTTGAGAATAGCCTTTACATACCAATTTTTCCTTTTTCCTTGTGATTTGTCGTTGTTCATTCAGTTTTTTTCAGATTACCCACTTCATGCCTATCACATTCTTGTCCATTGGTCTAATTACCAGTTCCCAAGTTTGATTCAGTTCTTCTTCCATAGCTTTAACCCAAATTTCTTCTTTGCTTGTTTCTTCATATGATTTAGGTTCAATAAGTGAAAGAAAATAACAATTAGTTTTCTCATTTACATTTGTAATAGTTCCTCTTGTCTATACTCCTTTAATCTTGTCTCTAATTATCTAATCTTTTAAATGATTCTTCTACACATACCTCGGGGTCTTAATTGTTTGTTCCACTTCTTTTTTGTCTTCTTCTTCTGCCTAATATTATTTCTCCTCATTACTTCCTTCTTAAGGTGTCTTTTCTTCTACAACAATAGGTATGATCTCAAATTCAGTTTTTTGAATAGGTTTTAGGGAAATCTAATCCCATGCTTCATATACTTTCACATTTGTACTCTCCACTATGTTGTTAAATATTTTGTTGTAACATTGGTAAGCCTTATTGTTTGTTTCATATCCCAAGAATAGTCCTTCATCAACTCTAGTATTAAACCTTCCAAGATGATTTTCATCTCTTCTAATATAATATTTGCTTCCAAAGATTTTGAAATATTTCATAATAGGTGGTCTTCCATACCACAAATCATAAGGTGTCTTTGTATGATTTATCCTTATATGAACCTTATTAAGAATGTAAAAAATAGTATGCACAACTTCTTTCCAATAAACATTAGACAAGTTATTATCTTTCATCATAGTTCTATCCATTTCAATAACAATTCTATTCTTCCTTTCTACCACACCATTCTACTAAGGGAAACTCAGAGTAGAAAGATGTCTCCTAATGCCACATTTCTCACAGGAATTGTCAAATTAATTTGAAGTAAATTCTCCACCTCTATCAGACCTTAAACATTTGATTCTAGCATCAACCTGATTTTCTACCAGTGACTTGAAAATTTTAAATCTTTCAAAAAATTCAAATTTTTGTGTAAAAAATGTAGCACATGTCATTTTAGATTAATCATCAATGAGTAACATAAAATACCTCTCACCATTGAGTTTGCATGTCCTTGTAGGACCACATAAGTTCGTGTGAATTCTGTCCATTGGGTGTGATGTAGAATACTCTTTTTTTTTGAAACTTTTCCTTGTTTACTTTCCTAATTGATATTCCCTGCACACAATTTCGATAGGTTTGATAATCCTTGGTAAATTTCTCACTGCTTTATAGTTATTGATATTTATCATGTTATCAAAGTTAAATGCCTTCATTAGTGGATCGTTGGAAGGCTTGAACAACTCCGACAATAATATTTATTGTAGTGATGGAGAGGTATGCACTATGTTTTTATCTCCATCATTGGATAGTTGGGAGTCAAAGAAGGCTTTGGTGAATCATGGTTGCTCTAGCAATGCAATAAAAGGGAAGACACTCATATCATTGGGTCGTTGGGAATTATTTTGTGCTCCACCAAAAGTTGTTTCTCCAATAAAGGGCAAAATGAAACATTCATTGAGGGGGCATGTAAAAGGTAAAACTCTCCAATAAAAAAGGATCCAATGATATGTTATGCTCCAACGAGGAAGATTTTTTAGGGAAACTTTTCTTTGGTTGGTGAAATGTGGAGGAAGTATTATGTGTGGAAAAAAATGAGAGATATAAATATATTATGTGTAATGAATAAAAATGGATGTTTTCAACACTTATTTATTTGGTTGTTGCGATCTTTGCATTGGAAGTTTGTGGTGGCATGCCCATTTGTCTCTTGCATATTTTCCATTGCTAATTACATTGCAGTTTTTGTTGTGCAATAGAAGGCATATTTATGAAAAACATTCCCATTGTGATGGGAAGATAGTGATATGAAAACATGATGGCCTTTCACAGTGAATGATGCATTAGATTAAAGTTAGACTATGTAACAATATTTCCTTAAGGGTGCAACAACAAAAAATAAACCTTCTTCATTTAGGACTACACAATTTTCACCATATGTTATTCTATGTGCATGGGAGCTATTAATTTTGTTTTGTGCTAGTCGGGTTTTGATTTGTAATGTTCTTTTCCCAATTCTATATGAGGTGTTTGTGTGATGAAGCATAGTGGCCAGTGTCTTAATAGTATGACACTATAGTTGCAGAATAGTGAAAATATTCCAAGATGTTATAAGGAATGTATTTGATGAGAAGAATGAGTGGAATTGTTTTTATATTTCTTCAAATAAATTACAATGAACAATTAATAACATTAATCATGGAGAAGGAATGATAAATGTGCAATCTTGGAAAGATATCTTAGATGAATGGTTGTGTGGATGTTGTTCAAGTTTCCATGGAATTAACAGAAGCATAATATGAAAAGATAAAATATAACAGGAATGTTCTAAGGTTAAATGTATAGGAAGTAAATATTTCTTTTAACCCCAAAGTGAAAGCCAAATGGGAATGTCATTTTAATTTCTAGAAGAGTCAAAAGGGCATAAGGTGCAAGTGAAATTATTTTTACCAAGTGTGAAATATTTTTACTAAATATAATCATAGATTAAAGACAAATGAGAAGATTTGTTTCACGAGTAGGGATAAAATGTGATGATGTAGTAAAGTATATTTTCACTAAGCGAAACTCATTTCATGAATGATGTAAATGAAGGAAAAAGGGCAATAATTGTATGCAAAAGTAAAAATATTTAAATGTGAGCATACAAGGGATAAAGTGTAGTTAATTGAATATCCCCTCCATCATGAGAAGATCATTTTCTTGGGAAGGTAAAGCAAAGGGAGAAAAATTAAAAAATTTAGTTACAATGAAACATCATATGAGGGGTAAAAGTGTAATATGGAATTTTAAATATTTTTCATAAAATCAATAATTATTTTGTATCCTTTTGTATTTGGGTGGGTAGTTAAATAGTTTTTCATTTTATAACTAAAGTATGTAAACGGTTTAAAGTGCTCCTTTATTTTTTATAAAAAGGAAATCAGGGTTGTGTAGAGAAGGCTAGCAAGTTTTGAGGGATTTTTGGGATAGAATAGTTTTGTATTTCTGAAACTTCAAAGGAGAATGTGTCAAAAATATTTCTTCTAATAATGGTCTCAACTGTTTATTGCTCATAATGAAAAGATCCTATTGAACCATCTCAAAATTGTGCTTCTTTTAATCATATGAATCAATATATCAAGGATTTATTGGTTTGCTGTTGCACTTTCATGCCTCTATGCAATTTACTTGATGGGTTTTCTTAATGAGGAAGTAAAACCTATTAGATAAATTGTTGTGGTTTGAAGTAAATTAGGATTAGTAAGTAGGGCTATGTGGTTAACTTACTTGCATGTTTATGTAATGCATAAATAGCACAATGCTAAATAGTTTGAGTTTTATGCCATTGAACGAGCATACATTAATTGTGAAATTGGACTCCTTTGCCTTGGATAAGGCATTGATCAATAATATGTTCCATAACAAATTATAAATCAACATATATTCTATTTTTTAGGTGTTGTTTTTATTTCTTTTTATTTTTTTGTTTCACCTCATGCCAGTGAATAACAAAATACAAAGAGATGTTAAATTAAGATATTAATCAAACAAAATCCAAAATTTGTATGAGATTTTATCTTCTCAAACATCATTGATTAATATTTGAATGATTTAAAATATGGTTCACCCGCCAAGGTTTTGTAGAGCTTGAAGTGCAAGGGATATTAACTTTCTTGGTTAAATCTTGTTTGTTGGCCAAATCTAACACCAAGCCTAAACATTAGAGATTGGCATATCTTTAGGGTTTGGTGTATCTGTTGATTTGGGAACCAATGGGAGGTAGATATGTCATTAGTGTTATTATTTTGGGATGAGACATTGCTATAAAAAGGTATATTATTTTGATCATGCTTGAAAATAGTGCCTGACATATGTCTAATTTTTCATTGGGTGAATTATTAAAATGTTATTCAATAGTAATGTCACATTGATCAATAAAGCCCTAGATGAGTTTTTTATTCTTGTTGAAAATAGAAGTTTTATATCATTTGTTCATATGGTTTTCACAAAATTCATTATCATTCCACCACAAGGGTTTAACTATAGGTTCAAAAGTTCCATCCTCAGGAAGTGTAATTATCTTGGATGCGATAGGTTTTTGCAAGGCAAATTCTATAGGTTCACCGAAAGCTATGAATTTTAGTTGTGATTGAATAATAGGTTTTGATGTCTTTGATCATTAAAAGAAACAAAACAAGGGTGTTGACCCTATATACGAATAGCCTGTAGGCAACATAAAAGAAACGCAACAAAACAAGGGTGTTGACCCTATACAATATTATTTTGAATGGACCATTTGTTGGATGTTCTTGAGAGTTTGCTGGAATCATGGGGGCTTCACTTAGTGAACCTAGGTTATAGCACATGAGTTCATGGCATACTAAATAATCCCCCTATTTTCAAAAAATATTTCCCTAAAATCCTTTTTTGTCACCCCCTCCCAATACACAACCCAAATTAAAACCCCCCTATTTTGACCATATATTGTATTTTTTCATATCTCAAATTAAAAAACCCCCTATTTTCACCAAATAGGAAATATATTGAGCTTATTTTTTGGGATATTAAACCCACTAATATGAATGCACATGAAATAATATTGTCTATCTAGTGAAGCCCCCGTGGCTAGAATGACGTGTTGTCAACATATTCTTTTGTGTATTCTAGTGTTGCAGTCAGATTGAATGAGTTGGTTTGGTCAGTGTGTTGCAGTTGAGCTGATGTGGTTTAATGTATTTTGAGATAAGTATATCTAGTTGATTCAACATAAATTTCAGTGGCCCGCATGTTGTTCTAATCAAGTTATGGGATCTGGTATTGAGATTGATATTCAATTGTTTGTGTTATTTGGTATTGTGGTTTGTGCTCTAAATTTCTCTAGAATTGCTATATCTTTAGTTGTGGATGCATGTGATGTGTTTGGAACATTGATGTGTGTCCTCAATTCAATTGGTTCATGATTTGGATGTCCACAAGCTAATCTTTCATGTTGACAAGCAATTTTGATGGTGTTCTTGAGATTCAGTGGTGAAATGGTGTTGATTCTGGTAATCCGAGTTGTTGCAGTTGTTGTGGTACAATTCGTGTTGCTTGTGAATATTTTTAGATCTTGTTCAATGAGTATTGGTGGTCCACATTGATCATTGTGCATGTTATTAAAGATTTTCTTGATCTGATGATGTTCTTCATGTTATGCGGCATTCTTGGAGGTTGTAGTGTGTTGTGCATGATCAAGGCATAATTGTTGGAAGTGTTGTGAGTTTATGGTGTTGATTTGGGTCTAGAATATGTCTTAGCCAACCTTGTTTTAGTTTGCATATATTGTTGTAGTATGTGAGGTTATTATTTTACAATTTATATTGAGGGTTTACCTGACCTTGAAATATAGGTTGGTGTCTTGTATAAATAAATGTAATATTCATGTAAGATGTATGTCTGTGATCTTTAAAAGTGTGTATGATCGAGTTGTATGTGCGAACAAGTGATTTTATCTTTCAAAAATGAAGGAGAGAAGAGAAGTGTTGCAGAGAAGACTATGTGCTTAACCGGAACTGTATTCAAGCATATGAAAATGCTATCATTGCAGTTCATGTAATCTGGATTATTGTTTGAATTCTTTTGTAAGTCAGTGAGACTTCTTGTAAGTAAATGAGCCTTCCCTTAAGGTTTTAGCCTTTCTGAGTTTCTTGTAATTGAGAAATGAGCTCTAGGCAGTGAGCTTGAATGCATGTGCATTCCCCATCGTAATATTTCACTTACTCCTAATTGGGTATTATCTCATTATGGATAGGTTTCCATTGTGTCTTTTCCACATCAAAAATCTTGGTGTTATGTGTGACATTGATGTGGCGTTATTTTATGTTTTAATTGTTAATTATTATATTTGATTTATGGTATAAGTTGCAAAAAAAATTTGTGCAAACTGATTCACCCTCCCCACCTCTTAGTTTGTTGTCTGTTGCCAACAATTGGTATCAAAGCTATATCCTCCAAAAGAAGCTTGACCGCTTGAGGGAGATCAGGGATGGAAACCTTTTCTTTCAAGAAGGACAACCTGATGTTTGATGGAATGAACTACACTCTCTGGAAGAGCCGAGTGTAATTTCATTTAAGATGCATAGGAAAAGAGTACTTGAAGATCACTAAGAATGTATATAATATTCCATAGAATGGTCCTACTACTTCAGACAAAGTTAAGGAAGTAGATTATAACATTAGAGAAAAGGAAGCATTGGTGAGTTCCTTGTCACATTCCAAGATGACAAATGTAATGGACTTAGAGAGTGCACATGATATTTGAGTAAAACTAGAAACTTTGCATGAAGGAGATAGCCATGTAAATATTTCTAAGATATAGAGCTTGAAAGGTAAATATGCGAACTTGAAGATGAGTGAAGATGAGAATGTCACCTCTTTTATGCAGAAAGTAAATGAGCTTGTGTGCATAATCAGATGTGTTGGTGAAGTGCTAGAAGAGTCTGAGATTGTTGCCAAGCTACTAATATCTATTGTTCTAAAATTTTGATTCCCTTTAAAAACCCTTACAATGAAATAATAAACTCTATCTACAGAAGAGAAATCAAAGAGAAGGAAACTTTAGAGCAACATATGACAAGGTTTTAAAACCTTCTACACTTCAAACTTATCCAAAGTTCAGGTGGGTATACCTTATGTGAATTGACTTCACACTTTTAAAAGATAGATCCACAGTAAACCAATCCAAAAACCAAATCCTATCACCTCAAAACTAACTGAAACAAAGAAAGAAATCTTATAATCATGTTCAGTGTTGACCTACAAGATATGTAAAAGATAACCACAATTGATACCAGTGCCTTATCTAGGCAACAGAGTTATCTAAGTTTAAACGATATTCCCACAATCAAATATCTCCACACATCCCATCACCTCGACTTCTATAAAACCCCACATATGCCTGACATACATAAGAGTTTATCCTTATCAAACTAGACTACATTCATCAAATTCAAAATCTCCCACAAGGAATTCACTGATAGAAATGCTTCATGCATATTAAATTTCCCTCCTGGAGAGAAAAGCTAAGAAATGCCTCTATTAAAACTGCCTTATAATCCAATCCTCAAATGAATAACTCTAGATTACTCATATTTGAAAACAGTAATTATTTGCAAGTAGACCAGAAGACAACACAAAATTTAGGCTCGAAAGTTGATAGTTTGTATATTGATATTAATTTTGAGAAAATATTACAAAACTCAAAGTATTCTCCATAAGACTAGAAAATCCCAGATATATTTCTGCAGAGTTTTCTTACAAATTCTTGTGATCCTTTTTTAAGAGGTCCTGACATCCATTTATAATATCATGGATGCATACAAGCTTCGGACCTTTCAAAATAAAGTTTGTTACAAACAACAACCTTTTCCAAGAAGTGGTTATAAGTCCTTTTCAACATTTGTGGCTTCCTCTGCTTGTTGTTCTATTGCAACCTCTTCTAACTGCTCTACATCTAGCACAATGTACTTTCTTGTCCACTCCTGGTATACATCATCAGTAGGCCATGAGAAGTTAATCACTTTTCCCTTCGTCTTGGCTAATCATTTCCAAGAGTTTCTCATTTTGTTGACCTCTAAATTTAGAAAACCATAGTGTGATTTGATTTTTTCTATCTCCTCAATTGTTATGAAAAATCAGGAAGTATCATGTGTATTAATGATTCCTTTTATTCTTAATGATAGGTTAGCTTCTAATTCATTAAGACATATTTGTTTGTCCTTCAATTGAGTTGGATTGGCAAAACCCCTTGGGAGTAATTCAAATACTTGATCAGTGTACTCTTTCTTGTACAAATTGATCTTTCTATCTGCATTATCTACTCCTTTTGCTAACTTTGTTAGATCCTTTGTTATGTCACAAGTGGATTTGATAATGGGATCAGTCCCTACCTCATCATAAGATACACAAATAAGTTCTAGATTCTATTCTCTGGGTTTCCACTTGTCAAAAATAGGCATTAGACTAGCCTTGTCTCCATTGAGCTCATTCCACATGTCCAAAATTTTACTCATGTTGTTGTACATTAATGAGGACCCTATGGTGTCAGAAAATCTCAAAATTGTAGCCCTCACTCTCTCTTCATATTTCTTTTCAAACAGGGCTTGGGCCTGTTTTAGCTTCTCCAACTCATGGGGAGTGATCTCAACCGATTGGGAACTAGACAGTGCTGGAGATGGTGGGAATTCAATGATGGGGCTAGTAGGTGGAGGCCGTGCAGGAGAAGAACTGATCATCAATGTTGAGGACTCACCTTGATGGTATTGTCCCACCAACTGGTTTTTCAACTTGGCAATGATGATATCTTTACCCATTACCTCCTCCTTGGCATTGTTGTAAGCTTTTAAAACTGTCTCCAACTTAGCTTGGAGCTCTGCCCTTTCCCTTGCTTCTTTCTCTGCCACTGCAACACTGAACTTTGTAGTCTCTAGGAATGTGCTAGTAGCCTCTACCACCCCAGTGCTTTGTACTCTTTTCACTATCATACCTCCAAGGTAGCTTGATCTTGGGGTGTCCTTTTTCTTTCTATTTTCATCTCTATTCAGAGACCACATGACCAGGGCAGCGTTATCCTTGTTGAAGGTGACTCCTTCCATAGGTTTGGTCTCCTTCCTTACTACCTCTAAAACCAAGGCATCTACTATATCCCATTCAGGGAGAATGAGTACACCAGCCTTTGCTACCATGTCTCTTCCTTGCTTAGGAGTGATGGTCTTGAACTCGGTGACCATTTCTTGCTTTATTTCTTCCTCCACCATAATTGGATCCTTGTGGGGCTGCTCACCTTTCCTTTTCTCACATCTAGCATTAAACTAATCAATATTCCGCTTCCACACAAATTGCATGAAAGCTCCTCATATCACCCCAATTGTGGACAATTTTGATATCTTCAGAAAACTCCTTTGGCCTAAGGAACTCCAAAAGAGCTTGAAGGACTCTCGGATTCTCTGAACATAAAAGAGTCCTCATCTTGGATGCAAAGCACTTATCAAACCTCAAGTAGCTAGCATCTTCTTTGTCCCATGACAACACTGTGCTCCATAACTGAACTGGCATCTTCTCTCCATCCTTTTCTTTTACTAGGTCCATTCCATTTGCAAAGTAATCACCACCCTTGAATAAAAATAGGTCCATGAGGAGGGAGTACCATCCAAAAGGCCTATCCACTTTTCCATTCTTTAACCCTATCAAGCCTTCATGGATGGCATTAGTAATATAGGGGGCATAATCAAATGTCACTGCTAGAGAAGGATTTAACATTTGAGCAATCATTAACATGTAATGAGTTGGCATGTTTGCTTCAGCATCCTCTCCAAAATTCTGGCAGAGTGACTAGTATAATCTCTTGGCTCTAAGAGTGAACATATTTAAGGAGAAAGGCTCCATGGTATTAGGTCCTACAACAATTAATCCGCCTACTTTAACAAAGAACTCTTTAAGAGGCCCATTCCTAAGATGATTTCTCTATGCATTGTAAACCTGAGCCAATGATTTAAAATTGATGGGTTCCAAGTAATTGGACACTTCACTGAGCCCAAATACATCTATGAACACCTCATCATTTATTTCAATGAGGGTTTTTTCATTTATGTCCCTAACACTCTTTGTAATGGGGTCATAGTTGTGTGCAATCTGAGTTAGGAGATCCACATCCATGAACACTCCACGGACCACCAATTTGCCTACATCCAACTCCCAAATATTGTTCATTGGTGCTGGGGAGTGTCTCATACTGAATCCGACCTTGAATAAACCCAATCCAGACAATATTATCTGCGGGTCTCTCAGCCAATTGCCTTTGTCGTACAATCCTTCTCCTATTATCAGGCGAGGAGATTTTGGCACTAACTCTTTAACCTTAGCCGCCACGTTAGTTGACATGGTTAACTGCTCCAAGAAATCATCACAGATTGCCCTCTCATGGTAATTAACTTTCCTTGAGAACTCCCTTTTAGGTGCCATCTCAATAATACTATGCAAGTAACTTAATTACTAACCACATCAGTTCTATAACAGAACAAAACCCCAATTCAAACAAACTGTCAAGTAATTGATAAGAAAAAATACAAGAAAACTTGTTCTTGGCTTGAAAAAATCTGCTTTGCATTGAGCTTTTCGCAGCAGTTCTTCGAAATAATGCTCTCATTCAATTGATGTGAGACCATATATGTTAATCGGGCTCTTAACTACGACATTGATACCGGATGCTTCGGTCGTCCCTTCAAAATTGAATTCATGAAAGAATTCAAAAATTTTGCTCCAACGGGTCATAACATGTCTGTGTATTTTCGTTTCACTCTTTCGCCATTTTGCAGAGCATAACACCCTTGCATGTTCATCTAGCGAAGTCACACCAACTGCTAGATCAAATAAAACTTGCACTGCCTTTACCCTTTTACTTTTCCTCATCTGGCAACGGGCTAGAAATCCTTTCGCTATTTTGCAGACGGTAGTCAACGTGCATTTTAACCCAGCGAAGCCGCGCCAGCCGTCTAATCGGATGGAACTTGCTCGGTCTTTATTCTTCGCTTAATCTCACTACGTTAGTGTTGGGCCCTACCTCCTTTTTGCCACTTCGTGGGCCTTAACCTTCGAATATTTTTCTTTCACGAAGCCACGTGAGCCATCAGATCAAGCTCAAATCACCTAGTCTTTAACTCCAACTGGGACTGTCAATCCTTTTAACTAACCGCGCCTCATCTTGATGGCTAACGATTTTTGCCATTTTGCTGAAGTTAAGTTGTGGGCATCTTCGGGCCATGAAACAATGAGAAGCATTGGATCAATCTTGAGATGAATGCCTTTTAAGTGGGCCCTTTATCTGGGAACTACTTACCCCACTTGTTCTCTGGTTAATAAACGCCACATGGCAGTCAGCCATTAGCCCTGGAAACTTCTCAAGGTTCCACCTTTAATCCACAATCTGTTATCTTTATTATTCCCACATAACTATCGGTTACACCTAGGTGGGCCCTCAACCACTTTTTTTAAAACCATGTGTCACTGAACACATCACTATCAAAACCTATGAAATGGACCAGCTATCATGCCACGTCATGCCTTCGTGTGATTTCCACCTGTATTTCGCCATTTCATGAAAATTAATCTTTGTTCAGCTTACAGCCATGAAACCATGAGAACCATTGGATCAAAATAGAGTTGATTGGCTTTTACCTTCGTGCCTTGCCTATCCTTTGGGCCCACCAGCCTTTTCGCCATTTCGCAGGCTTTAATTCACTAGCATCTTACCTTCGCGAATCCACGCGAGCCGTCAGATCTCAAGAAACTGCTCATTGTTTATTCCTTTTATGACAACCTTGCTCGGGCCTACTACGAACCACCAACTGGGCACCTCATCACTACTCTATCATCACCAGCTGGACCAATCATCTTCACTGCCACTTTTAGCGAGACCCACCACCTTTTCGCTATTTCACTGAAGGTAGAACTCGTGCATCTCCTGGCCGCAAAACAATGCGAGCCATTGATCCTTTTCCAATCCGATCACTCTTTAACCAAATAAGACTGCTTGTCTCTAGGACCCACCAAACCCTTTCGCCATTTCGTGAAGGTTAAAACACGTTCAGCTTGATCTCACGAAACCACGTTGTTCGTCCGGTCAAATGAAACTTGATCGGTGTTTAGCTTCGGTCCAACCTATATGTTGGGTCCACTTTCTCCTTTCGCTACTTTGCGGAAGCTAACTTTCGAGCACTTTTTGGTCGCGAATCAACGTAGGCCATCAGATCAACAGAAAGTTGCATGATTCTTACAAGGCCCGACGGACATTAGAAAAGGTAGATTTAAAAGTGAATAAAAATTAAAACATTTAAAGGGACCACCTAGGTAAATGACAAGGGGGGAACACTTTTATGATAAATGGACCCATCACTTAAGTGAATAAAGTAACACCAAATTAGAAACCAGAAGGTTTTTTCTCAGATATTGAAGCGACTTAAAACCTAAACCCTGAACCCCTTAGGATTTGAAACAATTTTTAAAGAACATGGGCGATATCACACTCAAAAATTTCAAAAACCTAGCCAATTATGGACTGAGAACATCCATTTTTCAAAACAGTGATAACATCGGCTCTGACAGGGAATGGCTGATTGCAAGATCAACACAAGAAACTCAGAAAACTCTAGGGAAATAGACCAAAACAAGCCCAAAAACAACAACAAAAGCAAACCAAAATATATACAAACAAGGACGTACTGTGCATGGACTTCAAGAAAAGTAATTCTTTAGGAATTGTCCATGCATTGAAAATTCCTGTACTTTATCATTCATATTCTTTAGAAAGTGTGAGTCTTTTCCATTCACATCACAGACCACAAAAGGGCCAATCCATAATGACTCAAACTTCTTATGCTTTCCCTTGTCCTGTCCTTTTGCATTCCACTGAAGAACAACATCACCAATTTGAAACTTTCTCAATGATGTCCTTTTGTCAAAAAGATACTTAGACTGCAATTGGATCTTCAAATTTCTATTATGGGCTAAAGTTCTGATTTCTTCCACTTCCACCATCTGAATCATTCTATCCTCCATAGGATCAGACAACTCCATGTCTTTGACTTGTAGGAATTTATATACTGGAAGAAGATTGTTTACTGGCACTCTAGCTTGTGTACCATAAACTAGTTCAAAAGGTGACATTCCAATGGCCTTCTTGATAGTAATTCTATCAGCCCACAAAGCTAATTTCAACTTTTGATCCCATGACCTCTTGTTCTCTTCTAAGATCTTATTAATAATATTCAAGAGGCTTTTATTACTAGACTCAGCTTGTCCATTCCTTTGAGGATGATAGGGTGAAGAGTAGGACATAATTATCCCATGACTAGTGCAAAATGTAACAAACTCTTCAGACCTAAAACTCATAGCATTATCCATTACTAACTTTGCAGGGACTCCAAATCTAGTTATAACACTATCCACAAGGAAATCAATGACAACTTTACTTGTAGCTCTCCTGGTGGGTATGGCTTCGATCCATTTAGTAAAATAGTCAATTGCTACTATGATCCACCTGTGGCCTCTTCCTGGTCTTTCAACAATTTCTCCAATAAAATCAATGCCCCACTGGACAAAAGGGGCTTCCACTGTGACCAGATTTAAAGGTAAAGCTCCTTCATATTTTAGCCTGGATGAAAACCTTTAGCATGGGTCACATTTCCTAACATGTTCATGAGTGTCTTTAAATAAGGTAGGCCAATAATACTCAACCCTAACTATCTTTCCAGCAGTTGTCTTAGCTGAGTAATGACCTCTGCATACTCCATCATGCATTTGAATCAACACTTTCTTGGCCTGGAATTCATCCAAACACATTAACAATGCTCCATCTCTATTTCTCCAAAAAAGGTCACCTTGAATGAGAACATATTTTTGTGACTAAAGATTTAATGTCCTTTTCTGATTATGGGTCATCCGCTCTAAAAATGTAGCATCTCTCAAGAAATGTCCCACTTCTGAATAGGGTTGCTACTCAATGCTAGTGACTACAATGTTTTCAACCTCAACATTGTTTATTTCAATGCCAAGAAGATTGGCTTCAGCCATAAGCTTGACCAGGCCTAAGCCTCTCACTAATTTGGTGATCTTTATTTCCAAATCAAATTATTGGATTCTGTTAATCCATCCACACCTTTTGCTTGTGACTTCAGATTGGGATAAAATATCATTGACTGTAGCATGTGGAACATAAGCAACTACTTGTGCATTTACAAGATATGGCCTAAAAGCCTTGACAGCTTTAACCAAAGCATATGCATGTTTTTCCATGATCTCATACCTTAATTTTGCTACTTGTAAAGACTTGCTATAGAAAGCTATGGGATGTTCAAATCCCTCATTATCCTTTTGCAATGACACTATAGCCACTGTATGATATGAAGCAAAAGAAAACAAAGAAAAAGGCTTACTATAATCTAGGGATTTCAACATAGGTGCTTCCTGAATAGCTCTTTTAATCTCAATAAAAGCTTTTGAAGCTTCTTGATCCTAGCAAAATTTTGTATCCTTCTTGAATAGTTTAATAATGGGCTTTACCACCTCTGCAAAGTTTACAATGAATCTTCTAACAAAATTAACTTTGCCTAAAAAAGATTGAATACCTTTAACACTCTTTGGTTTAGGCACATTGTTTATTGCTTCAATTCTTTCAAGGTCTATCCTTACCCCTTCCTTGGAGACAATATGCCCCAGCAACTTCCCTTCAGTAATAGCAAAATGACATTTCTTGGGGTTTAATGACACACCAAATTCCAAAGCCTTATTGAACACTTGTTCCAAATGTCCATAGTGGTCATCAGCCTTCTTGGAGAAACATGTTAAATCATCTTGGTATACAACCATGATGATGTTGATAAATTATTTGAAGGCTACATCCATTGCTCTCTGAAATGTAGCTCCAACATTTTTTAATCCAAATGGCATCCTGACATAAACATATGTCCCCCAAGTGGTGGTGAAAGCGGTTTTGAATTGCTCAGATTCCTTCACTAGCACCTGGTTATACCCTGAGAAACTGTCCATCATTGACAAAAGATCACAGCCAGTTACTCTTTGCATCATGGCTTCCATATTGGGAGAGGAATAATTATCCTTCAGGGAAGCAACATTTAAATTTCTAAAATCAACACACAATCTTATGTCCCCATTTTTCTTTCTAATCGGGACCAAATTGGAGACCCATGAAGAATGTCTTATAGGTTTAATAATCTCCCCTTCTCTTAGCTTAGTCAATTCTTGCTACATCTTTGTTTCTAGTAGGGGATTAATAGGTCTCTGCTTTTGTCTGAAAGGCTTAGCATCTGGAAGTAAAGGAACTTCATGCTGAAAAAGGTCTTGTCTATACACCTTTAGGTCTTCATAGGACCAAGAAAACACATGCTTATATCTCTTCAATAAATTAATAAGATTAGTCCTGACATGAGGAGGCAAGGTTTTTCCAATGTATACCAACTTAGGGGATAATTCAATCCCCAAGTTTACTTCCTCCAATTCTTCTAATTTGGTAGTAGATTACTGGTGCAGGTGACTGTCATTATAGCTGAA
Source organism: Cryptomeria japonica (assembly GCF_030272615.1). NCBI lineage: Eukaryota > Viridiplantae > Streptophyta > Pinopsida > Cupressales > Cupressaceae > Cryptomeria > Cryptomeria japonica. The sequence goes on from NC_081407.1 coordinate 523,476,270, forward strand.
CATGCCTTCAATCTCTACCAACCCCTTTGGTATCTCATTTGTTTCCAACTGAACCAAGTCATTGCTGAATATTGTCTCTCTGTTGTCAACCACCTCTACTAATGCATTGCAATCAATTTTCTATCCCTCATAATCATCAATGCATTGTATGAACCTAAGAATATCTTCATCATTGGCAAAAACTTGCCAATTATACACATTATCAGGGATGGCAGGCCTAGATTTTATTTCCATAGTGGATATGCCAGTTAGTGTTGCATCATTATTTTTCAATGCAACATTGGCTAAAAAGTCTTCCATGATATTCTTTGATCTTTCTATCCAATTAATAGAAAAAGCACTAAAATGCTCAATGACATCCCAAACTGCATGCTTATATCTTTTCAATCTATCATTTTTTGATGCATATTTGGATCTTACCTGAGAGACAACCAATTCTGAATCTCCTAAAACCTTCAATAGTTGTATCCCATGCCTCTTTGCAACTTCAAGCCCCAATAATAGAGCTTCATATTCTGTAGTGTTATTTGTGCACTGAAAGGCTAATAAAAAAGAATACTTAAAAGTTATACTTGATGGGGATACAAAAAAGAACTCCTGCTCCAGACCCTTCTTTGGAGCAAGCTCCATCAAAATACATTTGCCATAAGCCATGCTGTTGTGATTCTAATTCAGTCACAATGGAGTCAGTATTCTTTAACTGAGGTAAGATTGGTTGCACTCTAAAATTGTCAAGATCCACATCAATCATACAATTGAGCATGCTAGGATCTACATTCTCAATCACTCTAAGAGCACGTGGTTCTCTATATAATTTGACTTGATTCCCATTGATTGGGATGGTAGCATAAAATAGATCCAATTGGACATTTTTGCCTACTACTGCTGCCCACTACCTGGATAATAACATGCCATAATGAGGCTTAGTGTCAGTGACAATAACATCCATCTTATAGGTCGCTTTAGGGAATGTTGCTATCTTTACTTCAACATCTTTCATTGTATCTATCACAGGTACTTCTCTGTTATCCATAGCATAGCATTTCCCATAAACTATAGTCACTGATAATCCTAATTCTTTCATAACACCATACGGCATCACATTAGCAGTTGCACCTGAATCTATCATACAATTCTTTATCAACCGGTTATTTACTAACAAAGTGACATAAAAAGTATCTACCTATGAAGGCTCTTGAGTAATAGTTGTTCCAACATAAACTTCTGGGGTTCGGAACTCCTGATCCTTTCCATTTTTAACTGAACCGGTCGGTAGGACTGTGTTACTGTCATTTATATTAGAAAACAAAGACAAGGAAGCTTCTCTATGTTCTTTTATTTTCAGTAACTCTATTAATGGGATGGTAACTTTCATTTGTGTAAGAGCCTGAGCCATGTCAAATGTGGAACTGCTGCTCAACTCAGCATTAGCTTTAACTCTTTCTGCCTTAGGCTGACTCGCCTTCTTTGTTGTGGCAGCTCCTTGTGTATCATTTGTATTTTTATCATCTGTACTCTTGGGTACATCTTTAATTTGATCTTTCTTTTCTTGACCCATCTGAGGGGTAGTAGCACTACTTGTTGCCTTTTTCTGAAAAACCTCTTTTATAAACATAGAACCAAGTTCACCCTAATCACTATCCTTTTTGGTGCTCCTCAGGTTATAATTGTGCTTTGCCTTAGCTATAGCAACCTTGGTGAGATTTTTCACTTCTTCCTCACTAGGCCTTCTAAGATGAACTTCTTCATCTTCAATGGTTAAAACATTCAGAGTTGGATGCCAATCAAGTGTTAGTTGCTCTTGAAAGGACCCTTTTCTATCCAAAACATCACTAAATTCACTTTGTATATATTCCTCATCACTTTCTACAATGGTTTCAAACATATTAATATCAGGCTCGGCCTCTTGTCTCATGGACTCTTCTAGGGCTTGAGCAATTGCACACTGATGAGGAGAATGTGGCCCGTCACAAGCAATACACCAAGGAGTGTTCTCTACGTTGTGAATGTTTTTCCTTTTAAGGGATCAAGGGTGTCTTGGCTTTGAGCATTCTTAGGCTTCTCATTCTGAGGTTTACCATCCTTCCAGTTGGTATTATAAGGCATATCGTGCAATCTGGGAGGTCTATCTTGCCAATTATAGTGAGGCTTATCATTTTTATTTACCTTAGCAGTTAGATCCTTCATAGAAGTGACTAACTTTTCTATCTTATCTTCCTCCTTAGCAACTTTGTTTGGTTACTATTTTGTTTCCTGCCATAGCCTACCATCAGTTCTTCTTCCTAATTTTCCAGATGCTTTCCTATTTCTCTCCACATTAATAGAAATCTTGAATGCATCTCTCAGGCTATGTGGATTCTTATCCCTTAAAATATAAGCCATTTTGGAATCAAATGCATTATAATAAGTGTTCAGGCACATGTTATCATTTAGTTTCATTACCTGATACAACCTATGCATGGCTTTCTGAAATCTAGCATTGAAATCAGTGACCATTTCATTATTAGATTTTCTAATATTATTGAATTCATTTAACATGAAACTCACATTTGTTTTGTCACCGTATTGTTCTTGAAAACAATTCTTGAAATTCTCCCAAGACCCAATGCTATTAACAGGGAGACCTCTAAACCAATCTCTTGCATCATCTATTAGGGACTGGACAAATAACTTCATTATGACATCTTCATCAGCTATCTCATAATCATTTATCAAGTCACTAAAAGATTTTAAATGCTCCTCTACATTAATTTCATTATTTCCAGCAAACTTAGGGAGTCTATCTCTTAACTCAGTAGGAACATGGTTGGGATATCCTGGGATTCCATCAAAAAATAACTGTCTATACTGTTCTAAGTTGATAGGTCTCCTTTGGAAATGGTTAACAACATTTTTATTACCCATGTTCATTCTCACAGTAGGGATTTGAGTTTGAGAGATTTGATTATTCTGGTTAATTACAGGGGTTTGACTAGCTATTGCCATATTGACAAGCAAAGTGGGATGAATTTTAACAGAGGGGAGGAAACTTGCTGAGCAATAGGCTTATTGAGATCTTCTGATGGGAAAATGATAGGGGGAGCTATTAGATAACCAATTTTTCTTTTGACTTCTTGGTTAGCTGCCTCTAACTCAGCTTTCTCTAACTCCATTTGTAGATCTTGTTTTTCCTTCCTCATTCTTTCCATCTCCCTCTCATGTGCTGATAGTCTATGGGAGATCTCCATTGTAGTCTTTGATCCTGACCCACCTTCCATGCATTTTTTCTTTCCTTTATCAACCTCATTTATAATAGGTTGTGGGTCATTAAAAACCTCCCTATTTGGTTGGAGTACTGACTTATATGCTGGTTTGACTTCGGGAACTAGAATTTCCTTGATCATAGGACCTCCATCATCACTCTTTTCCTTTTCTTGGATGAACAATTCCAGATCAGCAATTTGCCTAAGAAGCCTATCTCTTTCCATCAGTTTTGCTTTGACTTCCTTCTCCCTATTTGCTTCCTTTTGAGCTCTTAAGGAGATTAAGTGATGAACCTCTCTATTTAGGTCTTCTATTTCTTGGGACACTTCATCTTCATCAGGGAAAATCTCCTCAGAGTCAAATACGTTAACTTGGTCTATATCAATCAAGCTGATGTTTCCATCAAATGTTCTAGGCACAAAATGTCTGACTACATTGGAACTACTTCTGTCTTTCCCAGAAAAACTAGCATGAGATATATCTCAATTTAAAACTTGAACATCATCTATACTTCCAAATAATCTAGAATGAAATCATAAAACATCATGTTCAGATTCTCGAGAAGAAGAATTAGACTTTGCATATATAGGTCTATCAGATACCTTACCATTATTGTTAATTTTCTACACCCATGTAGCATTTGATGGCTCATGTTGTACTGATCCTTTTTTACCTCTTCATGGCTATTTAGGTAATCCCTCCTGCAACATCTCGCGAGGATGTTTCTTTATGAAGGACCTAGTGTTCTTTCCTCCTTGCATTCTGCTTGTTTCCTTTTCAGAATTTTCTTATTTTAAAAGGACTGGTTGAACTAATAGAGTTGCCACCCACAGATCTATGGGAAATATGAAAACAAGCTTTGAACATAATACTGCAAATCTTTAGACCATCATCACGTATCAAAAAATGAGAAAATTTCTTTACATGAATATATCAAGACAACACCAATATTTTATTGGAACACCAATCTGCATCTGGATTCATAGTATGACTCTCCCCAGTAGAGTCACCACTTTTTTTGTTCTCAAATTCTAATTCCCTTTAAAAACCCTTATAATGAAATAATAAACTCTATCTGCAGAAGAGAAATCAAAGACAAGGAAACTTCAGAGCAACATATGACAAGGTTTCAAAACCTTCTACACTGCAAACTTATCCAAAGTTCAGGAGGGTATACCTTATGTGAATTGACTTCACACTTTTAAAAGATAGATCCACAGTAAACCAATCCAAAAACCAATGAATCTTATCAACTCAAAACTAACGGAAATAAAGAAACAAAGCTTATAATGGATGCATACAAGCTTATCATGGATGCATACAAGCTTCGGACCTTTCAAACGAAAGCTTGTTACAAACAACAGCCTTTTCCAACAAGCGGTTATAAGTCCTTTTCAACATCTGTGGCTTCCTCTGCTTGTTGTTCTATTGCAACCTCTTCTAATTGCTCTACATCTAGCACCGTGTACTTTCTTGTCCACTCCTGGTATACATCATTAGCAGGCAATGAGAAGTTAATCACTTTTCCCTTCGTCTTGGCTAATCTTTTCCAAGAGTTTCTCATTTTGTTGACCTCTAAATTTAGAAAACCATAGTGTGATTTGATTTTCTCTATCTCCTCAATTGTTTTGAAAAATAAGGGAGTATCATCTGTATTAATGATTCCTTTTATTCTTAATGATAGGTTAGCTTCTAATTCATTAAGCCATATTTGTTTGTCCTTCAATTGAGTTGGACAGGCAAAACCCCTTGGGAGTAATTCAAATACTTGATCAATGTACTCTTTCTTGTACAAGTTGATCTTTCTATCTGCATTATCTAATCCTTCTGCTAACTTTTTTAGATCCTTTGTTATGTCACAAGTGGATTTGATAATGGGATCCGTCCCTGCCTCATCATAAGATACACAAATAAGTTCTAGATCCCGTTCTCTGGGTTTCCACTTGTCAAAAATAGGCATTAGAATAGCCTTGTCTCCATTGAGCTCATTCCACATGTCCAAAATTTTACTCATGTTGTTGTACATTAATGAGGACCCTATGGTGTTAGCAAATCTCAAAATTGTAGCCCTCACTCTCTCTTCATATTTCTTTTCAAATAGGGCTTGGGCCTGTTTTAGCTTCTCCAACTCATGGGGAGTGATCTCAACCGATTGGGAACTAGACAGTGCTGGAGATGGTGGGAATTCAATGATGGGGCTAGTAGGTGGAGGCCGTGTAGGAGAAGAAGTGATCATCAATGTTGAGGACTCACCTTGATGGTATTGTCCTGCCAACTGGTTTTTCAACTTGGCAATGATGATATCTTTACCCATTACCTCCTCCTTGGCATTGTTGTAAGCTTTTAAAACTTTCTCCAACTTAGCTTGGAGCTCTACCCTTTCCCTTGCTTCTTTCTCTGCCACTGCAACACTGAACTTTGTAGTCTCTAGGAATGTGCTAGTAGCCTCTACCACCCCAGTGCTTTGTACTCTTTTCACTATCATACCTCCAAGGTAGCTTGATCTTGGGGTGTCCTTTTTCTTTCTATTTTCATCTCTATTCAGAGACCACATGACCAGGGCAGCGTTATCCTTGTTGAAGGTGACTCCTTCCATAGGTTTGGTCTCCTTCCTTACTACCTCTAAAACCAAGGCATCTGCTATATCCCATTCAGGGAGAATGAGTACACCAGCCTTTGCTACCATGTCTCTTCCTTGCTTAGGAGTGATGGTCTTGAACTCGGTGACCATTTCTTGCTTTATTTCTTCCTCCACCATAATTAGATCCTTGTGGGGCTGCTCACCTTTCCTTTTCTCACATCTAGCATTAAACTAATCAATATTCTACTTCCACATGAATTTCATGAAAGCTCCTGATGTGACAAAGTTGCTATCAGCCAAGAAATCCTCACTGGCTTGTTTGATATCGGGATCCAACTCCTGGCCTTTGAACTCATTAGTGGTTATGTTCATCTCAACATTAAGGGGCTCTTCTGGAATTCCCTCTTCTACTTCATCATAGGTGTAGGCTATCTCCCCAAGACTGCCTAATTGTAACAATTGCTCAGCTGCTGCCTGTTCATCTCCTATATGAATAGGGGATTGAGATGGGGAATACAAGGGCTCATCAGATTGCACTTCCTTTCCCACCCTTTGCTTCTTTGGGGAGCCCTGAATGTCAATGGAATCTTGTATTTTCCTCTTCCCTCTTGAAGTAGAAGGCCCCCCTATTGTTGGCACTAGCACAATGTATTTGGACCTTTTATGTAGCACATAATCACCTAGAGTGATTGCCTTGGCAAATGTAGACCTAGTTAAAACTAGTCTTTCCTTCTTAGGGTTATTTTTAATCACTGCCTCCCTCTTCTCTTTCAATGTCTGCATTACATCTTCAAAACAAAGAATTGGAATTTTGCCTTTTCTTCAAAGGGGTGGAAACTAGACAAAGGGTCATAACTGGTGTCAATTAGGTGCACAAAATCTAGGGCCTTCTTGTAGGCCACCCACTTTTCTTTCCTTAACTCTTGCTCATCCAAATCGAACTCATTACTAATGAGGTCTTTAGGGAATTAGAATTTGTGAGGTCTACCTTTGCATACTACCCTCTTTCTAAACATGTCGTTGAAGAAATCTTCAGGGTCGGCACACCTTGATACTACAGTTGATAAATGGTAGGGTTGAAGGAAATCTTCAAAGCATTTCCAACCCCCTTTAGTTATTACAAACTGATGTGCTATAGTTATTGTAGGGAAAATGGTCCCCTTACCTCTACCTATTAGTTCTACCTCTTGCACACTTCCAATCTACTTGAGGACTTCTGCAATTCCTATTTTTAGTGGGACCTAATATGGCAACAAAAATGGAGTGCCTCTGAAACCAAACACTCTGAAAACTGTGGAAACAGGGTATAAATACATATCACCCCAATTGTGGAAAATTTTGATATCTCTTTGGCCTAAGGAACTCCAAAAGAGCTTTAGGGACTCTCAGATTCTCTGAACATAAAAGAGTCTTCATCTTGGATGCAAAGCACTTATCAAACCTCAAGTAGCTAGCATCTTCTTTGTCCCATGACAACACTGTGCTCCATAACTGAACTGGCATCTTCTCTCCATCCTTTTCTTTTACTAGGTCCATTCCATTTGCAAAGTAATCACCACCCTTGAATAAAAATAGGTGCATGAGGAGGGAGTACCATCCAAAAGGCCTATCCACTTTTCCATTATTTATCCCTATCAAGACTTCATGGATGGCATCAGTAATATAGGGGGCATAATCAAATGTCACTGCTAGAGAAGGATTTACAATTTGAGAAATCATTAACATGTAATGAGTTGGCATGTTTGCTTTAGCATCCTCTCCAAAAATCTAGTAGAGTGACTAGTATAATCCCTTGGCTCTAAGAGTGAATAGATTTAAGGAGAAAGGCTCCATGGTATTAGGTCCTACAATAGTTAATCTGCCTACTTTAACAAAGAACTCTTTAAGAGGCCCATTCCTAAGATGATTCCTCTGTGCATTCTAAACCTGAGCCAATGATTTAAAATTGATGGGTTCCAAGTAATTGGACACTTCACTAAGCCCAAATACATCTTTGAACACCTCATCATTTATTTCAATGAGGGTTTTTTCATTTATGTCCCTAACACTCTTTGTAATGGGGTCATAGTTGTGTGCAATCTGAATTAGGAGATCCACATCCATGAACACTCTAGGGAACACCAATTTGCCTGCATCCAACTCCCAACTACTGTTCATTGGGGCTGGGGAGTGTCTCATAATGAATTCGACCTTGAATAAACCCAATCTAGACAATCCTATCTGTGGGTCTCAGCTAATTGCCTTTGTCGTATAATCCTTCTACTATTCTCAAGCGAGGAGCTTTTGGCACTAACTCTTTAACCTTAACTGCCACATTAGTTGACATGGTTAACTGCTCTAGGAAATTGTCACAGATTTCCCTCTCATGGTAATTAACTTACCCTGAGAACTCCTTTTTAGAGCCATCTCAATAATACTATGCAAGTAACTTAATTACTAACCACAACAATTCTATAACAGAACAAAACCCCAATTCAAACAAACTGTCAAGTAATTGATAAGCAAAAATACAAGAAAACTTGTTCTTGGCTTGAAAAAATCTGCTCTACACCCACCTTTTCGCAACAGCTCTTTGAAATAATACTTAAATTCAATTGATGTGAGACCATATATGGTAATCGGGCTCTTAACTACAACATTGATACCGCATGCTTCAGTCGTCCCTTCAGAACTGAATTCATGGAAGAATTCAAAATTTTTGCTCCAATGGGTCATAACATGTCTATGTATTTTCTTTTCGCTCTTTCACCATTTTGCAGAGCATAACACCCTTGCATGTTCATCTAGCGAAGTCACGCCAACCACTAGATCAAATAAAACTTGCACTACCTTTACCCTTTTACTTTTCCTCATCTAGCAATGGGCTAGAAATCCTTTCGCTATTTTGCAGACGGTAGCCAATGTGCATTTTAACCCAGTGAAGCCGTGCTAGTCGTCTGATCGGATGGAACTTGATTGGTCTTTATTCTCTGCTTAATCTCACTATGTTAGTGTCGAGCCCTACCTCCTTTTCACCACTTCGTGGGCCTTAACACTCGAACACTTTTCTTTCATGAAGCCACGTGAGCCATCAGAACAAGCTCAAATCACCCGATCTTTAACTCCAACTGGGACCACCAATCCTTTTAACTAACCACGCCTCATCTTGATGGCTAACGGTTTTTGCCATTTCACTGAAGTTAAGTTGTGGGCATCTTCGGGCCACGAAACAATGACAAGTGTTGGATCAATCTTGAGATGAATGCCTTTTAAGTGGGCCCTTTATCCGGGAATTACTTGCCCCACTTGTTCTCTGATTAATAAATGCCACATGGTAGTCGCCCATTAGTCCTGGAAACTTCTCGGGGTTCCACCTTTAATCCGCCATGTGTTATCTTTATTATTCCCACATAACTGTTGATTACACCTAGGTGGGCCCTCAACCACTTTTTTTAAAACCACGTGTCACTCGACACATCAGTATCGAAACCTATGAAATGGACTAGCTGTCATGCCACATCATGCCTTCATGTAATTTCCACCTGTCTTTCACCATTTCACGAACATTAATCTTCATTCAACTTGTGGCCACAAAACCATGAGAACTGTTGGATCAAAACAGACTTGACCGACTTTTACCTTCGTGCCTTGCCTGTCCTTTGGGCCCACTAGCCTTTTTCGCCATTTCGTCGGCTTTAATTCACTAGCATCTTACCTTCACGAATCCACGCAAGCCGTCAGATCTCAAGAAACTGCTCATTGTTTATTCCTTTTATGACAACCTTGCCCGGGCCTACTACGAACCACCTCTAGATAGGAAATCAGAAATCATCACAAGCAATTCAATATTAGTCATTAGCTCAATCACAAAAGCTCAAATGCAATGATCAATCCTAATTACATCCAATAGAGATATGAAAACAAGATATTCAAGATCAAAAACTTAAGCAAACCAAATGCAGACTTGAATGTCTCCTTCATGTAGCTCCATTGTCCTTCTTTCTTCTTCAAATAGCTTTGTTTGTGGATCTCACCTACAAGTGCATACACATGAGATGAAAGCAAGTAGACAAGATAGTAGCGCAAGAATACTCGAAGCGTGATTGATTCGACAAAGTGATTAGTTCGATAATGTGATTAGTTGGGATTGAAGAAAATCATCCAATTTATAGACAAATTGGAGAGATGATCAAATTAGCATGAAGAGATTCAAATGGAAATTGCAATTCAAGAATGTCAATTATGTCAAATTTGCACTTTCTATGCAAAATTGATTGATTGATAATTTATGACAAAATTATGACAAATTTCTATGTCAAAATTGATTGATTGTCAATTATGACAAATTATGACAAATTGAAATGTCATTCCCATGAAATTAGGAGAAAAATAGGAGGAAATTGAATTAGAAATTAGGAAAATTAGAAAATTGGAAATTAGGGATTTAGTGAATTAATTAATAATTTTTCATTTATTAATCAATTCACAAAGAGGGAATTTAGAAATTTAGAAAATTAGGAATTAAGTGAATTAATTAATAATTTTTCATTTATTAATTAATTCACAAAGAGGGATGAACTAGTTAGCCAATTAAATTAAACATTTAATTGTGACACGAAGACCTAGGATAAATAAATAAATAATTTAACCTAGAGGGAGAAATGACAAACAAGGTTAAATGAATAAATCATGAAACCCTAGAAGATGAATTAGTAAATGCAAGGATGACAATTAGGTCTTGACAAAGGATTATTGATATCAATTCAATTTAATCATGATTCTGACTGACAAAGGACCAATGTTGACAAACGATTTGGTTGGTAAATGCGCCAATTGACAAGGGACAATGACTAATTGATCCAAATTGACATGATTGAGAAAGACAACGATCGATGACAAATCGATCGCAAAATGACAAAAATGACAAGTGGACAAGGATCAATGACAAATTGATCACATGATGACAAGATTGATAAGAGGACAAAACCCTAATTAGGATTGATGATGTCCAAAATGATGACAAATGAGCATGCACATTGATGCGACAGGATAAGATTGACCAAAATCATGACTGAAGATTGTTGTCGACAAGACCAAATTCGAGAGCGAGACAACTGAAGAATGCAGAAGAAGGAATTGATGCTCACAAATTATAAAGACCAAGTGTGAATCATAGGAGAAATGTTAATGCGACGCAAAAACCCTAAAATAAGGCAATGCGCAAATGTTAAAATATGACTCCGCAAGCGTTGACCATTTTTAGGTGTCTACATTTTGCCCCTCTCTGAGACAATGCGATATTAAGCGTTGTTTCAAAGAACAATAATGAAAATTCCCCAGACACTGACAATGACATATGAAAAATGCCCCAGACAATAACAATGACATATGCATGCGCCCTCTAGGAATTGGCCAGAAACATCCAGAAAAAGAGGCCAATTGATCGATAAGATTGATAGAAGTGAACAGACTGACAAGCGAAGATTGGATGCATGAAGGACAAGTAATTAAAGATGCAAAAGACCATGACCAAAATAAGATGGAGAAGGTGCACATCCATCTATGCATTGACAAAGATCTATAAATGAGACAAAGAGAGTGAAAATTGCTCATTTGCACTAGCCCAAGAGGAGAATTTGTTGCTTTGGAAAAGGACACCTGCAGAGAGATAGCGAACATTCCAATGGCAGATCACCTTGGAGAATGTGTACACACGTACAGATGACCAGACGATGCGGGAGCAGTGGTATGTATCTCAAAAACCCATGTTTTCAATTTGATGAATTTGAATTGCTTGCGAGACATTGCGGGGCCCACAGGGGATGCAGAAAGGGACTCCTGCGCTTGTGTAGGGCAAATCCTGTGCTTGTGTAATGTCTTCTGCACTTGTGTAGGGGGACACAGGCGTAGGTTATGTGACACAGGCACAGGACTCATCACACAGGTGTAATTGTGCAGTGTAAACCCTAATTTGGTCAAAAAACAATGTGCAAATGATCCACAAAGGGGGGAGAAGAAGAGGATAGGTCAAAATAGATGAAAAACACCCTGATTTGGACATGAAAATGAGGAAATGCAACCCATAGGAGCAAACCCTAAAACTGACAAAATGTGCCCCAATTGTGATGTAGAGTCGACAGTATCCATTGATCATGCGGGAGAACCGACCAGACTACTTCATGTTACAACATAGAATCAGGAGCACGGACAGAGATACATTAGCAGGACTTGGAATATACTATATCACATTCATGCCCAAGATTAGGGAAAACACAGGACTACTTACTGCATTGGCAAAGCGATGGCATTCAGAGACCTCCACTTTCCATCTGGCGACTAGAGAGGTGATTGTGACACTAGAGGATGTATGGCGTATCCTCCACATTCTGATTCATGGGGAGATGATAGAGTATGACCCAGTGATAGGGAGAGACATGTTGTGCAGATTATTTGAGTGCGACACAGATGATCTAAATATCGTAGAGAGGGAGATTGGCTGGGAGATCATGGCATCAGAGTATGATCGGCAATATGTGGTGATAGCATGCCTACTAGCATGGGACAGACGAGGACATGGATTCCCTATTGGATGGGGAAGAGTGCTAGAGCGGATGGTGACAGAGGGGATGGTGTACGCATGGGGACCATGTGTGCTTGCTATGCTGTATTTTCAGTTGCATCAGATAGCATATCAGGGAGTGCAAACTTTGAGCTATGGAGTCACATTGTTATAGGTATGGGCATTCGAGCACATAGCCATATGTCGACCGATTGCAGAGAGACAGGTATTACCACACCAACCATATGTGTACTGCTATGGTGGAGCACTGAGACAGGGTCCTTTTGGATACATATTGTATTGGTGACACGAGCTAGACAGACTGAGAGAGTTCACATGGAGGCCATATCATGATTGCCCTGGATGGTCAAATGATAGTGATGAGCTACCGTATTGTAGATAAGAGAGGTACCTGATTGGGTGACCAGTGAATCACTAGAGAGTGATTGAGATGTACTTGCTAGAGAGAGTCAGATGACAGTTTGGAGAGAGGTAGGATGTACCTAGGAGGACTGCACACTTTGCCCGATCTCACAGAGAGACGAGTCAGTGGGGGAGTATGATTCAACCACACATAGCATATATTGACTTCACATAGCTACAGCAGAGACAGTGGGATTGGAGATCAGATGTAGTGGATGTCGGGATGACAGAGGAGTATGAGTGATGGTTTGCATGACGATGACCAGTGCCATTGACAGATCCTGATATTCCAATACCGAGGAGACAAGAGGACTTCCCACTCGCAGGAGAGGAGGAGGGAGATGATGAGGACGAGGAGAATGAGGGAAGGGATGAGGATGAGGGGGATGGCGAGGATGGAGATGAGGATGGGGATGACGAGGATGAGCCAGATTCAGGCGAGCATGAGGCATTGCAGGATATACCCATAGAGCCGGAGACAGCTAGCATAGAGGAGATGGAGATGTGCAGGGCTACCATAGCGAGTCAGCATGATCATATTGTGACATTAGAGAGATATAATGCCATCTTGAGGACAAAGCAAGATTAGTTTAGAACAGAGATAGCTAGGCTTACAGCGGCTTGAGATACAGCAATAGCTCAGGCATAGCGAGAAGAACAAAGAGTCACTGAGTATATTGGGTCGATTCGGGATGCCAGTGCACGGGAGATGGCACAGATGTTGGTAGAGACCGGAGAGGAGATACGCCATTGGAGGACACTATATGAGAGTGCAGCTCCACCAGAGTAGGGAGCAGCTTCATATTGGGCATGATTGAGGATAGAGAGCAAGGTACGCTCTCAGAGGTCATTGAGCAGCATGGCGGCGAGTGGACCTATGAGACCACCACAGCCAGGACTAGGAGGGACATCATCATTGAGACATGGTAGGGATGAGGAGGACAGAGGGAGCACCCAATGATAGAGGCACGTACTCCTTAGGACAAAGACAGATGTAGTTTGACATTATGTAGTCAGCCTGCGGGCCATACTTAGGACAGACAGTCCAATTTTGTACTCTGATATTATGTGGATATATGAGATGATATGCATCGATATGATGGGATGCAATGTGTTATGACTTATGTTATTTTCCATGTATGGATGACTTATGCACTGTTTATTGTGGAATATGTATGGATGCATTTTTATGTGTTTTTGATGCATTTATAATATGAAATGGATAAAATGCTTGATACGATGCTTGATGTAATGCAAATGTACTAACCAAATGGATGCAGGATGCAACATATGTATGTAGAGAAATCAGAGCACTAGACTGAACTGACTATCCGAACGGATAGAAGAAATGTTAGTAAGAAGAAAATGAGATAGAGGACAGTTAGGGATGAGGAAAAACTTGCTTTTAGTAATGCACTTTGTAGGTGAGAACCTTTATTTAATGTAGCAAAATGGATGCGTAGCATCATGGCATTGAAGGCCAGAGCTGAAATGCAACCCTTTTTGCAAAAGACAGACACATCGTAGACAAACAACAAGCACAACCAAAAAGAAAAGGACCATGAACCATCCCGGTCACTCTAAATCACTCAGTGACATCATCGAGCAACATAGGAACATGATCGAAGATAAATCAATAAATGATAAGACTCGCTAATTCCAACAAGTCAAACAAACATCTTGATCTTCATTGTCAAAAGTTGAAAGTGCTAATAGGACAATCATGTTGTCTGGTTTCAGGGAATGTGGTACCCCGTCTAAGACAGGACACAGTCTGGTTTCGAGTATACCACACCCTGTATAAGACCCATGATAGTAGTGACAAGGACAAATCATATTGATACTGACGTTCGATTGAGAAGACAATTGTGATCAGTTTGAATGTCTGGTTTGATTGGAAAAGTTTATCTATTAAGGCGTGATTTCATTAAAGCACAGTGTTGGACTGAGAGTCATTGGAGGGATGCTCAGTGATCAGTCTATGCACAAAGGGATCATTTTATTGCAAAATGCTTGTTTTTGGATTTGAAAAAAAATTTGTTCATTTTTTTCAGGACTTTATTTGACTTTTTAGGGATTTTTTTTAGGACATTTGTTTTTATTTTTAGAGTTTTTTTAAGGACATTATTTGATTTTTAGAGATTTTTTCAGGACATTATTTGATTTTTTGGGATTATTTCAGGACATTTTTCAATTTTTTTGAATTATTTCAGGACATTTTTCAATTTTTTATGGTTATTTCAGGACATTTTTCAATTTTTTGAATTATTTTAGGACATTTTTCAATTTTTTTGAATTATTTCAGGACATTTTTCAATTTTTTTGAATTATTTCAGGACATTTTTCAATTTTTTTTGAATTATTTAAGGACATTTTTCAATTTTTATGATTTTTTATGATTTTTGCCCCCAGTGTTTAGCAAGGAAAGGAATATGACAGGTGAATAAATAGGCTTGCTAAAATGTTGGTGGATAGAGGGAAGACAAAGACCTTTTATTATGGAGACAATGCAGTTGCAATTTTCAAGGGCTATTGCGTGATGGGACAAGAGATTGGATATGACAATGTAAAGTAGGAACATGGCATGAGGGACATGTCAAGAGGTTTTTGAAACCATGTTTAAATTTTGCATCCTTATGTCAGATCAAGATCAAGGAATGAAAAAGAGTGTATGGATAGTGATAAGATATGGATAGGATAAGCAAGACCAAGAATGGATAAGGGACATGGACTAAAGGTTGGGATTGGCTAAGGGATAGTGGCAGAAAGTTGCAATAAGCCAGGGAATATGGATGAAAGGTTATAATAAGCAAATGGATAAAGACCAAAAGCTATGATAGACTAAAAGCTGCAAATAAGATGCATGATGCTCATGAAGATCCTCAGCCTTGTCAAGATCAAAGGTGGAAAGGGAAACTGGACATGAGGGACAATAGGATATGAAGGGTAATGACAAGGGTTCGATAGGATAATGAAGGGAAATAGGATATGAAGGAGGAAACTTGCCTCCAAGTGTGGTGTGCAAGAAGTTCATGGATTACACATGATGCCTATTTACCAGGTTTTCATCATGGTACTTGCCCAAGGCGCCTGTTTGCCAGGTTTTCACCAGTGGACGAATTATTTTTGCTTTACTTTTTTTCTTTTGTCTTTTTTTCACTTTTTTTTTTTTTTTCAATTTTTGAGCTTTTGATTTTTTTTGATAGAAGATGGACACATGATAGGGGATGGAAGAAGGACTCAAGCGTCTTTTTTTTTTTTTTTGGATAGTAGCCTTGAAAAAAAAAAATGGACCATGACCTTTAAAAGTATGCTCAAAGACGTTGGTAGGATAAGGACATAGAAAATGAGATGAAACTAAGGCTAGGATTTATGCCAAGGATGGGATCAAAGGGATGGAAGGATGGAAAATATGCATCGGATAATAGGTAGGGTATTGGAAGAATTGGGCTCTAGTGGATGGAAATGAAGGCAAGATCGACATTGGCACACACCTTGAGGGGTGATGGACTAATGGAGGAAAGACGTATTTTGGATATTGAGATTTTGACGAAGGAAAGGCTATGGATTTTGGGACATAATGGCCCAAAATGGATGAAGAAGGTGACGGAGGAATAGATTTGAGAGGTTTAAATGGAGGAATAGCAATTTTGGATGCCAAGTTGGATGTTTCTTTAGGCTTTTGCACTTCAAGGAGCTGCTTAGGAATCCATATGGTTTTTGATTTTTCATGCTTTTGTGGTTCCTTAGAGTGCATTGCTTGGATGAGGGATTTAGGAACCCATACATATTTTGACTTTCCTTTATTTTTCTCAGTGGGCCTTTGTGGCCTTTTGGATATTTCTTTTTCTTTATAGATCATATTGTTCTTTGTTTTGACATGTCGATTATATTGGACATGTTGATCCTTGAATACATGTGGATTTCTAGACTTATGACTTTTATACTTGGCATCCAAATTTCTTGGAGGGGGAAAGGAATGCATGGATGGATATGAATGAAATGGAGTTCTTTTGGATTGATGAAATTTACTCAAGGATGTGTGCCTTTGCTGACCTTGCATAGAGGACGAAGGAATATAAGGACCTAAGATGGATGGAAAGTATGATGGGGAAGGTGTATGCTTGGATTTTGAAGGGATGTTGGATTTAGCAGGGGTACCAACGTCTTGAGAGTGAGTTGTGTAGACATGACCCTAGATATCTTCTTTGATATGGAGGGGTTCTTTCTCATGAAGGTCTACTCCTTTGCCTTTATGACTATCTTGACTTGTAGGATACTCTTTTCTTTGGGAAGAATATGCGAGTCCATTATGAGGTGGATATGATATGAGAGAAATAATGAGATCTTAAAGTGGATCGGATTGCACCAAAGTGGAAGAACCCATTGTGCATGTCGAGGGTTCATGAACATCTTGCACTGACACGTTAGAATCATGAGGGGGATTAGGATCATGAGGGGGTCTAGGATTGTGTAGTGGACATGGTTCAATGACAAGTTCTTCAAGAGATGGAATGGGAGAAATAATGGGATCATCAAAAGAAATGCGATCTTGGAGTGTATATGGAGCATTAAGACAAGGAGATGGAGGAACAAAAGGATCTTGTGGAGGATTTAAAGGAATAATTTGATCTTGACAAGGAGGAAGATCATTGGAATCCTCTTTAAAGGTTCTTTTCTCTTGACTTTTAATGGGATCATTGGAAAGGATGGAAGGGATATCTTGATCTTTCTTAGGAAGTGGAATGTCAATGGGATTGGAAAGGACATTTTTTTCATGAAATGGAATGGGATTGTTTGGGATTGGATGGACTGGGATATCTTGATCTTTCCCAAGGAATGGAGTGTCAATAGGACTTTGGATAGGATGGACAAGAATAGGGGAATCATCATGAGTTTCTGGGAAGATGAGATCCTGGTCAACAATTGGATGGGATGATAAGGTTTTGGGATCTTGATCTTGATCTGTTTCTACACACGTTTCTTTATGCTCTAAATTATCCTCTTGACATGGGGTTAGACTTTGGATATGCATGGGGGATTCTGACAAGGGATCAATGGTTTGTCATGAAGGAAATGCACTTGGAACATTTGTGATGGATTCTGGCAAGGAATCAATGCTTGAACATGAGGAAGAGGGACTTCGAATGGAGTCCTCTAAAATAGGTAATGGCAATAAAGTGCATGGTGGCATTGGGTCTTGTATTTCTGAAACATGACAAGGATGTGCATCATTAATTGGATTATCGTGGCAATCAATTATGGATATTTCTTGGGTAATTTCATCCTTGGGTGTATTGTTTGATGAGGACAATATGGAAGGTTCTTGTGAAACTTCTAGAGGTGTAGGGATATATGCCACTGGAGAGTCAATTTGCTTGCATGGGGATGAGGCATTGCTAGATATAAGTGTATTATTTTGATCTTCTTCAAAGAACTCACTTGGTAGGTTCCTTAAGAGCCTTGCAATAAAGCCACCTTTCTTTCGAGGTTTTGACATAGTTGTATCTGGAATTTGAACTTGTTTGGAAAGGAGTTGGTTTGATGTCATGTTTTGATATTGGACTTGGTTCAATTGTTCTGACATGTTTGAAACTTGGGTTGGTGTGTGCTGCAACCTTTGTTTTTGAATGTTTGATTGTGGTTGTTGACATTGATATTCCACCATTGGTTGAACCATTTGTGGACATTGTATAGTTGGTTGGACATATTGTTGAAATTGGACCATTGGTTGTATTGGTTGTATATGTTGAACAATTGGTTGTGTTGAATAGTATATTTGAAATTAAAAAAAATATATATTTCCATAAGCATAAAGGTTACAAGATTTCTTGGCAAATAAATTGTATCGAGTATTTCAAAAGAAGCTTCATCGAAAGAGTACTTTCATCGAAATAAAGTATGTAAAGCACCAAACAAAAGTATTTCAGCAAAAACTCAGCTTCGATGAATACAGAAAACGGCTCATCGATACTCCAAGTTTCATCGAAAAAGTGAAAAACAAAAGGCAAAAGGCAAAAAGTGATTTCGAAGAAATATAACTACCGAAGAAACTCATAAAGCATTCATCGAAATGCAAAATCTCATCGATGACATAATGTCGAACAAAAGCAAAGGTGTTTTATCGATAAAGGAGGATATCGATGGAAAAGGACTGTCGATGAACATACATGAACCTTCACCGAAGAAAGGAACTCATTGAAATATGATTTCGATGAAACTTGCGAGTGACCTATCGAAAAGAGGTTTGTCGATGAAAAAATGATTTCGATGAGTCTTGAAAGTGGCTTCTCGACATGGGCTACTCACCGAAAGAATAATATCGAAGAGAATGGGCTTTCGATGAAAGATTTAAACACTCGGCCGAAGACAAGGGTTTCATCGATAACTTGAATTACAATTATTTTGGTCGAACTGTACTTCCCGCGAAAGAGTTAAAGGCCCAAGTGAAGAATGTCAAATCTGCAATTAAGTTTAAACACTTGAGTAGCCATTGTAGACGCAGAACATTAACTGTGCACAAGTTGCCCATACGATCACAGTTGAACTGATTGAATTTTCATAAGAGCCAGATCAATGCCAAAAGACTGAAAATTGCGAAGAACTTGCGGAAACTTGTGAACGACAATCAGAAGAGCTGGGCATTTCTCCAAGTAAGTGTTGTCTCTCATATTTGTTGTAATCATGGAACCTTCTTCTTCTTCTTCTAAAAAGAGTAGGAAAGGAAAAGAACTAAACCCTGAAGAGAAGACCAAAAGACAAAAGAAGGAAGGGAGAGCTCTGACTCAGGATTTGTTAGACTAGTGTCCCACATCTAGTGTAAGGTCTAAAAAGATCAAAAGCGAAGAAGAAGGATTGGAGGATAGATTTGAAAATCTAGGAGACATTTGGACTGAAATCAGAGGACATGAATTATTCTTGTTTAGCTACAAAAGAAGGGATGCTCCTGAGCCCATAAGTAATCTATGGAAGAAAAACTTAGGGAAATTGGTAGTCCCGAACGTGTTTGTAGATGTTGAATTAATGAAAGATCTGGTAGATTGTTATAATCCGAGAACCAAAACCATATGCGATTACAGAGGGAATCCATTAGTGGTGATTAACAAACAAACTATTGATATGGTATTTGATTTAGACTGGGAGGTGGAGGAGAGAATTGATATGCAGAAACTTTCACAAGAATTCTTTAGCTTGGAAAACATCTACAGGACTTGGAGACTACCTATTCACCGGCCAAAAGTGGGTGGGTCATTTGTTCCGTTCAGCAAAGATGACAAGGTGCCGTTTGATGTCAACCACTTCCATCCATATTTTAAATATACATATTATGTTGCAGCCCAAGTATTAGGCCTAGAGGCTCATCCACTCATGGATATTGGGGTTATGGTTCTGTGTGCTGATTTACAGTCAAAAGACCCTAGGTCATTTGGTTTTGCCACTTATGTTGCAGATGCCTTAAATCATGGGTTGGAGAAGTTGAAATGGGACCTTGTGAATGTTCATTTTTCGTTGTACTCCTTGTTAATGCATGTTATTCTTTATTGTGGACAAGAGATTAACTTCTGGTCAGATGATTTCTGCATTAGATCTTATGATAAGAATGGTTTGAAGAAGCCAGTTCAGTTATGGGTTTCTGCATGGGACCAGAGGTTCATGAACAACCAGTACTGGCACTTTCAAGAATATTTTGTGAAACTTCTTAGTGTAGCTTTTGGGCAACACAGGGATTATACTTTGTCCCCTGAAATTAAGAGATTCCTCAGGCCAAAGGACTTCTCTCCAGAGTCACAAATTGATCATAATTGGGGTGATTGGTATTGCCATGATAATCACACAGAAATCAGGGTATTTGGGTATGAAGGAAAACCACACATGCTTCCAATTACAGTACCAAATAGGGTGGCTAGCCTGGAGATTGTAAGACAATTATCTATTGTCAGTGCCAAACACCTTACAGATTCTGGTAAGCAGTCCATTGTTCCAGGTTTATTGGTTTTTTCTGACTTTATTGTTAAAATTTCAAAAAGCTATCATTTACTACAGAATAAGTTAGATTACTATGGCATGACTCTGGGTGAGCCTAGAGAGAACTTCGATCCTGAAGGGTATATAAGAGCTGCCAGAGCATCACAAAAACTCAAAGCTGGAATACATGTAGCCAAAATGCTAGATGACCTGATTAAAAATCTTGAAAGAGAAGAGGCCAGGGTTTTGAGAGAAAAGAGTGGATTGACTTGGGAGGCCTACAAATGGAAAAGGGCAAGGGGAATGATAGATGGAGATCTAATTGGAAATCTCCAAGATCCTTTGGAAGTGGCTAAAAGGCTACTTCAACATGAAGCAGAGATCATGCATAGAGTGCCCCCACAATTCCTTCATTTTATTAATACTGAGAAGGATAGTCAACCCTTAGCTCACATGTCACCAAAATCAACTGCTAGTAGTATCCCTGCTGATTCTCCTAGAGAAGATTATCCTCTTGGTTTTGAAACAGAGATGAATATGGACACTGGTGAAATTAATATTAAGGATGTCGTCGATATAAGGATGATTGAACATGAAGATTTTGTTGCTGATAATGGATTCGCCTCTTCTAGGGAATTCCTTTCATTTTTGTACCAGTGCAAAGGAGCACATGTTAAACGAAGCATGGCTGGAAGACCAGAAGAAGAATAGATGAAGAAATTGCAGGATGAGATTGATATCCTCATGAAAGATATGACCCCTGAGAAAGCGAGAAAATTACTAAAAGAGGCCGGTGTAATCATCTTTTCTTGTTGGGATATAAACTCAGCACTTCTGTTTGACGGGTTCCTGAAAAAGCAAGATTTGAATCAACAGGTGTTGCCCTAGGAGATAGAGAAATTATTCCTAGGCTCTGGATATGATCCTGACAAGAAGGCTCTCCTACAATGGGCATTATATCCAAAGGGGAAGAGGCCTATCATTGTGGATATTGAAGAAACCTTTGGACACCTCATGGTTCATCAGGTTGGAAAGACTGACCCTAGGGTCACTGCTAAATTGAACTTGGATGTTGCTAGATTAAACCTGGACCAGACAGAATTTTTGGTCAGAGAAAATGTCACATATAAGGGGTTGTATGAAAAATCCAAAGAGGAGAATCAAAAGTTGCAAGCAAAAATATTGCAACTTGAGACAGGGACTCCCATAAGCGAATACACCTCATATCCCATAGGACGTACCTTGGATGATGTCTCTGATGCTCTGTACTGGAAGTATCAAGCAGATAAAGCCACCAAACATGCAAATAGTATCCAACAAAAGATGGATAAACTGGTCAATGATATCATCGGACATGGGTTTAACACCATGCTTTCGCATGTTGAACCATATTGGAAGGTATATAATGGAACTATAAAGGCATTAACAGAGCATGAGAGATTAAAAGCACAACTACATGAAGTACTGAATAGTGTCGATACAATGACGCCAGAGGAGAAGACTGAAGGGATAGCGTACATGGAGAATCATGTTAAAATCGAAGATGCGCTAAGGAAAGATCTCAAGGAATTGGATGATGGGAGACCTATTGGAATGCCCTCGGTCTATAAAGAAGGAGATGTAATATCCCTGGAGGACTTGCGGAATGAGCTTATCAACGTCAAAGATTGGGCTTTGTCAGAAATGGATCAAAGTAAAGACATTGCCCCTACCGTCAACCAGATGATATTCAAATATCTGTCACAAGGAGAAAAATTGAAGAAACAGAGTGCTAAAATCAAAATCTTTAAAGATGATGATTATATTCATCATTTAGGAATTCTTAATCTCTTTTTGCTTAAGTTTGTTAGAAACGTTTAAACTAATGATTAGCATTTCGAAAAGATGTGTCTTTTCATGAATAGCTTTCATTCCCATATATATATGAGAATGGTTTTTGTAAAGTAAAAAAAGAGGGTGAAAAAAAATACACAATAAGAAGATGGCGATGTATGACAGCCTGTAAGTTTTACAAACTTCGATGGAATACATGCTATGAACTGTTGTTTTTCTTTGCGTATGTGTTGTGGATTATTTCACTTTGTTTTGGCAATCGTCTGTGATATTATCTAAAGTGATAAGGTTATTCATATTCTTGAAATCAAATTTGTGCTTCATGTTATAAGGTTGAAACAAAAGTTTTGCTTGCGAATTGTAATTGTTCCTCGCAATACTTCATTGGTTGGTCCCTTAAAGGTAGGGTTAAATTCATTCAATCAACATATGATATAAGCATTCAAATGGATCTCAAAAGAAATAATAACTGACAGGTCTATAAAAGGGTGGATTAAAAAACTGTCTCACAGGCTCGCATAATAAGTCCTGAAGAAAGTATAATGACTCTGTAACCCAAACAGCAAAGAAGGCACTAGTCAAAAACAGATTACACTCATCACTATATTTCACCATTTGTTATTTTAAAGCAAACAGAAGTAATTAGGAAACATAGATCGAATAGCTTCTACAACAACAATCTTGAACTCATCTGCTGTATCTCCATTCTAGGAACTTATACCATTCTGAGACTAGGAGATATCAGATTAAGAAACTAAATCTGCTATAAAAAGCATTAGTTGAAGGAACAGCTAGTGAGTAGGTATACCCGCCTAGGTCCTGCAGAGCCTAAAGTGAGAGAGTTAGTAACCAAATAGGTTCACTCTATAAGTTGGCCAAGTCAATTGGAGGGTTTGATCATAGGAGTTGGCATTTCCTTAGAATCTATCCAATTTGTTGATTTGAGACCCAACAGATTGGCGACTCTGCTGGGGAAGAATTATTAAGACTCTGTTGTGGGAGAGAACTCAGAAGAAATAAATAACTTATGTCCTCTAGGAAAGAGGTGGCGACTCTGAATTAAGAATATCAATGCACGGAACAAGATCGGTTACAAAAGGACAATCTTTATCCCAGTTAGACTTCTCTCAACGGAAGAACAAAAACAAAGAATCCATGAATGAATCCATGAGGGAACGGTACAGTTAGTATAAACATGAAAGTAACCAACATTCACCCTTAAGAGAACAGGATAGAACAACAACTTCAAGCCCGGTGAATGAGGATTTGGTTGCAGCATATAAAGCCCAGAAAGGGCGATATCAAACTCCCCCTCGATTTGAAAATCATGAAGCACGGTCCAGACAATACACACCACCTCCATCAGGATCAAGTATGGCAGATCCTGCAGATAGATTTACAGATTTAACTAGACAAATGATGGAGGCAGCTGCTGAGATGAGAGATTCAGGAAGGACTCAGGAATGTTTGGAACTGTGTGCTAAATTAGGCATAAATGTTGGTGGGGATGACTTTAATAAAGATGTAAACAACTACAAGAAAAAATATGCTCAGGAAGTGGGTAAAACAAAGGGTAATGATTTCAAAGCTTATGAGAATCCCTTGTTTGGTAACAAACGGGATGATCATGTGCAATCAAGTGCACCACCAGTCCAACCGAATTCACATACAAGCTTCACTACTCATAATTAGTACCCACCCCCTGGTCAATTTTATAACCAACATCCACCCCCTAATCAGTTTCAATATCAACACCAGAATCAATACCCTCTTCCTTATCAAAATCAAATGCCCTTATATGGTAATATGAACCAAAACTTTGGGAATCCTCATGGAGGGCATGGACTAATAAATATGGAACAAATGAGGCAGTTTGATTTTTCAGGAATGATGGTGTACCCATATCCTATCCCAAATGAAATCAGGACAGCGATACCAAGGTTCACAGGAAGTAATGCAGTTTCAGGTGAGGCTCATTATAAAGCCTTTGATGCAGTAATTGAGGATTTTGGTTTACCATATGAAGATTTCAAGATCAGGTTGTTTATGCAGTCATTAATAGAAGATGCGAGAGATTGGTTTAGAACGTTGCCTGATGCATCCATTAGAAATCTTGCAGAATTCAAAGAATTGTTCCTTGAGCAGTATGGAGACCATAACAGCCCTGAGTTTGCTTTGCATGAAATCATTAGCATAAAGAAGGAGCAAAACGAATCAGTGATGGATTTTAACAAAAGATTTAACAAGGTTCTAAACAAAATCCCCAATAGGATGAAACCAGTACCTGAGGTGAGCATTCTGTATTACATCAATGCTTATGATAGTAAAACAAACTATGAGCTGAGAACCAAAAATCCTAGAGACCTCTGGGATGTTATGAAAGATGCCATCGTTATAGAAAACAACAGAAAGGCTGCTGGTAAAGTAGGAAAAAGAGAGGATGCAAGGTTGTACAATCCCAAAGCACCCAAGGCTAATAGAGATGAAGATAAGCTTGACAAAGTTTTGAGCACCCTAAAAGATTTATCTGTAAGGGTAAACAAAACAGAGAAACAGCAATACTACCGTCCTGAGAGATCCAGATTGCATGACATGCCCTATAACACTACATGGAAGGATAGAAAACCAGTAGACAGAAACCATAGAGATAATCAGCAAATTCCAGATCCTTTGAAAAGAACAGTAAACTATACTCAAGATGATGACATGTGGTGTTATGCTTGCAATATGCCACACGCTCCTTCTTTGTGCACAGTAGCAAAAGGATTGCAGGAGGAAGAGGATGGTTATGAAGAACATATGGATGACCCAACTATTAACATGATATCCTTTACCCAAGAAGGAAGATTAGATTCCATGAACATTGATCAATGCTCTGTGTTACCTGTGACCACCAGCAAAAATGAAACTGTTAAGCTCAGAATCCCTACTGAAGAAGAAAAAAGAAGAATTATAGCTTATGCCGTTGCACAAGCAAAAAGGACTTATGATTTAAGGAATAGGGTGGTGAATCCAGAGCAAGGTAAACCTACTAGTCTTTTTATGAAAGAAACTGATGAGACACTCAAGCGAATAAACAAAGGAGCTAAGACTAAGGAGGTTGTACCAAAGAATAATAAGAAGGGTCCTGATGTTCAAAAGGAAGAAATAGTAAAACTTCCTTTAGCACAACACTCTACTTCATTTGATATTTCAACTGCATTAACGCAATTAAAAGTTTCTATCCCATTGATGGAAATAATGAGGTTTCCTGAGTATAGAGAAAAAACTTTGGAGATGATTTCAGGTATCCAGGAAGAGAAGGTAAACAAACAGAAACAAACAGGTGACAGTAATGAACAGATGGCCCCAGTTATATATTTAGGGTCCACTATAACCAAGAACCCAACACAGGTAGACCCATTTTATCTCACTTTGGTGATAAACAACAAGAAAATAAGGAATTGTATGATCGATTCAGGAGCAGCTATAAATGTCATGCCTGTTGGGGTAATGAAAGAACTTGGATTGGAAGTTGATACTACCTTTGGGAAATGCTATGCCATGGACAACAGATCGGTCCCAGTGGTTGGTGTTATGAAAGATGTAGAGTTCAGAATAGCAGCCTGTCCAGAAGCATCGTATAAAATAGATATTACAGTGGTAGATGTTCCCCCAAACTATGGAATGTTGTTGTCTAGGCAGTGGTCAAATATGATTGGTGGATATGTGCAGCTGGATTTGTCATATGCTACGATTCCAATCAATGGACAGGAATTGAAAATTGACAGAGAACCCCGGTCCACATATATCATAGAAGACATGGAAGAAACAGTGAATCAAATATGTTTTTTACAAACTGATATGGACAACTTCCGAGTACAGTTAACAAAACCTAAATTTAAAGAGTGGATCCCTATTGAGTCATGTCTAACTGAAAAGGGTGATCAAATATGGAAAATGTTCTTTGATGGGTCTTGTAGCAAGGAAGGAAGTGGGGCCGGAATCCTATTCATTTCACCCACAGGGGAAACTTATAAATATTCTTTCAAGTTGTTATTTGAATGCACTAATAACATTGCCGAATATGAAGCTCTACTCACTGGTCTTAACATAGCAGTCAAACATGGAATAAAATTGCTAAGTGTCTTTGCTGATTCAGAATTGATAGTTTCACAGGTGAAAGAAAAGTATGCCTCAAGACACCTAAGACTGAAACAATATAGGAATGCCGTTTGGGATACTATGGAGCTTTTTGATGCTTTTCAGATAAATTGGATAGACAGGTCGAAGAACATCATGGCAGATTTTTTAGCAAACATTGCATTAAAAGACAATGATATAACGCTAACTGGGATATCTGAAGTAGAGATGAAAGTAAGACCATCTGTTCCTGACAACTTGTCTAATTGGCAAGTGTTTCAAGATGATGCAGATCTGCTGAACTTCTTACAGTGTGTTGATCATTATCAGGCTCAAGCTATAAATTTTAATGACTTTGTGGAAAAAACTGAAGGTAAGGAAACTTTATTTGGACATGAAATTATACAACTGAAGTCAAATAAATTACCAAGAGGCCTATTAGCATTAGAAAGAACTTTTAATGCTCAGGATGTGATTGAGAATAAAGGTTCAACTGTTAAAGAGAGTGATGTTGAAAAAATCAATCTAGGAAGCGAAGAAACCCCCAGAAATGTTTTTATTGGAAAAAAATTAACTCCTACCATGAGGCAACAACTGATAATGTTGCTAAAAAGATACAAACATGTGTTTGCATGGTCTTATGAAGATCTCAGAGCTTACAGGGAAGATCTTTTTCAACATGAGATACCACTTAAACCAGAAGCTAAACCATTCAGACAAAAGGAGAGACCTGTTAATCCAACATTGTTACCAAAAATGAGGGAGGAGATCATAAAGATGAAAGACGCGGGAATCATTGAACCCTACAGATATTCCACATGGGTCTCTAACTTGGTACCGGTCAGGAAGAAAAATGGGGATATTAGATTATGTGTGGACTTTAGGAATTTAAACATATCGTCACTAAAGGACAATTATCCATTGCCAAATATGGATAACATGCTGCAGAAGGTGACAGGGTGTGAGTTATTGTCTATGATGGATGGATTTTCAGGTTATAATCAGGTTAAGGTTAAAGAAGTTGAAAAATATAAGACAGCCTTTACAACTCCATGGGGCACTTATGTCTATGCACGAATGCCATTCGGATTGACTAATGCTGGTGCTACATTTCAAAGGGCAATGGATGTGGCTTTTGCAGAACTGATTGATGTAATCATGGTAGTATACCAAGATGACTTAACTGCATACTCAAAGAAAGCTAATGATCATTGTGAGCACCTTGAAAAGATATTTAAAAGGGCCTTAGAATATGGGATTTCCTTGAATCCTAAGAAATGCCACTTTGGTGTTGAAGAGGGAAAGTTACTTGGACACATAATATCCAAGGATGGGGTGAGAATTGATCCTGAAAGGGTAGCTACTATCAATGAGGTTCCCATCCCCCGAACTATCAAGGCCATTCAATCGTTCTTAGGACAAATTAATTTTGTAAGAAGGTTTATTTTGAATTTTGCAGACATAGTAAAACCTATAGTAAGGATGTTGAAGAAAGAGGCCCAAATAGATTGGACTGAGGAAGCAATTGGTTCCTTTGTGGCGATAAAAAAAGCAATTTCTGAGGCACCAGTACTAATCTCCCCAGATTTTGGCAGACCTTTTATAATATTCTCATTCGCCTCCTGTCACACAATAGTGGCAGTATTGTTGCAGAAAAATCCAAAAGGGTATGAGCAGCCCATTGCATATTTTAGCAAGTCTTTGAGCCCTTCAGAAGTAAAATATGAACTGAATGAAAAGCAAGCTTATGCTTTGGTCAAATCAGTAAAACAATTTAGACCATACTTGGTAGGGGCTGAAGTTATAGCTTATGTTCCCAATGCAGCAGTAAAAGATATCTTTAGACAGACTGAGGTCACGGGTAAAAGGTGTAAATGGATCAACCAAATACAAGAATTCAACATTGAGCTAAAAATCTCACAGGTCATCAAAGGACAAGGGTTGGCCAAACTCATGACAGGAATTGAAATTGAGGAGTCTTGTGTGAATCAAGTTGAGTGGGAAGAAGCTAACCTTAGTATTGAGAATACAGCATGGTACACTATTATCATATACTACCTTAAGCACTTAAAATGCCCGGACGGTATGACTGATAATCAGAAGAGAGCTTTGAAGTTAAAATCTGCAAGATATGTGATTGTCAATGGGGACTTATATTGGAAAAATAGAGATGGGATATTATTGTTATGTCTAGATAGCCACCAAGTAGAGAAAGTTCTTCATGAGATGCATGATGGGGTTTGTGGTGGTCATTTTTCGGCTAAGACTACTGCTCATAAGATATTAAGAGCTGGATATTTTTGGCCATGTGTTTTCAATGACTCTTATAAATATGTCAGAAAGTGTGAAGCTTGTCAAAAGTTTTCAAGCAAAATGAAATATCAAGGGTCACTCCCATTGAGACCAATGTTGGCTGAGGAACCATTTCAACAATGGGGGATAGATTTCATAGGAGAAATATCAGAAAAATCTAGTGGAGGACATAGATGGATATTAGTTGCTACAGATTATTTTACCAAATGGGTGGAGGCAATACCCACTAGACAGGCCACTAGCAAAGTGGTGATAAAAATTTTAATGGAAAACATTATTACTAGATTCGGTGTTCCTGCAAAGATCATCTCAGACAATGGTATGTCCTTTAGGTCGGAGGAATTCAATACTTTTTGTGGAGAATATGGCATCAAGATATCACATTCTTCCCCTTACCACCCTCAAGGGAATGGGCAAGCTGAATCAAGCAACAAGAATATCCTAAAAATCATTAAAAAGATGCTGGGACAGAACAAGAAAGCATGGGATTCAAAGCTGAACCTTGCATTATGGGCAGATAGGATAACTATGAAGAAATCTACAGGAAAGTCTCCATTTGAGTTGGTTTATGGCAAAAGGGCCAGACTGCCTTTGGATAATCTCTTGCCTGTACATAGATTCATGACTCAAGAGGGGATAGATCTTGAAGACCCATCACAAGAAAGGATAATGCAGTTAGTAGAACTTGATGAAGTCAGAGCAGAGGCTTAGAGGCAGAATATCAGGATACAAAATCAAATGAAGAAGTTGTATGACAAGAGGACGTCAGATAGAAAATTTTGTGTAGGCGATTGGGTTTTAATGTGGAATGCCAGGAGTCAAGACAAAGGCAAGCATGGTAAATTTGAAGCCTTATGGATCGGCCCATATGTGATCATAGATAAAAAGGGAGAGGATTCTTATTTTCTCCAAAACACAATAGGGGAGGTCCAAGAATTGCCAGTACATGGACAATTCTTGAAAAACTTCTTTTCTTAAACATATTATATCACATGTACAGTAGATTAGGATCCATTTCCATTGTAAATACCATCATATATCTGCGCTAACCAGAGATTCTGAATTCTTGAAGACATACACAATATGCCTCCATCCTCAGTCAGAGCCGCTGTTGAACAGTATATTTGAAATAAAAAAATATATATATTTCCATAAGCGTAAAGGTTACAAGATTTCTCGGCAAATAAATTGTATCGAGTATTTCAAAAGAAGCTTCATCAAAAGAGTACTTTCATCGAAATAAAGTATGTAAAGCACCAAACAAAAGTATTTCAGCAAAAAGTCACCTTCGATGAATACAGAAAACCGCTCATCGATACTCCAAGTTTCATCGAAAAAGTGAAAAACAAAAGGCAAAAGGCAAAAAGTGATTTCGAAGAAATATAACTACCGAAGAAACTCATAAAGCATTCATCGAAATGCAAAATCTCATTGATGACATAATGTCGAACAAAAGCAAAGGTGTTTTATCGATAAAGGAGGATATCGATGGAAAAGGACTGTCGATGAACATACATGAACCTTCACCAAAGAAAGGAACTCATTGAAATATGATTTCGATGAAACTTGCGAGTGACCTATCGAAAAGAGGTTTGTCGATGAAAAAATGATTTCGATGAGTCTTGAAAGTGGCTTCTCGACATGGGCTACTCACCAAAAGAATAATATCGAAGAGAATGGGCTTTCGATGAAAGATTTAAACACTCGGCCGAAGACAAGGGTTTCATCGATAACTTGAATTACGATTATTTTGGTTGAACTGTACTTCCCGCGAAAGAGTTAAAGGCCCAAGTGAAGAATGTCACATCTGCATTTAAGTTTAAACACTTGAGTAGCCGTTGTAGATGTAGAACATTAACTGTGCACAAGTTGCCCATACGATCACAGTTGAACTGATTGAATTTTCATAAGAGCCAGATCAATGCCAAAAGACTGAAAATTGCGAAGAACTTGCGGAAACTTGTGAACGACAATCAGAAGAGCTGGGCATTTCTCCAAGTAAGTGTTGTCTCTCATATTTGTTGTAATCATGGAACCTTCTTCTTCTTCTTCTAAAAAGAGTAGGAAAGGAAAAGAACTAAACCCTGAAGAGAAGCCCAAAAGACAAAAGAAGGAAGGGAGAGCTCTGACTCAGGATTTGTTAGACCAGTGTCCCACATCTAGTGTAAGGTCTAAAAAGATCAAAAGTGAAGAAGAAGGATTGGAGGATAGATTTGAAAATCTAGGAGACATTTGGACTGAAATCAGAGGACATGAATTATTCTTGTTTAGCTACAAAAGAAGGGATGCTCCTGAGCCCATAAGTAATCTATGGAAGAAAAACTTAGGGAAATTGGTAGTCCCGAATGTGTTTGTAGATGTTGAATTAATGAAAGCTCTGGTAGATTGTTATAATCTGAGAACCAAAACCATATGCGATTACAGAGGGAATCCATTAGTGGTGATTAACAAACAAACTATTGATATGGTATTTGATTTAGACTGGGAGGTGGAGGAGAGAATCGATATGCAGAAACTTTCACAAGAATTCTTTAGCTTGGAAAACATCTACAGGACTTGGAGACTACCTATTCACCGGCCAAAAGTGGGTGGGTCATTTGTTCCGTTCAGCAAAGATGACAAGGTGCCGTTTGATGTCAACCACTTCCATCCATATTTTAAATATACATATTATGCTGCAGCCCAAGTATTAGGCCTAGAGGCTCATCCACTCATGGATATTGGGGTTATGGTTCTGTGTGCTGATTTACAGTCAAAAGACCCTAGGTCATTTGATTTCGCCACTTATGTTGCAGATGCCTTAAATCATGGGTTGGAGAAGTTGAAAGGGGACCTTGTGAATGTTCATTTTTCGTTGTACTCCTTGTTAATGCATATTATTCTTTATTGTGGACAAGAGATTAACTTCTGGTTAGATGATTTCTGCATTAGATCTTATGATAAGAATGGTTTGAAGAAGCCAGTTCAGTTATGGGTTTCTGCATGGGACCAGAGGTTCATGAACAACCAGTACTGGCACTTTCAAGAATATTTTGTGAAACCTCTTAGTGCAGCTTTTGGGCAACACAGGGATTATACTTTGTCCCCTGAAATTAAGAGATTCCTCAGGCCAAAGGACTTCTCTCCAGAGTCACAAATTGATCATAATTGGGGTGATTGGTATTGCCATGATAATCACACAGAAATCAGGGTATTTGGGTATGAAGGAAAACCACACATGCTTCCAATTACAGTACCAAACAGGGTGGCTAGCCTGGAGATTGTAAGACAATTATCTATTGTCAGTGCCAAACACCTTACAGATTTCGGTAAGCAGTCCATCGTTCCAGGTTTATTGGTTTTTTCTGACTTTATTGTTAAAAGTTCAAAAAACTATCATTTACTACAGAATAAGTTAGATTACTATGGCATGACTCTGGGTGAGCCTAGAGAGAACTTCGATCCTGAAGGGTATATAAGAGCTGCCAGAGCGTCACAAAAACTCAAAGCTGGAATACATGTAGCCAAAATGCCAGATGACCTGATTAAAAATCTTGAAAGAGAAGAGGCCAGGGTTTTGAGAGAAAAGAGTGGATTGACTTGGGAGGCCTACAAATGGAAAAGGGCAAGGGGAATGATAGATGGAGATCTAATTGGAAATCTCCAAGATCCTTTGGAAGTGGCTAAAAGGCTGCTTCAACATGAAGCAGAGATCATGCATAGAGTGCCCCCACAATTCCTTCATTTTATTAATACTGAGTAGGATAGTCAACCCTTAGCTCACATGTCACCAAAATCAACTGCTAGTAGTATCCCTGCTGATTCTCCTAGAGAATATTATCCTCTTGGTTTTGAAGCAGAGATGAATATGGACACTGGTGAAATTAATATTAAGGATGTCGTTAATATAAGGATGATTGAACATGAAGATTTTGTTGCTGATGATGGATTCACCTCTTCTAGGGAATTCCTTTCATTTTTGTACCAGTACAAAGGAGCACATGTTAAACAAAGCATGGCTGGAAGACCAGAAGAAGAACAGATGAAGAAATTGCAGGATAAGATTGATATCCTCATGAAAGATATGACCCCTGAGAAAGGGAGAAAATTACTAAAAGAGGCCGGTGTAATCATCTTTTCTGGTTGGGATATAAACTCAGCACTTCTATTTGACGGGTTCCTGAAAAAGCAAGATTTGAATCAACAGGTGTTGCCTCAGGAGATAGACAAATTATTCCTAGGCTCTGGATATGATCCTAACAAGAAGGCTCTCCTACAATGGGCATTATATCCAAAGGGGAAGAGGCCTATCATTGTGGATATTGAAGAAACCTTTGGACACCTCATGGTTCATCAGGTTGGAAAGACTGACCCTAGGGTCACTGCTAAATTGAACTTGGATGTTGCCAGATTAAACCTGGACCAGACAGAATTTTTGGTCAGAGAAAATGTCACATATAAGGGGTTGTATGAAAAATCCAAAGAGGAGAATCAAAAGTTGCAAGCAAAAATATTGCAACTTGAGACAGGGACTCCCATAAGCGAATACACCTCATATCCCACAGGACGTAGCTTGGATGATGTCTCCGATGCTCTGTACTGGAAGTATCAAGCAGATAAAGCCACCAAACATGCAAATAGTATCCAACAAAAGATGGATAAACTGGTCAATGATATCATCGGACATCGGTTTAACACCATGCTTTCGCATGTCGAACCATATTGGAAGGTATATAATGGAACTATAAAGGCATTAACAGAGCATGAGAGATTAAAAGAACGACTACATGAATTACTGAATAGTGTCGATACAATGACGCCAGAGGAGAAGATTGAAGGGATAGCGTACATGGAGAATCATGTTAAAATCAAAGATGCGCTAAGGAAAGATCTCAAGGAATTGGATGATGGGAGACCTATTGGAATGCCCTCGGTCTATAAAGAAGGAGATGTAATATCCCTAGAGGACTTGCGGAATGAGCTTATCAGCGTCAAAGATTGGGCTTTGTCAGAAATGGATCGAAGTAAAGACATGGCCCCTACCGTCAACCAGATGATATTCAAATATCTATCGCAAGGAGAAGAATTGAAGAAACAGAGTGCTAAAATCAAAATCTTTAAAGATGATGATTATATTCATCATTTAGGAATTCTTAATCTCTTTTTGCTTAAGTTTGTTAGAAACGTTTAAACTAATGATTAGCATTTCGAAAAAATGTGTCTTTTCATGAATAGCTTTCATTCCCATATATATATGAGAATGGTTTTTGTAAAGTAAAAAAAGAGGACGAAAAAAAATACACAATAAGAAGATGGCGATGTATGACAGCCTGTAAGTTTTACAAACTTCGATGGAATACATGCTATGAACTGTTGTTTTTCTTTGCGTATGTGTTGTGGATTATTTCACTTTGTTTTGGCAATCGTCTGTGATATTATCTAAAGTGATAAGGTTATTCATATTCTTGAAATCAAATTTGTGCTTCATGTTATAAGGTTGAAACAAAAATTTTGCTTGCGAATTGTAATTGTTCCTCGCAGTACTTCATTGATTGGTCCCTTAAAGGTAGGGTTAAATTCATTCAATCAACATATGATATAAGCATTCAAATGGATCTCAAAAGAAATAATAACCGACAGGTCTATAAAAGGGTGGATTAAAAAACTGTCTCACAGGCTCGCATAATAAGTCCTGAAGAAAGTATAATGACTCTGTAACCCAAACAGCAAAGAAGGCACTAGTCAAAAACAGATTACACTCATCACTATATTTCACCATTTGTTATTTTAAAGAAAACAGAAGTAATTAGGAAACATAGATCGAATAGCTTCTACAACAACAATCTTGAACTCATCTGCTGTATCTCCATTCTAGGAACTTATGCCATTCTGAGACTAGGAGATATCAGATTAAGAAACTAAATCTGCTATAAAAAGCATTAGTTGAAGGAATAGCTAGTGAGTAGGTATACCCGCCTAGGTCCTGCAGAGCCTAAAGTGAGAGAGTTAGTAACCAAATAGGTTCACTCTATAAGTTGGCCAAGTCAATTGGAGGGTTTGATCATAGGAGTTGGCATTTCCTTAGAATCTATCCAATCTGTTGATTTGAGACCCAACAGGTTGAACCATTGGTTGTACTAGTTGAAAATATGATTGATAGTAAACACCTTCTTGTTCTTGTTGTGGAGGCACATAATGTTGAAATTGATGTTGTCTCTTTTCTTGAAATTGTTTCATCATCTCTATTTGTGAGAGGAGAGCTGGTATGTCTGATCGGTCGATAAGAGATCTTACATCAATTGGCTTAATCTTTGGATTTCGACTTGGAAATTTTTGAAACATTTTGGACATTTGTGATCTATTCTTCTCAATGTTGTTCACTCTTTGTTCCAATATCTCCTCTTCTTGAGCTAGCTTCTCCTCTAGTTTTTGTATTTGGATACTTGTTTCATCATAAAAAGTTTGATCGATATTGCCTTGTTGTTGGGTTGGATATAATTGTGATTGCCTTGGATTAAAATTTGATTGCATTGTCGGTTGATACGTCAAACTTTGTTGCATCATTGGTGCTTGGAACCTTGTTTCAATAGACATGTCACTATGCAATGCAATATTTTTTTGGAATTTTTCAAGGATGATATATGATATGCAACTAAATGCAAACTAGATAAATGAAAATGCAATCTATGGCAAGAATGCAACCTATGTTTTTGTTGTTTTTCAAAATTTTGACAAACTTTTTGGAATGCAAATCTAAAAAAGAGACCCTTAGGAAATTGAAATGATGTCTAGACCTCAAAGGAAAAAAGGACCAAGTGACAAAAAGGACAAAATGACAATGTCTCCCCTATATGCTTGGATACTAAGCTAGGTTTGACCAAATGACATTGATGACAAAAAGACAAAAGTTTGATAAGGTCTAGACTTCTTAACAATGACTTAGGGTTGTATCAAAGATTTGCATTACTCAAGTATGACAAAACCTAGTTTTGGCACTATATGCAAAGGGACAATTACTATGCAAATGACCCAAATATGATATGATAATGACCTAAGCTTAATGAAGGGACCTAGGGTATGCAAATGCAAATGTATGACAATGTCAACCTAAGTTTGAATTATGAAATTGTATTACTCTAATGCAAGAGGACATATGCAAATGGATGACCCTTATTGATATACAAAGGAGTATGACCTAGGTGAAACTTAACCTTGGTAATTGACAATGAATTTGCAAAATGCAAACCTAAGATGAACCTAAACCTAAGTGACATGAATGTTGAGACAAGATTTTAAAAAATGTTTGACAACCATGTTTGAAAGTGTTTTGAACTTTGTTGGATGAAATGTTCTTGTGTTTGACCTTGTTTTGAATCAATTTGTCTTGTTTTTGAAATGAGATGTAATTCAACTTTTGACAAGCAAAGAAGACAAGATATTTCAACTTAGCCTCAAGACAATCATGCTCATTCACACATTTCTTATGGTAGGCAAGGACATTAGGTACTTGAGAGGTAGACTCATTACGGGATTCAAGGAGAATACATAGATGCTTGACCCCACGGGCTCCCCTCCACGACACTCACTTCTCAGGGCAGCCAAGCATCAGTCCCCATGGAAATCTCCCCATGGCGAACTTAGTATCTCTTCCAAGTATTCGAACTTGTCCTTCTCAAGCAACTAGAAGGATTTTTGGCCTCTAAATACAAGGTGTTTAGTAAGGATTTCTGTTAAGCGTTACTCCTTGATGTCACGCAAGCGTGATTGAGACATTAAGCCCACCAAGATACCAAACAAATGTAGTCACGCAAGCACGATTTAGACCATGAGGCCCTACTTAGATGTTGATATGAGAAAGAGTTCAAGGGTCATCACTTCACAAGTAACTACAATTCCCACGTAACCCTTCCTTCAAAGCTTTCACCCATCAGGTATTTGTTTATAGTGAGTTAGAATGCCAAGGTATTCTAGCCATACTCACTTTGGGTCATTCCCTTCTCACGATTATCACTTGCTTGCAAAAGCAAATGGTTGGGAAGGCAAGCCCTCTAAAGGTGACACACAATCAAAAACATGAGCATGGTATCGAAGATCTGGATTTCTGATCACCCTAAGAAGGATGAGAGCATACTTTCCTACTCCAATGTCAAACTCAACAATCAAGGCAAACATACATTCATTCCATCCTATTTAGAAATCACTAGGTGCCTAAATATTAATTGCAAACACAAAGTTTAGTTGTAGTCCAAGGCAACCTGCAAAACCCAAGTCAGAAGTTTGATATGTTTAGTCTTTGACTATCAAACCTGCATAAAACATGTTAGTAGTTTCATTTATTGTCTTTGTCATGTGTACACCAAGGTTCTGCACAGAGAATCAGTACCAAA
Organism: Cryptomeria japonica; assembly: GCF_030272615.1. Taxonomy (NCBI): domain Eukaryota; kingdom Viridiplantae; phylum Streptophyta; class Pinopsida; order Cupressales; family Cupressaceae; genus Cryptomeria; species Cryptomeria japonica. The sequence continues at coordinate 523,513,654 of NC_081407.1, forward strand.
AAACAAAAAAAAGCAGAAACAGAATGCAAAAGAAAACAATTTGCAAGTGAAAAACGCTGTCTTTTACCTTTGTTTCTGGCCCTACACAGGCGCAGAATGTCTGACACAGGCACAAAATGCTTGACACGGGCATAGATTGTCCTTGACACAAGTGCATAATGCTTAACACAGGCGCAGAATGCTTGACACAGGCGCAGAAGTTCCCAGAAAGCCCTGCATTACCCTGTTTCTTGGGTTTTTCACCTGCAAATCAACTCAAGAGCACTCAAAACCATGATTAGGGGGTTAGTTCACATCGGGTTCACAATTAATGTAGATAGGAAATTGGAAATCATCACAAGAAATTCAATATTAGTCATTAGCTCAATCACAAAAGCTCAAATGCAATGATCAATCCTAATTACATCCAATAGAGATATGAAAACAAGATATTCAAGATCGAAAACTTAAGCAAACCAAATGCAGACTTGAATGTCTCCTTCATGTAGCTCCATTGTCCTTATTTCTTCTTCAAATAGCTTTGTTTGTGGATCTCACCTACAAGTGCATACACATGAGATGAAAGCAAGTAGACAAGATAGTAGCGTAAGAATACTCGAAGCGTGATTGATTCGACAAAGTGATTAGTTCGATAATGTGATTAGTTGGGATTGAAGAAAATCATCCAATTTATAGACAAATTGGAGCGATGATCAAATTAGCATGAAGAGATTCAAATGGAAATTGCAATTCAAGAATGTCAATTATGACAAATTTGCACTTTCTATGCAAAATTGATTGATTGATAATTTATGACAAAATTATGACAAATTTCTATGTCAAAATTGATTGATTGTCAATTATGACAAATTATGACAAATTGAAATGTCATTCCCATGAAATTAGGAGAAAAATAGGAGGAAATTGAATTAGAAATTAGGAAAATTAGAAAATTGGAAATTAGGGATTTAATGAATTAATTAATAATTTTTCATTTATTAATCAATTCACAAAGAGGGAATTTAGAAATTTAGAAATTTAGAAAATTAGGAATTAAGTGAATTAATTAATAATTTTTCATTTATTAATTAATTCACAAAGAGGGATGAACTAGTTAGCCAATTAAATTAAACATTTAATTGTGACATGAAGACCTAGGATAAATAAATAAATTATTTAACCTAGAGGGAGAAATGACAAACAAGGTTAAATGAATAAATCATGAAACCCTAGAAGATGAATTAGTAAATGCAAGGATGACAATTAGGTCTTGACAAAGGATTATTGATATTGATTCAATTTAATCATGATTCTGACTGACAAAGGACCAATGTTGACAAATGATTTGGTTGATAAATGTTCCAATTGACAAGGGACAATGACTAATTGATCCAAATTGACATGATTGAGAAAGACAACGATCGATGACAAATCGATCGCAAAATGACAAAAATGACAAGTGGACAAGGATCGATGACAAATCGATCGCATGATGACAAGATTGATAAGAGGACAAAACCCTAATTAGGATTGACAATGTCCAAAATGATGACAAATGAGCACGCACATTGATGCGATAGGATAAGATTGACCAAAATCATGACTGAAGATTGTTGTCGACAAGACCAAATTTGAGAGTGAGACAACTGAAGAATGCAGAAGAAGGACTCGATGCTCGCAAATGATAAAGACCAAGTGCGAATCATAGGAGAAATGTTAATGCGACGCAAAAACCCTAAAATAAGGCAATGCGCAAATGTTAAAGTATGACTCCACAAGCGTTGACCATTTTTAGGTGTCTACACCGCCAACTGGGTGCCTCGTCACTGCTCTATCATCACCAGCTGGACCAATCATCTTCACTACCACTTTTAGCAGGACCTGCCACCTTTTCGCTATTTCGCTGAAGGTAGAACTCATGCATCTCCTGGCCATGAATCAACGTGAGCCATTGATCCTTTTCCAACCCAATCACTCTTTAACCAAAGAAGACCACTTGTCTCTGGGACCCACCAAACCCTTTCGCCATTTCACAAAGGTTAAAACACATTCAGCTTGATCTCACAAAACCATGTTGTCCATCCGATCAGATGAAACTTGATCGGTGTTTAGCTTCACTCCAACCTATATGCCGAGTCCACTTTCGCCTTTTGCTACTTTGCAGAAGCTAACTTTTGAGCACTTTTTGGTCACAAATCAATGTGGAACGTCAGATCAATAGAAAGTTGCATGATGCTTACAAAGCCCGACGGACATTAGAAAAGGCAGATTTAAAAGCAAATAAAAATTAAAACATTTAAAGGGACCACCTATGTAAATGACAAGGGGGGAACACTTTTATGATAAATGGACCCATCACTTAAGTGAATGAAGTAACACCAAATTAGAAACCAGAAGGGTTTTTCTTAGATATTGAAGCGACTTAAAACCTAAACCTTGAGCCCCTTAGGATTTGAAACAATTTTTAAAGAACATGGGCGATATCACACTCAAAATTTTCAAAAACCTAGCCAATTATGGACTGAGAACATCCATTTTTTAAAACAGTGATAACAAGATCCTTGCCTCCTACCTATAAACATAAATATATTGTTATCAATCAGATCCAGACTATGAAAAATGTAACAAAAGACATGCTGACTGGTAAACTTGCTTCTTTTGAGCTGAGTGAGTTTCGAGACTCCCTTCCTAAAACTGAATCTGCATTCAAAGCTACTATTTTCAGGAAGTAGAGATATGATTTGGGTGAAAGTTCTATAAGAGTATATAGATATGAGAAAGACATGGAAGATATGGAAGATGAAGAAAGAGAGCTTGAGGAACTTGAAGCACTTATTGCCAAAAGATTGCCTAAAGGTGCTAGTAAGTACGAAGGTAAGTTGCCACTTAAATGCTTTTCATGTAATAAGATAGGACATTTTGCATCAAGGTGTGTGGAAAGAGAGAAATACTAAGAAGCCATTTAAGCCATATAAGAGTAAGTATCATAAGAAACTTATTATTATATTGTTGATGAAGGTGTGATAGATGATGAGTCATATAAGGGAAATTCAGGAGATGAATTTGTGTTCATTGCTATCAAGAAAGATGATCCCATGACTACAAATTCTACAAGCTGCATTAATGAGGAGAAAGATTTAGTTGCAAAATTTGAAGAGAAAGATGAATGGATAATTAATAGTGGTTCCTCTCATCATATGATAGGTGATAAGAGTAAATTTGTGAACTTTGAAAAGTATGATGGTGGTTTAGTGAGATTTGGTGATAACAAAGCTTGTACAATTCGTGGTAGAGGTTCTATTTATCTTGATGGTAAATACAATACTGATGATATATTGTATGTTGAAGAATTAAAGAACAATGTTTTGAGTGTTGGTCAGATGGTTGATAAGGGATATAACTTGCAATTCAAGAATGGCAAATGTGAGATCTTGAGTAGCTCTAGAACTAAGATTGTATCAGGAACACAGACTAAAGGTAATATCTTTCACTTCAATGCTGGTGGTAAAAGTTGTTTGATTGCTCAGATTGATGAAAGTTGGTTATGGCATAAAAGGATGTGTCATGTAAATTTTGACTACATGGTAAAGATAATTTCTACTAGAGAAGTAAGAGATCTACTAAAGTTGATAAAGCCTTCTAATTGGATATGTAAGGAATGTCAATGAGGGAAGCATACAAGAGTTACTTATAAGAGAAAATAGTATAATTCTAATGGATTGTTAGATCTTGTGCATATTGATCTATGTGGTCCTTATAGAACAAGAAGCTTGTAGGGTGACAAGTATTTCATGTTGTTAATTGATGATTATTCAAGAATGAAGTGGGTTACCTTCTTAAGGGAGAAATTTGAAGCATTGGAGAAGTTCAATATTTTCAAGACTGGTTGAGATAGAGACTAGTTTGAAGCTGAAATGTCTGCGATTTGACAGAGGTGGATAATTTACCTTCGCTAAGTTTAATGCATATTGTGAAGAGAATGGAATTAAGAGATAGTTATCTACTCTAAGGACACCACAACATAATGGTGTTGTAGAAAGAAAATAGAATAGTTCAAGAAGTTGCTACAACCATGATGATTGAAGGAAATATTTTGTATATGTTTTAGAGAGAAGCTATGAGTATTGTAGTATACACTCTTAACCGAGTAAATGTCAAAGTTGGTAATGGTAAAACTCCTTATGAGTTATGGTTTGGTAATGCTCCTACTGTTATATATTTTAGAATTTTTGGTAGTAAATTCTATACCAAAAGATATGAAGATATTGGAAAATTTGATGCTAGATGTGATGAAGGAATCTCTCTTGGTTATTCTACTAAAAGTAAGGCCTACAGGTGTTATAATAAAATATTGAGAAAGATTGTTGAAAGTGCTAATGTGAAGGTTGATGAAGGTAATATGTATCAGATTATACCTTGTGGATATGATTCTAATGATCAAGATGCCAGTTTAGATAAAGGAAGAAAAATACAAACCCAAAGTCAAGTTCAGACTGCCCCAAAAAAGCTTAAGAGTGAAGATGCATATGTTCATGTAGAAGAAAGAGTTCAAGAGCCTGAAATTCTAGAAAATTCTAAAACTCCTAGGTATGTGAGATTGAATCATTCAAAAATTCAGATTATTCATGATAAGAATAAAGGTGTGATGACTAGGAGAAGACTTGCTAAAGAAATTTGTTTGATTTCTAAGATTGAGCCTAAAAGTGTTGATGAAGCTTGTAAAGATGAAAAATGGATTAAAGCTATGGAAGAAGAATTAAATAAAATTGAGAAAAATAATACTTGGATTCCTGTTCCTAGACCTAAGGATAAAATGTAATTGGAATTAAATGGGTATTTTGAAATAAGTTGAATGAATAGGGTTCAAAGTTGTTTGAAATAAAGCTAGACTTGTTTGTAAAGGTTATTCATAGATGGAATGAATTGACTATGAGGAGACTTTTGATCTTGTAGCTAGGATTGAAGTTGTTAGACTATTTATTGCCTATGCTGCTCATAAAGATTTCAAGGTTTATCAGATGGATATCAAATTAGCCTTTCTTAATGGTGAGTTGGAAGAAGTCTACATTGAGCAACCAGATGGATTTCTGTTGACAGAAGAAAAGGACATGGTTTGTTGATTAAATAAAGAATTGTATGGATTAAAGAAAGCCCCTAGAGCCTAGTATGCTAGATTGGACAGGTATTTGATGAATCTTGGAATCGATAAAGGTACTGTTGATAGTAATCTTTATTTCAAGATTAATCAGAATAACATTTTGATTGTTGAAGTTTTTGTTGATGACATTATCTTTAGAGAAAATGACTGTCTATGTAAGAAATTTGCTGAAGAAATGCAAAATGAATTTGAGATGTCTATGATTGGTGAAATGAAATTATTTCTCAGATTGCAAATTACTTAGTTGGATAAAGGTATTTTCATATCTTAGTCTAAGTATATGAAGGAATTGCTGAGGAAATTTGGTTTTGAGGACTCTAAGCCTGTTGGTACACCTATGGTGGCCAGATGTAAGCTAACAAAGGATGATGATCCTATGAAAGCTAATCAGACCAAATATAGATCTATGATTGGTGGTTTTCTATATTTGACTTAGACTAGGCCTGATATAATGAATTTTGTGTGTCATGTTGCTAGATTTCAAGATGATCCTAAAGAATCTCATGTTACTGCTATAAAAAGATATTCAGATATTTGAAAGGGACAATTTATTTTGGTTTGTGGTATTCTAAGAATGATAATTTCACTTTGAGTGCTTTTACAAATGCTGATTGGGAAGGTGATGTTGATGACTGGAAGAGTACTACAGGTGGTGCATTATGTTAGTCTCCTGGGCAAGTAAGAAGCAAAATGTTATTGCTTTATCTATTATAGAAGTTGAATACATTGCTACTACTAGAAATTGTAGAAGTTTTGTAATTTGAGTTATTTGAGCTGCTCTTTGTGATTTTGATGGTTATTATTGAGGGATAATTTATTTCTTTGCATTGATTTTTTTTCACATTCACATGTTGGCATGAATGCCAAAGGGGGAAATTATTGGATGTTGTTGAGAGTTTGCTGGAATGATGTGTTGTCATTGATGCCAATATATTCAAAATTATGCACATGCCAAATTTGGTGCCCTAATGAAGCCTTTCATTCATTCATATTGAAAAGGCCAAATCATGAGCAAAAAATCAGAAATACATGTTTTTTTGTCTAACGTGTTTGCTTCATGTGTATATATAGGAAAAGTAATGCAGCATGTGGGTTAAAATGGGCTCTCGAAGAGGTTGAGCTCAACATGCTGATTTAAGGATGTCGAATTCACTCTACCGCCTGATGAAGTAAGGACAAAAGAAACTCAAAGAAAATGCAATCGGTTGGTGTAAATTTTTTACTTGGGTGCCAAAGAGGGTTTTTAAAAGGCTAGAGAACTTCCAAGCATTTTCTGTCACTAGGCATGAAGAGCATTTATCCCACATTGGTCATGGGGAAGAGCTTTTTTGTATTTAAAACTAAAGTCACATATAACTATAGTGTCAAAGCTTATGGGATTTTGGCAAGAAGAGGCTCGTGGCTTGGTGGACCCTGCACATGCGCACATCTCAAGGCGACCCAAATTTTGCATCAGACCGAAAAGACCAAGAGTAAAGATCAAGCGGATTGATCACATCCAACAGTCAAGAAAAAGATCAGATGGCTATTGCTAAAGCACAATGGAAAGATGCAAGCCTAGTTATCACCATGACTTGGTGACAAGGTGAGCCTAGGTCAATCCGAAATTAGAGTAACAGGTTTGAAGTTTCCCTGATGACCCGATAGAAAGCCCGTTGGAAAGTGCAAAGCAGTGAGGAAGTCATCAGACATCGGAGTAGCAAATTTGATGTTATCCCGAAGGCCCGATGGAAGTCCGATGGAACCTCTCAAATAGTTGACTCAAGTGAGGGGCAAGTTAAAGATCGACCACCAAATCAAGAGAGATTAGATGATGGAGTGACATTCTGGGGCTATCCATGACTGTCATTGTACTGCGGTTGTGAAGTGCCCAGAATGAATACCCTCGCGATAGGTGGCAGGTCAGGTGGTGCCAAGGTGAACTTTGAGCAAATCACAAGGTGACACATGGAAAGACAGGTGGTGGATGAGGTCGTGCTCAGGTGGATTAGTTGGCAAACCAAAGATTGACATGTGGCACAGATGGACAAAGAGGATAAGGATCGTGCAAGTCTGGAAGATCTAAGGATCATCGCTAAGGCACAAGAAAAAGTTGCATGCCCAACTATCACTGTGACTTAGCGACAAGGTGGGTCCAGGTCTAGTGGCGATTAAGATGGCAGGTCCAGATGGCAGACAAAGTGGACCCGTGAGCAAATCAGAGGCTAACACGTGGCACAAGGCTATAGATGAGCGAATGTATATATCTTTTAAGTCAACTTTCAACTTGAACTTTGAACCGGTTCAAAGTGGTTCAACGGTTCAAAGTGGTTCAATGGTTCAAAGTATATTATCGTCGCTCGTTCTCGTGGGCCCAAGATGAAGAAAGAAAACAAGCAAAAATAAAAGCAAATGATGGGGCCCGCTAGAAAGTAAACAAAAAGTTAATGCAAGCGGCCATTGTTCATGCAGGCGATCCAGTGGTTGGCAATAAAAAATTGCACGGTGGACTCAGAACTGGTTGTTTGAACGGTGGAAAGCCCACCAAGGAGATGAATTTCTACATGAAAGATTAATGTAGATGCTTATTGATTGTCTGAACATGCAAGTGTTACATACCATTGGAAAGCTCGCGAAATAGAGAGATGCATTTTTTCAACTATTTTTAACAAAAGTTTCAACCCAGAGATCAATTGCTAGGGAATGCATAAGATTTTTTTTTAGAGGGATTTCTTTTTTATACAGTTACAGTTCAGTTCATCATGCAACTTTCACATGGGGATAGCTATTTTTCGTATTTAGACATGCAGATTTTTAAACAGGAGGTTCAGTTTTTCAATGGAGCTATTCAGGGTGAGACTGGCAATTCCATATTCAGTAATGAGGGTTTCTCTTCATGTAGGATCAGTGGCAATCCTTTTGAACAGTAAAGATTATTATTTTACAGTATTGTACATGAGTTTTTATGCCATTTTGGGGCAGATTTGCCCAAGGCTTTTCCCATGCAGTCATTTTAGGGTTTTGAAGGGGATTCATCATGATTTCTATATATTCCTTCTCTCCTTTTTTCTCTCTGGTTCTTTCTTTTCAAAATACACATTTTTGCAAAAAAGCATTGTAGCTCAGCAGTATTTGAGTTTTTGTAATAGCAGCACTCCTTTATTTTTAGTAATATAACAACAAATTTCCTTCTTGGTACTTCTTGTATTATCTAGTGAATGAATGATTTGGTGATTTCCTATGATTTTTATCCTCTAAATTATCTCATTCAGTCAATTTGTGGTGCAAGGAGATACATGTTAATTGTAGGTTCTAGTTTGTGTTAGTTGATTTTAATTGCTTGAAGTTGTGAAAAATTGTTGTTTTCCTTCATGTATGCATTAAATTCATCCCTTCTAGGAAATGTTTATGCACCTACATGTTCAGTTGAGTTTTGAAGCAATCAAGGTTATTTGTTGAAGGTTTTGTGAGTTAAGCAGGTTGTAGATCTCAGATAAGATATTTGGTGCATCACCTTCATTAGAATAGATTTTTATTACATGCAAGCTTTCTATCCCTTTTCTTATCGATAGTATTTACAAGAGATTCACCAAATAGGGAGCCGACCTGATCTCTAGAGATTCACCTTCACTTTGAGAAACCCACAGGATTGAAGGTGTTTCCATGTTTCATAGGATTGCTAGTTTTCGAACTTAGCATCACGGGTGCAATCCTCAGTGACAACAATATTCTTCTGTGTATTCTAGTGTTGCATTTAGATTGAATGAGTTGGTTTGGTTAGTGTGTTTCAGTTGAGCTGATGTAGTTTAAGGGATTCTAAGATAGTATCTCTAGTTGATTAATAATAGTTTTGAATGGTCTACATGATGTTTTGATTGAGTTATGGGATCTGGTATTGAGATTGATATTTAGTTGTTCCTATTATTCAGTATTTTGTTTTATTCTCTAAATTGCTCTGGAATTATTATATATTTAGCTATGGATGTATGGGATGTGTTCAGGATGTTGATGTGTGTCCTTAGTTTGATTGGTTTATGATTTGGATGTCCACAAGTGAATCTTTCATGTTGACAGTCAATTTTGATGGTGTTCTTGAGCTCTAGTGGTGAGATAGTGTTGATTCTGGTAATCCAAGTTGTTGTGGTTGTTGTGGTGCAATTCATGTTGCTTATGAATATTTTTAGATCATGTTCTATGAGTATTGGTGGTTTGCATTGATTGTTGTGTGTGTTATTGAATATTTTCTTGGTTTGATGATGTTCTTCGTGTTATGCGATATTCTTGGAGGTTGTAGCATGTTGCGGATGATCGAGGCATAATTGTTGAAAGTGTTGCAAGTTTGCAGTGTTGATTTGGGTCCAGACTATGTCTTAGCTAACATTGTTTTGGTCCACATATTTTTTTGTAGCCTATGAGGTTATTATTTTGCAATTTGTATTGAGGGTTCAACCGACCTTGAAATATGGGTTGATGTCTTGTATAAATAAATGTAATAATCATGTAAGATGTATGTCTATGATCTTTGAAAGTGTGTATGATAGAGTTGTATGTGTGAATTGTTGTCATGAAGATTATGCCTTGATGCTAAGTTGGGAGCTCAGTAATTCTGTGAAACATGGAAATACCTTCAAGGCTATGGGTTGCTCAAAGTGAAGGTGAATATTTGGATTATAGGTCATCTTCCTGTATGATGAATCTCCTGCAAACTAACTCTCTTGATGGGAAAAAGGTATAACTGGAACTTGAAATCTTAAAGCTACAGGAGGTGATTGCACCAAAATTATCTAATTCTATTTGATGTCCTAAACTCACAATCAGACTCCATGAAAGAGGCTTTTATGATCTCAACTCAGAAAAATCAAGAAATACATAAATATTTCATAGGAAGGCCTCTTGTTTTAGCTTTTGTCTAAAGGAAACATGAGTTTCACAACTACAAACTACTTTTGACAATCTAAGAAAACCTATAACCTACATTTACATGAAATCCCTAACCTTAATATTGCAACAATGAGACATATTCAGAGGTTTCTTGAAAAGAAACACATCAAAATCACTCATAATAATGATAAAAATCAGAAATATCTGAAAAGGAACACTACTTTATTAAACTTGAAAGAAATTGCTCTTACAATATGTCTAGAATTGAAAAGATGAGTTACAATTATATTCTTCAACCTAAAAGAGCTTTACCAAAGATACAATGCAAGCTGGAAAAATAAAAGAACTGGGAAAGAAATGAGAAAGAATGAAAGACTTATAGGGAAATCCTTGTAGAAGAAGAGAAGTTATGCCTCTAAAGAACTGGAGTGAGTTACATTCTTTATTCTTTATTTAATCTTTATCTTTGATTTGCATGATGAAACCTTTGGGGTCATATTTTCTCAAAAAGCATGCAAAACTATCTTAAACTAAGTCTAGGTGGGCCCAAAAAGTCTCTTGAGTCATGAGGCATGCATGTGGAGTGTCATGCTGAGAATTTTTACAATAGTACCCCATCACAGTATTAAGTACATTTGATGCACAAATATAATTATGATACAAAGATAACAGTGAATATAGCATCACAAATACAATCTTAATAATCATATGATAGTGTACAGTAAGAATGGTAACTATGTTACAAGAGAGAGGGAGAACCCATCATTGCTTGGATAGGTTTATGAGTTCTTTTAGAATTCTTCTGAACAGTCTATTTGGTCCAAGTGTTCCATTGTCCATTCCAAGAGATGACCTAAAAAGAGAGAGAAAATATTTGTTAGAGATTCGGGTTACTTATCTCACTCCTACATACATAATGTTATTCCCAATGTGCTTACAATGCTACATCAGACTCGGAGCAAAAAGAAAGATCAATGCAGAGAAGGTGCCAAGAAATAGCAACAAGTATCATATTTTTTATCTAATTTGTTTGTTTCATGTGCAGAAATAGGTTTTCATTTCATAATATCAAGTATTTGGGGAAAAATGGGCTCCCACAAGGGCTGAGCTCAGCATACTAGTCATCACTCACAAGGTAACACTAATCAACTATCAAACATTGACCAAAATTGTATCCAAAGTCCCATATATTGTCACTCAATGACAATATAAATTCCATTCAATGGTAGCACATACACTAGTGAATAAATTGTATTCCATGATCAATAGGTGACTAAAGCCATCACATGAGTAAAGGCGAGCATACAATTCTCTAAGACACAAATCATAACAATGATGAAAAATACATTAAAAAAACTCATAACAGTGAGCTCAGTGGTGTACACAAAATCTATCATGGAATGAATACTTTTAGTATCAAAAAATGATGATCAAGATATGTGGTAGGGTCTTAGGATATACACAGGGTCAAACAGTCAGTGAAAAGTTTAAGAAACAAAATAGGGTTAGACAGTCAGTGAAAAGTTGGAGAAACAATTCAAGTTAAAATATTAAAAGACACCCTAGTGGTTATTACATGATGCAGAGAATAGACCTTCAAAGGTGTTCATTATAGCACAAAGACAGTAAAGATCAGCCATAACAAAGATAAGATTGTTCTACAGATCAAAGGCCCTTAAATGCAGGCTCAAATCAAAAGGAAGTAGACTTATACAAGAACAGTGAAACATTTCAATATAACATGATAGAACAACCAAGCATGATGAGCTTCAGGTCAACAACTTTTTCAATTCAAAGCAGTTGTGACTTAGCTCAAATAGTAGGTCTATCAGTCATAGAGAATTAAATGATAATAGATAAAGTTTTGATGATAAGGACATCATAAGGAGGATAGGAAAGTAAAGACAAAGAAGGTACATCTAAGGGTTAATGTGTCAACAACACTATTATATATAACAGTCCAAGCCAAACAAATGTCACATTCTGCATGCCTTTCAAAAGTAACCAAAATGACTGTTACAAGCCAAAACTCAACCATGAGCTTCAACATCACACAAAACAATCCACTATTGAGTATGATAGTTAGCTTTACCAATAGCATCACTTGGTATTTTGGGTCCAAATAATATCAAATTTGTGCCAATCATATTATGGTAGTCACTCCAATATATAAGAGTAAGGTAAAGTCAATGAAGTACATGGAGCAGTTAGTACAATATGTGATCTCAAACCATTAAGAAATAACAATAACATCATTCAGTGCAAAATTGATATAGAGAAATCATATAAGTTTGAGAACAAATAAGACAAGGTATTTTGTCAAAAAAAAAATGGCAGCCTTAGAGCCATTCATAACAAGTCCTAGATCATAAGCTACAAAGGGTAGCCTTTAGAGATCAAAAGCAGTCCAGGATTGCAATCCTATAAGAAAGAGAATCTCACCAAGGGGTCACATCTATTGAAAATCAAAGACCAAAAATAGCCTCACACCTGCAAATAAACATGAGCATACAGTTACAGGCTTAATAAGATAGTCTATGATATGAATGTGGAGGGTGGATTTTTAATAATAAAGATGGTCAACATGGTAGCCACAAAGCTACAAAAGAGATTCACAGTGCAACATTCATATGCCAAGGTATTCTTATTCTATAGCCTTGAAATAAGGGCTCAAGGATTGAAACAAATTTAAAGATTTATGATAAGTAGTCACAAGCTACGAAGAACATAGTGTGAGTAGGGGTATAGGGTACATTGCAAGCCATTAGAACAAATGCCCCAGTTGGCATAGTGAATTCCAAAGTATTTTAGAGATGCAAATTATAGAAGGCCTCAATCAAGTATGTGCTAGAGAATACACCCTAACACTGTCATAGGATACTTAAGATGAATTCCAAGACAATCATCAAGCATTCACAATAAGGTTTCAAAAGACAGTCATTATTGACAACCAAAAGAAGCCTACACAATTAGAGAATAAAGGCAAGGTTTATTGCAAGATGACATGGTAAAGAGTTTCACCAATGATTGAAATGCATGTTCAAACAACACCCATTCTCAGTCATACCTAGAGGTTACAATATTTCCTAATGACTATCAACAGTGAAAGAATTACATAGTAATCTCTACAAATAAGGAGTAGTCCATGATCCCAAAAAGAACATGTGCAGTTATCAAAGGAATACCCAGATGAAGGTTGTCACATAGAAGAGAAGTGATCTACAATCTTCAATAATAACAAAGTGATCAAACCATTAGAACAATCTTTTTGACATAATTGCAACATCTTATAAGACATAAGCATAATGCTAAATCTTAAAGGTATCAAGCAATAATTACCAAAACAAGATCACTACCCACTAGCAAGGTGCAGTCATTAAGGCCTAGAGAAATCCTCATTTGCAGTAAATAGCGCAATGGAAAAAGTTAATAGACCAGAGACTGTCAGGTTCATGAAATATGAATAAATCCATTATACATAGAGGGAATAACAAAGAAATATTAAATTGAAAATAATGGATCAAATAGTGAGAAGCAAAAAATGATACAAAGATCCAATGTAAAGACATCCAAATTAATATTCAAAAACATTCATAATAGTGATATGAGTAGCAAAGGTAATAGTCACATCTACTATGAATGACTTCACCAAAGGATATTATCACAGGGTTAATGATCACTAAATCAAGGAGATTGTAGTCAGAAAGATATAAAGTCAATCTTAGTGGGAAATAAATGTCAATAACTTTGATATAGTACATAAGATGTTTTAAAGTTAAGGCAGTGGTAGTGGTCATAATGTTCAAGCACAAGAGCCCTTTGTTACATTCATGAACCCCCTATCAAGTGTAAGAACAGTTTCATCCATTAAATACAAATACACAGGGATCCCATCAAAGTTGTCAGATTAATGATTAAGTCTAAAAAATCACTAGGAAGATAGCCCCATGGACAGTAGAGTGATCAAACATATGATCATATTGACAACAATATCCCAATGAAAGGTGAATTATATAAAGATAGAGTGCAATCACAGTCTATGTGATTGTTATAAGATTTATAGACCTAAAAAATAGAACCAATGGTTAGAGAATACAAGGTACAATAATAGATAAAGTATGAGCAAAAAGACAGATTTCAAAAAACCATCCAGTTACAAGCACATGGCAAATGGACAGTGAGATCACAAGACCAAGATCAGTAGCAATAAAGGGAAAACAAAGAGCCAATACAACTAGTTCAAAGGTATGAAAGATTGACTTCCTATAGAAATATATATGAGAAATACGACTTAGTATTTGAGGTCACCTCATGCACATTAACGACAATGTACAATGAACTGATAGTAATAACAACATGACTGAATGCCACATGAATATATTAGAATATAATAATGAGTGCATATTAAGAATAGTCTAACAATCACAGTGGCGAAGACACAACTCATCATCAATAATAGTGAATACAAGTAAAAATTGTCATAACAGTTGTAGGTCACAAAGTGTTGCCATAGTCTCACATCTTCAATACAGGGTTATCAAAAAGAGATAGTGATGACATAATACTACAGCCATAGAAGAATGCAATTTTTACATAGAGAAATCAAATGCATTCTTAAGAAGACAAGGAGCAGTGAATATCATCACTATACATGAAGGCCATTAATGTCTCATAGTCTCCAACCATAGAACATCATTCATAATCAATCATATGTCTAATGCAAGCATATGAAATACCATACAAAAATACCCTAAAAGAATTTATTATTAGCCAATAAGGAACAATGGTAGAAATCCTTATGCAAAAGAGCCATATCACAATAATTTAGAGCAATAATGTGATATGAAGGTTCCTATCATGGTGAAGGGACAATAATGACAAAAGTCTAATATATTAAGGCATTTATGAGTATGTGAAAAATAACATGATAGTGAAATCACTGAATGACAGTCCTTGGAGAATTCTAACACAACATTTTATGATCATATTAATGATACCACTGTCGTAAGTACCTAATAAGCACAACCATAAACCTTATTTCAATAATAAGAAGCCTTGGTGACAAGTGCTTTCATAGTCGTCACTTGTTTGCCTCGCCAATAGGAACAATACCTAGAGCTACAGTATTAACCTAAAGATTAGTCATTCATTTTGAGTAGCTATTATCTCCATGAATGAAGTTCATTTACTCACCAACCGAGGGATGCATTACATTGTATATGCATTAAGCTCCTATGATAATCATTCTGCACTACTGCAACAACTAAGTCTATTTGAAATAAACAAGCAAAAATATAACAATTGAATGGCTACAAGAAATATTAACATTAAAAGAAGACTCTAACTAAATAACTATTAACTAAGTTTAGAGCTGACAAACAAGAATTACTCTACCTGCTTTGGCTGCAAGAATAGTCACAAGATCTAGTTCTAGTGGCTGTAGGAACAATCAGTCGCTAGAACATCTACTGTAGCAAAAAGAAAACTTAATCTAACAAACACAAATGAATACTCACCAAGTGGCCCCCTTGGATGAGTGTATCTAGACTTCAAAGATGATTCTATATACTCAGAATAACATAGCTTTTATTCATTATTTCCAAAAGTCAATACAACACATGAGGTAATAGAAATGCTTCTAGTTTTGGAAAACACTGTCTAACCTCTGAGAAGAGGTGCAGGTCTTTATTTATAAGAAAACTATTAAAAAATTCCTACTATATAGATCATGCCCATGAAATTAGGCAGAAACATTTATTACTGCAAAGAGAAGAAGTTAATCCATAGAAAATGTGGAACTCAACTAAACTGTAGCCAAGAATATAGCATGGCAGTGGTTACTAGATTGATGTTTGCTGGAGACAAACATAAATGAATATGTTATCGCCTCACTATTCCTTTGCCGATTCTTATGCACACCATCTTCTCTACTGTTTTAAATGTTTAACCGCCCCGAAATGTCTTGAACTACTTTCATGACGTGATTCTCCATCTAGATTAAAATAATTGCTTCTACAGCAACTTATTTACTCCTGCATTTAAAGGTTAGAACACACAAGCATACATATATATCTATTTTCATTAATCATAACATTTATACATCCACACATGATATTACCTATGATAATCTGCATGGCAATAGGAATATTAGGTCAAAACAATACAGGGTTTAACAGGTTTAGTTATCATTCAGAATGCACATAGTCAAACCTTAATACATCCATGACTCAAACACTATCCCAATATGAAACTTAAAACATAGAAAAAACTTATCAGTTATAGGAATAAAAGAGCTATTATTTTAGCTCATCATTTTCCCCCCAACTTAATGTCTTGTTGATCCTCCAGCAAAAGGAAAATTCCTTATTCGTGCACTTACTCGTAAATCACCTATGTTTTCTTGTCATGTACCTCCTATAGCCAAGTTCCAATAAAACCCTTTCATCTTTTCCAGCCTAGTCCACCTTCCTTCCTCTGTGGCCTCTTCATACAGTTTGTCTGTAGCTTTGCATCCCATCAATGGCCACATAAGGATAGGTGGCTGAAATATCAAGGGTAGCCAGTTATTGCTTTTTGTCCTACCCAAGTGAATATACTTGGGATCTCTTTGTGTTGGCTGCATGATAATTAGGAAATGAATGGGGTTCACCCTACTTTAGGTCCTCTAGAAGACTGTTCCAACATTGAACCAGACATTCAACTACAGCTTGATTCATTTCCAACCAAATTATAATATTCCCAAAATGCTTCCTCTCTCAATGGTAAGACCTGGCTTCTGACATTAGGTCTAGTCAACAACTTTTTCCAGTCACAATATATATGCCATGGGTTTTTAGCCTCATCTTTGAGTGGTAGTGGGCAATCAAATTACATGTTCCTGTGCATTCTAGGTTGTGTTCCCATACTGATTTCATTTTGTATCTATGACATCAATGCTTTTAACTGAATATCACCAATATACAACAAGGGATTCCATTCATTATCAGAAGAGAACATAATTATGCAAATAAAATTCACATAACACATTCTTAATGGTTGTAGGAGAGTTTTGGTAAACATTATAAAATTCATGCGGAGTATCCAAAGAAAGACTAAGATCCCTAACAATGTGGTTGAGTTTGAAACATAAATATTGTTCCTTCAAATATAAAGCATAAACTCTCAGTGGAGCCCTGCACTACATTAACTCAGGAACTATTTTTGATATGGTGTCTACTTTGGTTTGCAATTCAACAATTTGATTGTCCCTCTTTTCAATTTCTTCCTATTTCTTATCAATTATCCCCTGTAGCCTAGCCTTTTCTATCTCCCACTATCTATAAAATGTGAGTGCAATGGATAAAATAGTGAGACATGAAGGAAGCATGTGAGTTGTTACCTGAGGGCTTGAGATCTTATCAACCTGCTCTTCAAACTGCTCTACTACATGTGCCAAATTTGATAGTCTTTTAGCTCCATGTTCTTCCTATGGTTGACCCTCTGTCTAACTTCTGTGCCCTAATTTTGAGGTTTCCACAGAAATGACTTCACTCACATCTCTTATTGCTTGAGTTCTTTGTTTAACTTGTTGACTCCTTCTTAATTGAATTTCCTGAGTGGCTGTAGGAGGTGTTGCTATAGGAAAATTTTCCTTTACTTTGCGCTTTTTAGGTGCAGGAGAAACCTGCGCTACTTGAGGCCATTCTACAGTCTCTTCCTCTGCATTGCCTTTTTATTTTTCTTTTCCTTTCCTTCTAGAAGAGGCAGCTCCACTTTGAGTTTGAGTGAAGGGTTGCTCAATATTTGGTTCAATTACCATTTCTTCTGCATCAAGAAAGGCTTCTTCGACAACAGGAGGTTCATTCACTGCAGAAACCCTAGGAGATGAGGGTTCTTTGATATTTTCCTCTTGAGCTACAATTTCTTCTACAGCAGGAGCATTTTCTTCCCCAAACTACACGATATCCTTGAACTCTCCCCATGACATCTAAGAGACTATTCTACCAACAATTTGATCAAGCCATGATGACTAATAGAATGGTTACTACCCCTCTATGTTTCCTTTGCACTAATGGAGATAAGATGATACAATAAATTCAGAATATTCATCCTTCAGCCATGCCGCAAATGACTCAATAATTTAAAATGAACATAATGCAGATTGGAGTACCTAGCATCACATGTTATATATTTTATCACATAAAATGCAACATGCAACCATTATGTTGGAAGAGATGTTCATTTAGTTCCTTTCTTATCCACACTCAGAGGTCCATCAGCTAGGTGAGTAAACTCTTCCCTAGCATTGCTTGCATCTTTTTCCTCAAGAAATAGTTCTCCATCCTGCGACAACATAGTGACTTCGGCTATTCACTACTCTATGGCTATGACCCATAACCCTTTGACAGAAGCCTCCCCTTCATTGAATGTGTGCATGAATTCATGCACAATTTCCTTGTTAAAATATGTCAATTTCTAAATATAGTCAATCCACCCATAGGTCCAGAAGTAATGTTCACATTGGTTTTCCTAAAGAAAAGTGTCATGAACTACAAGATCATGATGGATATGGGCACCTCCGATGGCTAGCTTGGCTTTCAAAAACAATTACCACAGAAAAATGAAAGACTAAAATATCCTGCAAAATTGAAAATTCATGCTCCGAAATATTTTACTTATTCTTCAATATCTTTCATCAACTATGGCAACGGGATAACTACTCACTCGTGCTACAAGATTTCTCATTCAAAAATGATGTCAAGAAAATGAAAACATATTATGATAACTCAATGATGAGAAAATAGTACCAAACCGGTACTAAGAGGGGGGGTGAATTAGTACAGGCAAAATATAGTTTCTCAACCAATTCAACAACAATTACTCCAAATGACTATCAAACATTGACACTGGTTTGAAATAGAGTGCAACTGGTAAAACTCAGAACAACTTAAAACAATCATAAACCAGTTACTCATTGCACAGTCCACTCAACTCAAAACTACACTACTATTTCACCCTTATGAATGAATAGGTAATCTATCATCATATCTTCACAACAACTAGTTCAACATGTTTTATTGACAGACATAAAACATAGAACCATCATATGCTTTAACAGGTAATAACAGAGCATCACAAGATAAAAGTATCACACATGACACATATTTTCACGTGGAAACCCAACTGGGAAAAGCCACGGTGGGGATGAATACCCACAAGCTTCTTTTGATCTCTTTAGAAGTCTGCTCTGTTAGGAGCCTTGTCTGGTTAAAGACATTACAATAGGTTCCTGTTAGGAACCGATCCTATTAGGGATCACCTGGTTAAGGGATGGCTACAATACCCGGCTAAGGGTTAAACCCAGTTAGGGTTGCCTTGTTAGAGGATTTCAAGAACTCAATAGCTAAAGGATCTCCAGAGCTCTATAGCTTCTCAGAACTCAATAACTTCAAGTTACCCTGTTAGAGGATTTATATCAAGCTAGTTAAGGCTACCCTGTTAAGGGATTTCATAATTAATATTGTCACTATAGCATATGATTGATTTATTTAATAAATCAATCCCTTTCTTTATTCTTCTAAAAAAATAAAATCCTCACAAATCTTCCTCTTAGCTAATTAATTTCAATTAATTAGTTAACCTACATGATTCCTACAAATCATCTTCTTAATTCATTCTTCTAGAAACCCCCTAAACTCACTTAACATTATTCTTCTAATTTTTTATTCCCTCCACTCATTCTCTCTCCTAGTCAAATTCTCCTACAAATATTAATCCCACCTAGCATTTCCTCTAATCCCTCTCCTAATGAGTCGTTAATGGTTAATCATCATGATTAGCCACAAAGTCAACTCTGTCTTTTTTATCCAGCCACTAGCTTTAAATGCTCTTTTCCTAGGTGAATGTAAGATTTTCGAAATCACACATTCCTCTAGGCATCCCCTCTCCCAAGGAATTTTTTATTTTTTTTTATTCCTCCAATCCCCATGATATCCTTTTTTGGAGAATTTTTAATTCCTCCAATGCATCTTGTGGAGTGTGGAGATACGAAATGCCTTTAAGGCATATTTCTTGGTCTCCACACCCTCTCTTGGAGCTTGTGTGAGCTCACAAGTAAATCTTAGCCCTTCATCTTGAATCCATCCTAGCCATCCATTTTTCTTTCCTTTTCCTATAAATAGGGCTCCATCCCTTCATTCAAAACATCTTGAAATCCAGTAAGTTTATGCTGCCCTTTTGAGCCCAGGAAATCATCTTGGCGACTTGATCATCTCATCCTTATCATTTTTCAAATCCATTCCATTTGTGCACAACATTGGAGAGCCATCCACATCCAAGAATTAAAGGAGCACATCAAGTGGAGCATTATCAATGGGCACCTTCACTTCATTAAGCTCAATCCGAAGGAGAAAGTAAAATAGCAAGGTGAAATGGTCTTTTAATGATATTTTAGCATTCTGCATTTTTATTTCGTTATGTTTTGATCATTTGACCTTCAAATCTGTTTTCCCCTCTTCATTTTGGCATGCCCAGTGGGACCCACGTCCCTAAGAACTAATGTTTTTTTTTAGGTTTTTGTGAGTTGTGAGATGCAGGTTCCAGAATAGCACGACTGCAAAAAAAAAAAAATCTTTTTTGCAGGTTCTAGAATAGCGGCTTTGTATTTCTGCACAATAGCTTCTTTTCTGATTTTGTTTCATTTTGTTTCTATTCTTTTTCTATTTCTGTTTCAGTTTCAGCACGATAGCTCTACGATTAGCGCGAGCATTTTTGTGGGAATTTGAATTCCTGTTATCTAATCTGTTATTTGCTCTAATATCTGCTCTATTTAATTATAATCTGTGTGAAAGTAGGAGAGTATGCTCTTGTCTATATAGACAATCAGAAATTTAGACCTTTCACTTTTCTATTCTGTTTAGCGCGACTGTATGCTTTGACTACAGGAAAGTGTGAAAATAAGAGAGTATGCTCTTGTCTATCTAGACATTCAGAAATCCAGACCTTTGACACTTTTCTATCTATTTAGTGCTACTATCTACTCTGTTAATTTGTCTGAAATTTTTAGGTGCTAACTGTAGTCTGCATTTCTTTTTTTTTTCATTTCCTGTTATTTGCTCTGTTTAAATATAATATGTCTGACCACAGGAAAGTGTGAAAGTAGGAGATTAAGCTCTTGTCTATCTAAACAATCAAAAATCCAGACCTTTGACATTTTTTTTTATTCTGTTAAATTTAGGGTTTCTGCTCTGTTAAATCTAGGGTTTGTCTGCTCTGTTAAATCTAGGGTTTCTGTCTGCTCTATTTTTTCACCATATCTTCTTTATCTTGACTCCATTTTCCTCCAAATTTCACCAGATTCTCCGCATTGCCATTTTCCACATTTCCCTCCTTGGAAGCCTTATCCCAAAAATCCACTTTTTGAAGCCCAAAATCTCATATTTCTCTATTTTTAGTGTTTTTCATAACTCCGTCCCCTTTTATCCAATCACCTCCAAATTTTTCTCATATTATCCATCTCCAACTTTTGCTTCTTTGTCCCTCTTCGACAAATTTTCCCATTCCTTCATCTCTCCTCCAAAATCCCCATTTTTCGCTTGCCTATCCCTTGGAAAGTGGCAAAAATCTAGTCAAACCCCATTTACCCATCAAAGCTTTCTTCAAATCCACATTTGTCATTAGTAAAAAAGTTTTTATTCATGTTTTTCTATTCATTCCCAAAAAATCAAAAAAATTAATATTTTTGTCATTTTGTTATTTTTTGCAGGATGCTTGTTGAAGACTCTATTTTTCCAAACTACTAATCAAGTTGTTTTGCAAGATGCTTTTTGAAGACTCCATTTTTCAAACTACTAATCAAGTGGTTTTGCAGGTTGCCTAGCTGATTCAACCAAATATTGTGCATTTATTTAAATTAGGCACGTAGATATTAATTAAAATGGAATGAACCATTGTCTTATGTGTCTTTAAGAAAAGCGTAAAGGTAGGAAAGTATGCTCTGGTCTTACTAGACGATCAAAAATCTAGACCCTCCAACCTTTTCTTGTTTGATTGCATGTTTACCTCTAGTGGGCTTGCCCTCCCAACTTGCTCTTTGAGAAGGTAAGAGGGGAATGACCCAAGTGAGTACACCCGGACCTGGGGTTCCCAACTCACTATAATAAATAGGCCATTGACTATGAAAGGGTTAATGGTTGGGGCTATATGAGAGTTCACTCTCACATTGGATGCTTAGTAGGATCCTAGAGATCTCAATCACACTTGTGTGACTACTAAGTTCTTGGTGCTTCATTGGGCTATAGGCCTCAATTGCACTTACGCAACTTCGAAGGGTAGCTCCTAATGGGAAGACTTACTAAACACCTTGTTTATGGTGGCCAAAAACCTTCTAGTCATTGGTGTAGGAGGTCGGACCTCTGAAGCAGCCCATATTCTTATGGCCCTTAGTAGAGACACAAAGTTTTCCATGAGGAGTTTTCATGGGAATTGATGCTTGGCTACCCCGAGAAGTGAGTGCCATGGAGGGGAGCCAGTGGGGTCAAGCATCTAAGTGTCCGCTCTGGGTAAGTGTAGATGGGAAACCAAATGGGATTCAATGACTATTGTCCTTGCTAGCCTTAAGAATGTTGTATATGAGTATGAGTGTCTTTGATATAATATGCATTTGATCACTGTGTTTGCTTTGTTTGATACATACTTGCCAAGAGTAGACTAAAAACACATCACTATCCCCAAACACATTGCAAAAACATTTGTCAAGATACAAACAATTGTCCAAGTCATTACCCACACAAAGTCCAAAATTGCATCAAAACTCTATCCGTCCCATTTTTCATAAGCCTAAGAGAGAAGCTAAGAGTCCGTCATCTCCATCAACATTCAAGTTTGTCCTTTGAAACACCAACTATCATCTAAATCAAGGTGGTCGTATCCCTTCATACAACTTGTCATTTGAATCGATCCTTCATGTTCATACCAAAGACAACCTAGTTATCTAGTTTCTTCTAAACCATCACTACCATACCTTCTTCATAAATCATCCTCAAATTTCTTAAATCCTTTCATCCTCAATTTTCTTAAATCCTTTCATCACAAATTTCTTAAGTCCTTTCATCACATTTTTCCTAAGTCTTTTCATCACAAATATTGTGTATGGTCACAACTCGATCCCAAAAGAAAAAGATGGATGAACAACAATATGGCATGCTAGACATTGGTGTCCTATATGAAGATCCCATGCAAGATCATACACAAAGTGGGCAACCTAGTGATCAAGATCAAAGTCAAAATCTTGACATGGTTAACCAAGATGAACTTTGTCCGAAAGTGCAAAATTTCCTAGCGGATTCTTATAACCAAGAGATGATGGAAAAGTTTATTAAACACAATCCTACTGCACTTCTTAAAACTCTCCTTGAACATGAAGCTCAACTTCCACCTGAATTTAATAGATTTGCTCTCACCCAACAACCACAAGGAGACCTTGCTCCCACACAAAGTGTTGCACCTACTATTCAAACTTAATCAATTGCAGCCCCATCAATCATCCAGGCTCAATCAATGCCACCCACGGTACCTCCCACCGTGGTCTCCATCCCACCTTCTTCCTCCTTACCATCCATACCACTATCAAATCTGATCTCATCCATTCTCCAACAAACTTCTATACCACCTCCTTCTATTCAACCACAAATTTCTACTCCACAAACTTCCCTTCCTCCCAACAATGTCGCAAATTTTATCTGGGTTGTATTCAATCCCATCACAATAGTTGGCAGACCGCAACCAACTGTCACTCAAACCCCAATGACATCAGTCATCACATCCCATGTTCCCACCTCCTCATCATATCAATATATTGGTGGTGGTACACCTTCTTTGGTTCATCCAATTCTTGGGGCAAATACAATTCATCGATATCAAAGTCCACAACAAGACCTCATCAAGGAAATTCAAGACATGAAAAATATCATCAAGGACATGAAACAAAGGACTAATAAAAGGAAAACTTACTCATTCGAAGAGTTTTTCCCTTGTCCTTATGATCCGTCTATATTAGTTGCACCATATCCCCCGAGATTTGAGATGCCTAAATTCACCAAGTATGAAGGCAAAGGAGACCCCCGCGATCATGTTTGAGAATTCCACATCTTATGCCAAGAAGTCTCCTATAGTGACCTTTATCTTCGCAGACTCTTTCCCAAGAGTCTCACGAGAGATGCCCTGGCATGGTTCTCATCTCTACCACAAGGTTCCATTGTCTCTTTTCTAGACTTGGCAAAAAAATTTGTGGCCCACTATGCATACAACATGGGTAATGATGTTTCTATGATGGACTTATGTAATACAAAACAAAGGCCTGGAGAAACCTTCGCCAATTTTCTACAAAGATGGTGACATCTTATCAAGAAATTCCAGTGGGACATGCCAGAACAACATCAAATTGAGCTATTCCAAAAGAACTTGGTGCCTAAACTTTCAAGACCTTTAATATCTCAATGTATCAAATCCTTCCAAAAATTGACAGATAAGGGCCTCGCCCTCAAACGTGTCTTGTTGGAGGAAGGAACCTTGAAACATTACCAGAAATCAACACAAAGTTCTTCCTCTTATTATAATGACAACCCAAAATTCTGGTCCAAAAACAAAAATGTGGTCAATGATGGCATGACTAATGCAAAGCAGGTCCAAACCATGGTCGCTCCCCCAAAATCCACCACCAACAATCATCAATTCAACAAAGAAAATCAATCACAAAAACCTCACAACAATGTCTCAATCTAGGGATGACCACCCCGCTCGAATAACAAGACTCCAAGAGATTTCACTCCTCTGGCTGAGCCTATTGAAGTGGTGTTTCAAAACTTGTCCAAGCAGGTATAGTGGGTTTTCCAGTCACTCGCTTGTTTGACCCCAATCAACCTAAACCAAGATGGTACAATGAAAATGAGTATTGTGAATACCATCGTATCAAGGGACATGATACACGAAAGTGTATGAAATTGAAGATCTACATACAAGATCTCATTGATAGAGGTGAGATTGAGATAGCAAATACAAAACCTGGTAATAACAATGACAAACTCAAAATGTACCAAGAACCCTTCCCAAAGCATGATAAAGGAAAAGGCTCATCATCTAACGCAATAGGTTATGACTACGCTAATCACGTAACCGGTTTTGATTTTTTGGTAGGTCGCATTGAACCTGCAAACAATAATGTCAATGTCATAACCATCCAAGGAGTTAATCCTCCTTCTTCCCAAAGTAGACCAAATCCTGCTAGGATAGTCATTCAAGGTTCCATGCCTTCCACCTCCCATTTCTAGAATGATTGCAATGCAACTACACACCGAGGAAGAGTCACTATCCAAGGAGTCCCTCCCCCACCAAACCCCCCACCCATGTCTTCCACCCACCGATATGACCTCCTTGATCAACTTGGGAAGACACCTGCACAAATCTCCATTTTGGAACTTCTCAAGACTTCCCCGGTCCATAAAGAAATTTTGGAACAAGCCCTTCTCCAATCACGCGTTCCAGATAATATCAATGCCACCCAATTCCAAGCCCTCATTGGAAACCTTTCTGCCCAACAAAACATTGTATTTAACTCCAAATATGCTCCCGCAGATGAAGACCATAACAAACCTTTGCACATTGAAGCTCTTATCCACAAGCACAAGGTCAAACGTATCTTGATAGATGGTGGATCTGGGCTTAATCTGTGCACATACAAATTAATAAAACAATTGGGACTTTCTAAGGATCTGATAGACACATCAGGAAGGATCACAATAAAGGCATATGATGATGCAGAAAGAATTTCAAAGGGCATGATCACCTTACCTCTTCAAGTGGGTCCCATTACAATTGAAACCCCTTGCCAAGTACTAAATCTTGATCTCCCCTACAACATTCTCCTCAGGAGGCCATGGATTCTTTCCTTCCAGGCCATACCCTCCACCTATCACCAATGCATCAAATTCCCCTATAATGGAAGAGTGATCACTATCAAAGGTGATCCCCAACCTTTTCAATATTGCAAACTAGTAGAGGGGAAGCATCCATATCATTGCCCACTAAATAGACCCTCGCCAACACCTCCATCTAATGCATCAAATGTTTCCTCCACATCATCCCAACCAAATAATCAAATCAAGATCTTGGACAATGGCTGTGGAGAATACAAATTGGAAGACATCTTATTAATAGGCAACCTCCCTCTCTCTCCTAAGTCATTTGGCAAACCAAAAGAGATAAAAAAGGACCCAAAATGAATCATGCAATACCAAAACACTACCTTCTAGCAATGGGGCCCACTTGATAATGAGAGCCTTGAAGCAGATATCTCTTCATGGCTGTACCGGGAGGAAGATGAAGATCCAACAAGAATATCCAAAGAAATGTACCCAAAAGCATTTGCCATAGTTGAAAAAATGGGTTACAAAGGACACAGCCTGGGACCAGAGGAGAAAGGAAGAAAAACACCCATAAATCCTATCTCCTACAGAAACAACAAAGGCTTGGGGTACACCCTGATGCCTAAGATTACTATCGCTAGTGCCCCTTCTAGTCCTTCTTCAGATATCGAAAGCACTGACGAAGAGGAATTCCACAAAATGCCTTATGAATATGAGAAAGATATCTTCTTGGATGCTTACATCAATACCATCTTGTCCATCCTGAACTCATTGATTGGGGCCAACGAGACAAACCCACTTTAGATATCTACAGCGATGATAATGCTCTCATTTCTCTCCTAACAACACAAAATATGGAAGATTGTAATAGAATCGAGGGTATTCAACTACATAAAAAGGGATATTTTGGTAGTCAAGTCAATGCCCTTAGCCACAAAAAAGATAATAAAAGAAAAAGATATGATTCCCTAGGTGAAAACCTCCCTGAGGCACCTTTGGATGAACAAGAAATAAAAACAAAGGGCGTATCTGAAAGTGAAAACCTAGAAAATGCACTTGACGATGAGGGATTTGACCTCCCTACCATTGGTTACCTTCCATAGGACAAATCAAATTTGTTGATAGAAGAAACAGACAGCATCAACATGGGCACTGAGGTCATTCCGAAAAATGTGCTCATTGCCAAATCCGTCACAGAAATTGAGAAACAAGACTTCATCAACTTCCTTACAGAGGTAAAAATCAATTTTGCATGGTCCTATTCCGATATGCCAGGGTTGGACCCTACCTTGGTGGTTCACAATCTCACCGTCCGCCCAGATGCAAAACCTATAAAACAAAAATTACGCAAAATGCACCCACATATTGCACTCCTGGTCAAGGCGGAACTCCAAAAGTTGTTAGACGCAGAATTTATCAAACCAATAGATTATGCTGAATGGGTCTCCAATGTTGTACCTATCGGCAAACCTACTGGGGGCATTTGCATCTACACAGATTTCCAAAATCTAAATATAGCTTGTCCTAAAGATGATTTCCTGCTCCCCAATATAGACATGATTGTGGACCTTACAGTAGGACATGAAATGTTATCGCTAATGGATGGGTTTTTTGGATACAACCAAATCAGGATAGTAGATGAGGATCAACATAAAACTGTATTCACAACACCATGGGGTACCTTCTGTTACCGGGTCATGCCTTTTGGCCTTAAAAATGTTGGAGCTATGTATCAACGGGCAATGACAACAATTTTTCATGACCTCTTGCACAAAATTATGGAGGACTACATGGATGATCTGCTAGGAAAATCCAAGACAAGACAAGAACACATCCCCATTCTAAAACAGATCTTCAAAAGATTGGAAAAATACAAGTTGTGCCTAAATCCCAAAAAGTGTGTGTTTGACGTCACATCAGGAAAACTACTAGGATTCATTGTTTCCCACAGAGGAATCGAGGTTGATCCCACAAAAGTAAAAGCTATTATGGAAATGCCTCTGCCAAAAACTCTCAGACAACTACGCAGTCTCCAGGAAAAACTCCAGTCTGTCAAGCGTTTCATTTCACAGCTAGTAGACAAGTGCCATCCATTTGCACACCTATTGTGTAAAGACACAAAATTTAAATGGGATTGCCTATGTCAAAAGGCCTTTGAGAAATTAAAAGAATATCTAGCATCACCTCCTGTATTGATGCCTCCTACTCCTAGAAAACCCCTTATTTTGTATATATGTGCTACTGCAGTGGCATTAGGGGCATTATTGGTGCAAACAGATGATCAAGGGAAGGAACACGCTATTTACTACATTAGTTGGACATTGGTAGGATATGAACTCAATTACAACCCCATTGAAAGAGCATGCTTGGCATTGGTGTTTAGCACATAAAAACTCTGACATTATATGCTAAACAACAAAACAAGACTAATTGCTAAAATCGATCCACTTAAATATCTCTTGTCCAAGGCTTCTCTCACTGGTCGAACGGCTAAATGGGTCATGCTCTTAAGTGAGTTTGACATTGAATATGTGGACATAAAGGCAATCAAGGGACAAGTCATTGGAGATCAGTTGGCTAAAGCTTCACTTCCAAGAGACCATCCTCTTCTCACAAAATTACCAGATGAGTTCATTATGACTGTTACCACATCCTCCACATGGAAATTGTATTTTGATGGCTCCTACACTCAAAATGGATCGACGGCAGGAATATTATTAGTCACACATCAAGGAGATGGCATCCCAAAATCATACAAGATAACCTTTGCATGTACCAACAACATAGCAGAATATGAGGCCCTCATCATAGGTTTATGCTTGGCTATCCACTGGAAAATAAAGGAATTACAAGTCTATGGCGATTCTCAACTCATCATAAAACAAGTCGATGATGAATACTAGACAAAAGATGATAAACTCCTTCCCTACGGTACCATGGTTGAAGATCTTAAGCAATATTTCATGGCAATCAAGTTTGACCAAATCCCATGAACAAACAACAGGGTTGCAGATGCAATGGCCACCATTGGCTCCCTCCTTCAAATGCCAACACATAGTCAGAAGTGCGATTTCTTGGTCGAGCAATTGTTAATACTGGCATACGACCTACCAGAGTCTGAAATGGTATGTGTTCTCGTTGGTCCCGAGTTCCCTTGGTACTAAGAAACCTTTGCTTTCCTCAAAGACAACACCATTCCCCCACACCTCACCAAAACTCAACAGAAAACCTTCATCCGCCGATGTGCCCGTTACACCATCCTTGCAGACACCTTGTTCAGAAGGCATTTTGATGGTTCCCTCTTAAGGTGTTTAGATAAACAAGAAGCAGAATGGGCATTACGCGAAGTACACGAGGGTATCTATGGGGCAGACTCAAGTGGACTCACATTGGCTAAAAACCTTTTGAGAATAGGATACTATTGGCCTAAAATGGAAGAAGATGCATACAATTATGTGAAGAAATGCATCCCTTTCCAGTAGCATGGTGACAAGATTCATGCACCATCACAAGAATTGCAGCCATTCATTACACCATGGCCCTTCTTGTAGTGGGGGCTCGATCTCATTGGGAAAATCCACCCTTCATCTTCCAACAGACATAAATTCATTATCACCACCACTGAATACTTCACCAAGTGGGTAGAGGCTATCCCTCTTACTTTCACCACCGGCAAGCAAATATCCAAATTCATCCTAAACTACCTAATCTACCGATATGACATCCCAAAAGTTATCATCACAGATAATGGTAAACAATTTAAGAACCAGGATGTCAAAGAACTCTGCCAAAAATTCAACATCCAACACTGCTTCTCCACTCCATATTACCCCCAAGGCAATGGCCAAGCTGAGGCTTCTAATAAAACCCTAATAAAAATCCTCAAAAAGACAGTTAATGAAGCGGGCCGTGATTGGCACCTCCAAATCCATCCTGCATTGTGGGCCTACCGCACCTCCATCCGCACCCCCACAGACACCACTCCTTATTCCCTAGTATTTGGTTCTGAAGCCATCCTTCCCCTTGAGATTGAGATCCCCTCTCTAAGGGTATCACTGCAAAACATCCTACTAGACGAAGAATATAGAATTTCCCACTTACAAGAGCTAGAATTGTTAGATGAAAGGTGCCTCAAGGCCTTGAATCATCTTTGGGTATATCAAAACTATATGCGCATGAGTTATCATAAAAATGTCAGAACCCGGGAATTCCAAGTTGGTGATCTTGTCCTCATAGAAAATCAGAAAAATCTACAAGAAAGAGAAAAGAAAGGCAAGTTCGAGCCTAATTGGCTTGGACCATATGTAATCACAATGAAATATGGATCAGGAACTTATTAGTTGGCTACTCCTGAAGGTGATCCTTTAGATGATCCAATGAATATCATGCACCTCAAAAGATTTTATGCTTAGTCCTCAGGAAGTCTTAAATTGTCAAAAAAATCAAGAAATTTTTTTTTTTTAAAATGAGAAAAAGATCTTGAAAAAATTGTCACTTTGGTGAAAACCTGGCAAACAGGCACCTTATGACACAAAAAAATTAAAAAATCAGAAAAAGAAAGAAAAAACAATTCATCCATTAGTGAAAACCACTTGGTGGCACTATGGACAAGTACCTTGGTGCAAACCTATGTGCAGGCACCAAGGTAGATAACTGGATCCACTGTCTATCAAGTTGATACTACAAATCATCTGCCATCCAACCCACCCATGCACAACATTCCTTCTTTTCTGCCTCCCAATAAAACATGCGTATGATGATGAAGTCTTCACCTAAGTCATGAATAAGGAATGTCCCATTGAAACTGAGATTTTATGCCTCTGTATGTAGGCTTCAAGAAGTCCTGAGAAACAATCCCAAGTCCATCCTAGTTCTACTCTTGGAAAGAGGTATCATGTGGTCGCAAGGAAGAGACTTGTTAGATTTTGTTAGATCTTTTCATATAGGATTGCACCTTTTGCCCTACGACTGCCACTATTTATGACTGCCTAGGTTCTTCCATATCCAAGTACGTTATGATAGGCACATACTGGGGCATATTTCATAGTATGGAATGTTTTGGATGCTTCTTGTGTAAACCGGCAACCTAGTACTAGTGTTTACCAATACTTACCTTCTCGTGTACAAGAGGTATCGTGTGTTTGAGGGCTTCCTTGCATGAACCCACAATTTTGTATTAGTGTTTCTTAACACTTGCATTGTTGTGTGCAAGAAATTCTCATTTGTCTACAGAGTCAGTCCATGCCCTATGTTTCTCATGGCATCTTGATTTCTATAATCAATGGTGCAAGTCACTGAGGGCAACATCAAACTAGGTTGGCTCTCCACATTTGTTGTACACAAAATCTCACCATCATTCCATCAAATCCTAAACTCAATAATCCCATGGAGTTCTCAGTTGCCCCCATTTTCCTCCGTGGTCTCGCATCTCATATTCTTCTTTCCAAATACCTCACGACTGCTTCATATTTGTTCCTCATCTATCCCTTCCACCTTAATTTTTCTTCCTCTATTTTTTTTTTCCTCACATAATCAATTCTGATTCTGATTCATGCCTTATACAGGATGTATCCTTCCTGAAACCAAATGCTCTGATCATGTCTTATACAGGATGAATCCTTCCTAAAACTAGATGTTGTGATCTGATCATGTCTTATATAGGATGAACCCTTCTTGAAACCAGACGTTATGATCAATCATGTCTTATACAGGATGTATCCTTCCTGAAACTAGACACTCTGGTCATGTCTTATACAGGGTGAATCCTTCCTGAAACTAGGCATTGTGATCAATCATGGCTTATACAAGATGAATCCTTCCTAAAACTAGATGTTGTGATCTAATCATGTCTTATACAAGATGAATCCTTCCTGAAACTAGACATTGTGATCTAATCATGTCTTATACAAGATGAATCCTTCCTAAAACCAGATGTTGTGATCAATCATGTCTTATACAAGATGAATCCTTCTTGAAACCAGATGTTGTGATCTGATCATGTCTTATACAGGATGAACCCTTCTTGAAACTAGACGTTGTGATCAGTCATGTCTTATACAGGATGTATCCTTCCTGAAACCAAACACTCTGATCATGTCTTATATAGGATGAATCCTTCCTAAAACCAGATATTGTGATCAATCATGTCTTATACAAGATGAATCCTTCCTAAAACCAGACACTTTGATCATCTTTGTCTTATACAGGATGAATTCTTCTTGAAACCAGACTGAATCTAGATCTTATCAATCGAATCAAATCAAATCTATCAGGATATCAATTTTGCAAAACTCCAAAGATCAAATACCTCAATTGATCTCTCGAGGGGGCATCACCATACCATAATCTATCAATCAAGAGCTAGGGCATCCTATCAAACCAATATCAGCATCAAAACAAGATTATTCTTTTAATCAATGTGTCATCACACCTCACTTCAAAGAGGGGCAAAATGTAGACACTTAAAAATAATTATTTTAATTATTTTTAATTCCTCACATAATTAATTAATTAATTATGTTAATTCAAATTCCTCTCAATATTAATTAAATATAATTAATATTGTCACTATAGCATATGATTGATTTATTTAATAAATCAATCCCTTTCTTTATTCTTCTAAAAAAATAAAATCCTCACAAATCTTCCTCTTAGCTAATTAATTTCAATTAATTAGTTAACCTACATGATTCCTACAAATTATCTTCTTAATTAATTCTTCTAGAAACCCCCTAAACTCAATTAACATTATTCTTCTAATTTTTTATTCCCTCCACTCATTCTCTCTCCTAGTCAAATTCTCCTACAAATATTAATCCCACCTAACATTTCCTCTAATCCCTCTCCTAATGAGTCATTAATGGTTAATCATCATGATTAGCCACAAAGTCAACTCTTTGTCTTTTTCATCCAGCCACTAGCTTTAAATGCTCTTTTCCTAGGTGAATGTAAGATTTTCGAAATCACACATTCCTCTAGGCATCCCCTCTCCCAAGGAATTTTTAATTGTTTTTTTATTCCTCCAATCCCCATGATATCCTTTTTTGGAGAATTTTTAATACTTCCAATGCATCTTGTGGAGTGTGGAGATATGAAATGCCTTTAAGGCATATTTCTTGGTCTCCACACCCTCTCTTGGAGCTTGTGTGAGATCACAAGTAAATCTTAGCCCTTCATCTTGAATCCATCCTAGCCATTCATTTTTCTTTCCTTTTCCTATAAATAGGGCTCCATCCCTTCATTCAAAACATCTTGAAATCCAGTAAGTTTATGCTACCCTTTTGAGCCTAGGAAATCATCTTGGCAACTTGATCATCTCATCCTTATCATTTTTCAAATCCATTCCATCTGTGCACAATATTGGAGAGCCATCCACATCCAACAATCAAAGGAGCACATCAAGTGGAGCATTATCAAGCGGTGCCTTCACTTCATCAAGCTCAATCCGAAAGAGAAGGTAAAATAGCAAGATGAAATGGTCTTTTAATGATATTTTAGCATTCTGCATGTTTATTTTGTTATATTTTGATCATTTGACCTTCAAATCTATTTTCCCCTCTTCACCTACCAACCGGTAGTCATACAATACTTCCATGTGCTGGTTCACATAATTACATGCTGGTTCACCTTGAACAAATATACCATTTCACTTTGGCATATATACCAGTTCACACATATGTTGGTTCTCTCTTCTCACATATCACATATGTCGGTTCACTTCATATCACATATTGACATCAATGACAACATACAATATCATTATGCCCTCATACCGGTTCACATAATGCCAACAATCTCCCCCTTTGGCATTGATGGAAATATACAAAGATACCTCTCTGCTTCACATCTTCTCCCCCATTTGTTGCAGATATCTTTTCTGCTTCACTTCTTCTCCCCCTTTGACAAAAATGCCAAAGTTTAGGCACAAGCTTCTCAGTTCCATTATGTTGCTTCCCTTGAGGAGTAGCATCCTTCAATACATCAATCCTATAGAAATATTTGACTATGTAATACATGATTGATGTGGAGAATATACCTTTAGTTCACCTCTTGAAGGGGCAGTACCCCTAATTCACCTCTTAAGTGTGTAAATGTAGTCTTTGGAAGAGGCTTGGTGAATATGTCTGCTTACTGCTCCTTACTGGACACATGCTCCAGTGCAATCTCTTTGTTCTGAACCTTTTCCCTTAAGAAATGATACTTGAGTTCAAAGTGCTTGGTTCTTTGAAATATTGATAGCACTTGTGTTATCACAGAATATACTTACCGATTCAGATACAGGGATTTTGAAGCCTTGCAGTACATGCTTCATCCAAATTGTCTGAGTGCAGTTCATGAAAGTTGCAACATACTCCACTTCCACTATAGATTGAGAGATACAACTTTGCTTTTTACTCATCCATGAGACCAGTCTCCCACCAAGAAAGAATGCACAACCGGTTGTGCTTTTCTGATCATCCACATTACCTACCCAATCAGCATCAGTGAATACTTTCAGATTGAAATCATTGCTGTATGGGTACCACAATCCATAGTCAATTGTTCCCTTCAGATACTTAAGAATCCGCTTGTAGTAATGCCAACTGCGTGTGCAATATCCGGTCTGCTATGCACTACATAATGCAACTTACCAATCATTGATCAGTATTCCTTCTCATCAACCAGTGTGGAATCATCCTCTTTTAACAATTTACAACCGGTCCCCATCAGTGTACCAACCGGTTTGCTATCTTCCATGCCAAAGGTCTTCAACACATCTTTGTCATATTTGGACTGAGTGATAAAGATTCCATCTTTCATCTAGTGGATCTACAGCCCAATGAAGAACTTAATCTCCCCTATGAGTGACATCTCAAACTCTTTCTTCATCTCATCAGCAAACTCATGACTCATCTTGTCATCTCCACCAAAGATAATGTCATCAACAAAAACCTCACAGATCAGGATCTGATCTCCTTCAGACTTCAAGTAGATATTACTATCTTCACTTGTTCTCTCAAATCCAATCATCACAAGATGGGAAGGTAGACGTTCATACCATGCTCTAGGTGCCTGCTTTAGGCCATATAAGGCTTTATGTAGCTTGCACACCATATCACTATCTTCAAATAGGGAAAACCCATCTAGTTTCTCTATATGCACCTCCTCTTCAAGTACACCATTTAGGAATGCGGATTTTACATCCATTTGATATACCTTGAATCATTTAAAAGCTGCATATGCAAGAAGCATATGAACTCCTTCCAATCTGGCTACAGGAGCAAAGGTTTCTCCATAATCTTCTCCTTCTTCTTGAGCATATCCTTTGCACACCAATCTAGCTTTATTCCTAATCACTGTACCATCCTCATTCAACTTGTTTCTGAACACCCATTTGGTGCCAATGACATTTTTATGCTCTGCTCTGGGTACCAAGGACCATGTACCATTTTTCTCTATCTGGTCAAGTTCCTCTTCCATTGCCTTGATCTAGTCTTCATCTTTATGAGCTTCTTTGAATGATTTAGGCTCAAATTCAGAGATCATACATGAGTTTTCTTTGATCTTTCTTCTTGTTAGGATTCCTACATCCTTATCTCCTATGATCTGCTTAGGATCATGACTCAGCTTGACATACTAAGGAATGGTCTTGACTGGTTCTTCTTGTTTTTCCTCTTCATCCTCATCTTCATCAGTATCAGCATTCACCAGTTTAGGAACACTGTTACTAGTACTTGGTTGACTGACAACCGGTTCCCAAAAGGTTGCAACTGGTTCATTTACAACTTGCTCACTGTCGGTTTCTTTAGTTTTCTTAGAGGATTCATCAACCCTTACATTGATACTTTCTATAATTCTCTGAGTCCTATTTTTGTAACACTTGAGAGCTTTACTCTTGGTGGAATATCCTAGGAATACTCACTCATCACATTTAGCTTCAAATTTTCCCTGATGTTCAATCCTCTTGATGTAACATTTGCTACCAAATACCCTAAAGTAGCTAACCACAGGTGTTTTACCAGTCCAATACTCATAAGGATTTTTGTCCTTACCTTTCTTGATGAGTACCCAGTTCATTGTGTAGACTGCAGTGCTCACCGCTTCCTTCCAAAAGGTGTGAGCTACCTTTCCTTGAATCAACATGGTTCTAGCTACTTCAACCACAGTCTGGTTATTCCTCTCTACTAGGCCATTCTGCTATGGAGTTTGGGGGGCAGACAGTTTCCTCTTAATGCCAAATTCTTCACAATACTTATTGAATTCACTGGAAGTGAATTCCCCTCCTTGATCAGTTTTGAGACACTTGATCCTTTTACCACTTTCCTTCTCTAGTAATGCTTTGAAAGCTTTGAATTTCACAAAGGCTTCAGACTTGTCTTTCAAGAATGTGACCCACATCATTCTTGAGCAGTCATCAGTGAGAATC
Source organism: Cryptomeria japonica (assembly GCF_030272615.1). NCBI lineage: Eukaryota > Viridiplantae > Streptophyta > Pinopsida > Cupressales > Cupressaceae > Cryptomeria > Cryptomeria japonica. The sequence continues at coordinate 523,549,955 of NC_081407.1, forward strand.
ATGAAGTACCTATCACCCTGCACACTTCTAGTTTTCATAGGACCACACAAATAAGTATGCACAAGATCAAGCAAGTTGTCAGCAGTGAAAGATTTACCTTTAAAGGTTGAGGAAGACATTTTCCCCAATTGACACTCTCTGCACAAGTTATTATCCGGTTTGCTTAGCATCGGCAACCCTCTAACTGCCTTGATCTTACTAGCCTTCACAATGTTATCAAAGTTTACATGGTAGAGTCTCCTATGCCATATCCAGCTATCATCAAACTTAGCCATAAGACATGTACTTATATTTGCATTTAGATAAAATAGGTTACCTTTGGTCTGCAAGCCAGTGGCCACCAATTCACCATCTTTTCCTTTGATTCTGCGGACTCCATTCTTGAATTCTAGAGTGACACCATTGTCATTCAGCTAGGCAACACTCAGAAGGTTGTGTCTGAGACCATCAACCCAGTACACATTATCAGCACTACTCTTTCCATTCAGAGAGATGGACCCTCTACCTTTGACCATGCATGGTGCATCATTGCCAAAGCAAACCACACCACCATCATACTCCTCCAAGGATAGAAACTTGCTCCGGTCACCAGTCATATGGTGAGAACAGCCACTGTCAATGATCCACTCATTGGAATTATCAAACCAGGAGACAAGAGCCTTCTTGTTTGACACATCTTCTTTCATAGAAACAAACACAATATCTTCATTTTCTGGTTTGTCCTTGTTATCAGCATTAGGACATTTTATAGCAATATGTCCTATCCGATTACAAGAAAAGCATTTCAAAGGTAGCTTACCTTTGTATTTACCAGTTCCTTTAGGAAGCTTCTTGGCAAGGAGAGCTTCAAATGCCATCAGAATCTCCTCATCGTTCATTTCTCTGCTTTGTCTAGGTTCACCACTAGTGCTAGCTTCTTTTCCTTTTTTGGATGGTATAGCAGAGGCTTTAAATGTTGATTCAGTCTTTTGAACACTACCATCAAAACTATTTAGCTCATAAGCTGTCAACTTGGCTATGATGGAGTCCAAGGATACCTTAGTCTTGTCTATTGATCTCAGCTCCTGAATAGCAGCAACCCTTATTGCATAGACCAGCAACAAGGATCTCAGAACTTTGCTTACCACAGTGGAATCTTCTTGCTTACCACCTACACTCTTGATTTCTCCAACAACTATTTTGATTCTTATTCCATACTGTTGAATGGTCTCACCTTCAACCATCTGCATATCTTCAAACTTCCCTCTCAGGCTTTCTTCCTTAGCCTGTTTTACATGTTCATCACCACTATAGATATTTTCAAGAGCATCCCATACCTCTTTGGGATTTACCTTGTCCTGAACATCAATAAACTCAATGTTAGATAGACTACTAATAAGGGCTTCCATGACTTGCCCATTTTCTTGTATCTCTCTCTTTTGGTCATCGGTGAGAGTACCGGTAGGGACAACATAGACATTCTCAACATAGCTCTAGTGTTGAGCACCCATGCTTCTGATGAATATCTTCATCCTATCTTTCCATATACTGAAATTTTCCCTATTAAACTTTGGATCTTCCCTCTTCATCATTTGACTGGGATCTTTACCTCAAGCGGTTCAGCTTAAAACACAGAGGACCTGGAGGACGCTCTGATACCAATTGATAACTCAATGATGAGAAAATAGTACCAAACCGGTACTGAGAGGGGGGGGTGAATTAGTATAGGCAAAATACAGTTTCTCAACTGGTTCAATAGCAATTACTCCAAATGACTATCAAATAGTGACACCAGTTCGAAATAGAGTGCAACCGGTAAAACTCAGAACAACTTAAAACAATCATAAACTAGTTACTCACTGCACAGTCCACTCAACTCAGAACTACACTACCATTTCACCCTTATGAATGAATAGATAATCTATCATCATATCTTCACAATAGCTAGTTCAACATGTTTTATTGACAGGCATAAAACACAAAACCATCATATGCTTTAACAGGTAATAACGAAACATCACAAGATAAAAGTATCACACATGACACACATATTTTCACATGGAAACCCAACTGGGAAAAACCACGGTGGGGATGAATACCCACAAGCTTATTTTGAACTCTTTAGAAGTCTGCTCTGTTAGGAGCCTTGTCTAGTTAAAGACATTACAATAGGTTCTGTTAGGAACCGATCCTATTAGGGATCACCTGGTTAAGGGTTAAACCCGGTTAGGGTTACCTTATGAGAGGATTCAAGAACTCAATAGCTAAAGGATCTCCAGAGCTCTATAGCTTCCCAGAACTCAATAACTTTGAGTTACCCTGTTAGAGGATTTGTATCAAGTCAGTTAAGGCTACCCTGTTAAGGGATTTCACAACTGTTAAAGTGGTTAAAGATCAACAGGAATTACAATGATCTGGTAATAACACTCAATGCTAATGCAGATCCTTTTTGGCTCTTCTTCACCTTCTGCACACTCACTTTGCAGGTGTCTCTTCTCTCCTTTGGTCTAGCAAGAATCACGTATCACTTCCCTTGGATACACACATATAACTTTTGCCAACAACTTTAGAAAGAAACACAACATCGACCTTATAGGAAACAGACAGGTCGGTAGCAAAAACCCTAAGCCTTAAACATATTAGGTTAAGCAATTCAAACGATTCAATCCTAACCATTGAATCATACTGCATTAAATGCAACAATCTTGAATCGATCTCAAGACATTCTTCATCGTCCATTATCCACCGATTTCATGGCGGCTGATAAGCCATCACGCATTATCACCGTATAACAAACTTCGCACATTCCCAAGGTAGATAAGGATAGTCTTCTTCATGCAAGATCCTTCACGCACATAGGGCTTACGTGGCAACACAATCTGTTCTCCATTATACTATTAACTCATCACACAACGATCACCAATTGAGTCACACAGGCTTGAGGTACTCCAACCGGAAATCTTGAAGTGGAAACTACCTACCAACCGGTAGTCATACAATGCTTCCATGTGCCGGTTCCCATAATTACATGCCGGTTCACCTTGAGCAAATATACCATTTCACTTTGGCATATATACCGGTTCACACATATACTGATTCTCTCTTCTCACATATCACATATGTCGGTTCACTTTATATCACATATTGACATCAATGACAACATACAATATCATTATGTCCTCATACCAGTTCACATAATGCCAACACATTATTGATAAGGACACATAATTATGCAACTCTCAAATCAAACCATAAAACACCCCCCCAACTTAAGATGACACGTGTCCACACATGTGAAAAGGGACAAAGGGAAGGGTATGCAGATTATACGAATCATATCAAGCAATAATCATAATGAAAGAATAAATGCATAATTAAATGAAAAATAAATAATACATATACCTGCAGTCGTACCAATGAATGTTGCAATAAAACGATTAGATATCACAATATGAGATGAGATGACCTGAAGTGAATGATGTGACAAAAATAAAAATGAAATGGGATGAGGTGGATGAGAAAATTATTAGTGGAGAACAGTATTTTCATAAAGTATGGAAATAGTTATTATGAATGCATGCTAGAGGAATTTTAAGGCTCAGGACCAACAAGGCCCTCTTCGGAGGTTGTAGAAACTATAGCAAGAATGTCCCCATTAGATGATGCAAGAATTGTGCCAAGAATTTCCATGTTAGATGTTGCAAGAACTATGTCAAAAATGTCCCCATTAGATGCTACAGGAACTGTGGTAAGAAGGTCCCCTCCAGATGCTGCAGGAACTATGGTAAGAAGGTCCCCTACAGATGCTGCAGGAACTGAGGTCTGCTCTTGGTTGTCAAATTTTTGCAGGAACTCTTCTTTTGTTGCAGGCTTATGATAAAGGCATAGTTGATGACCATTGACCAAAATTTTGAACTTGACTATGTCTATTGTTGTCAACCAATCTGCTCCATTCTGAAAAACTTGATCTATTTCATATGAGCCCAACCAACATGTCTTTAGCTTCCCCATTGTATCCTTATATTTGGAATCATATAACAATGCCCAATCTCCAGATTTAAATTTCCTCTCCTCGATATACTTATCATGCCATTTAGCTCGTTGATGTTGAATAATTTTGGTGTGCTGGACAACCATCTTTCTCAACTCATCTAGAGCAATTAATTGCATGATACGGTTTGTTTGTGCTTCCGAGAGAGTCATATTCAATTGTAAAGTCATCCTCAGAGTTTTATGCTCAAACTCAATGGGCATCATGGTTGTTTTTCCATACACTATTTAAAAAGGTGTAAAACCAATTGTTGTCTTCCATGTTGTTCTGTATACCCAAATGGCTCTAGGAAGTCTATTTGACCAATCTTTCTTATGAAGAGATATTGTCTTGGTAAGAATAACTTCTAAATCCCTATTTGTAACCTCTACCTAACCATTTTCTTGAGGAAGGTATGGAGTAGACTTCCTGTGTCTGCTATTATATTCATTAACCAATGTTGCAATTAATGTGGAAGTAAGTTATGGTCCTTGATCTGAAACAATCTTTCGTAGTACTCCATATCTGGTAAATATTTCCTCGTAGAGAAATTCAACTACCTTATTATCTCTTGCATGTTTCTTCCACCCCTTTTGTAACATAATCAGTGCATAATAGAATATAGGATTTCCCATTGGAAGGAGGATCAATTGGTCCAACAAAATACAATCCCCATTTGTCAAATGGTGCAACCAATATTTGGGGATACAATGGCATTTCATCAGATCTGGTAGGCCTACCCATTTGTTGGAATCTATCATATTTTATAGTATATTGAGTTGCATCTTTATACAAAGCTGACCAATAATATCTTGTGCTAAGGATCTTAAGTGTTAGATAGTTCAAATAACTAGAAGACAATTGGGAGGTGGGGGGGTGACTCAGTTGTCATAGATTACCAGAACATAAAGCAATTAAAAACTTACTACCGGAACCCAAAACATTAATATCGGAATGCTTAAACCAAATACCAGAATAATAGTTAAACTAATTAAGCATAAACAATAATCATAGAATTTATTCTATCCACATGACACCAAGATTTATACGTGGAAAACCCAGTAAAGAGAAAAACAATGGTGGGAAGCCTACCCACATTCAGATAATACTTCTACAATAAGAATGTGAATTACAATTAAGGGGCCTCCACTTGTAGGATGTCCAACAACCTAGAGCACACTGCTCATCACAAAATGAGTCTCACTGACTACATAGAAATCCAAACTACAATCCGGAAGAAGTGTTTCAATTACAAAGATAGTATCTCATATGCCTAAGTACAGTTCTAGTTAAGCTCAATACCAGAGGACTAAATCCTCTTACATAAACCCAAATCGATCTCCAATGATCAACCAAATCCTTTGCCTAAATGATATTACATTATTCACACATTACATATCCATATTCATTCCCTAGCCTTATACCTATGATGATCTGTAATGAGATCTTACATCATATATATACAAACCCTCGAATATAAACAATCGGGTCAGCCACCAGACAAAAAGCCAATTACATAATTACAAAACATGTCGACCTTAGACCAAACAAATAATATACAATATATAAGACATCACAGAAACACATCAAGAGGACCAATCCACATGTTACATTAAGCCGGTCCATAAACTAGATCAACTAGGACCCAATATAGGTCCACACATTAAAGCAATGATCCCAATTTGTCATGTCTCGAACATGATCACCATCAGCATCCTGAAACTCCACCAGAAGTTGCACCAACACCACTTATGCATATCATCAAAGATCTTCATCAAAGCTCTGTCGGTGAAACCCTTGCTGGAACCACAAGCCAAGCTTCCAAGAAAGCAATATAGCATCCGATCACCAAACCAAAACCAACTTACCGAATATGAACATGAGTATCATGAATAATCCAATTCCATAACCAAACCATACCGCAACCTACTGTATTATGTCGGATCCAAACCAACCATAAACCACTCAACCTACCGAGACCAGAAGGGTGTCGATAAAGCATCCAAATAGCTAGTGTTGACATCAATAACAAAACATCAATGCAACACATAATCATTTCCTCCAAATGGCCAACAATCTTCCCCTTTGGCATTGATGGTAGCACTAGATGTGAAAAACATCTAAGTACCAAGAAATGCCAAACAAGTCTCCCCCAATGGAAGACAACCAACAATCTCCCACATAAAGATATAGCAATGAAGTTCTGAAACAAAGACCAAAATCCCCCTTGTGAAAGATATCTCTATAAAGCTTTGAATTATATATATATATATATATATATATATATATCCATAATGTATACAACTCCTTATTTTTTTCGTTTTCACATCAATATCTCTTCCCCTTTCACAATAATGCCAAAAATCTGACAAAAATTTCAAAGCAAAAACATAAACCATTGAATCACAAAGCTAACTACTCCCCCTGAGCAGTAGCATCCCCACATCAGTGTCGGAATGAAAAATAGCTCTGATAATGCATATCAGACTAATGTCAAACCACATCAATCAAGTCTCCACTTGAGGGGTAGAAACTCCCAATTTGTCTTTGAAGTACTAAAATTATTACTTAGGCAAAGGTTTAGTGAAGATAAATGTAGTCTTCTCTTTAGTGTTCACATAAACCAGTCTACATTTGCTTCTACCTTTTCCTTCAAAAAGTTGTACTTGATAGATATGTGCTTTGTCTTAGAATGAAATACTGGATTATTTGATATATCAATAGTAGCAAAGTTATCATAGTGAATAACTATAGGTTCATTACAATCCACCTTTATATGCTTTAACATTTGCTTCATCCATAGAACTTGTGTACAGTTAGTAGCAACAACAACATACTCAGCTTCAATAGTAGATAAAGAGGTACATGATTGCTTCTTGCTGATCCATGAGACAAGTTTCTTTCCAAAAAAGAAATCTCCACCGGATGTTCTCTTTCGGTCATCAACATCTCCAGCCCAATCTGCATCTGTATATGCACATAATGTAAAGTCATCATCCTTAGGGTACCACAAACCATATTCTAATGTACCTTGTAAGTATCTAAAAATCCTTTTCATCGCACTATCATGATTTTCTTTAGGATCACTTTGAAATCTTGATACAATATAAAGAACATTCATTATGTTAGGCCTAGTTTGAGTCAAATAAAGCAGACCTCCAATCATAGATTTGTATCTTGTAGGATTTACTGGTGCAGAAACATATTTCCTTGTCAATTTCTCACTCGTAACCATAGGAGTACCAACCGGTTTAGAGTTTTCCAAACCAAATTTCTTCAACAATTCCCTAGCATACTTACTTTGACAGATGAAAATACCTTTATCAGTTTGAGTAATCTGCAAACCTAAGAAAAATTTCATCTCCCCAATCATAGACATCTCAAATTCATTCTTCAGATTAGTAGCAAATTCCTTATACAATTTATCTTCACCTCAAAAAATCATGTCATCAATAAATACTTCAATAATCAATATATCATCATCAATGATCTTATAATATAATTTTTCTGTCAACATTACCCTTAGTAAAACCAAGCTTCAAAAGATATTTATTCAACCTTGCATACCAAGCTCTAGGTGCTTGTTTCAATCCATATAAATCTTTCCTTAACCTGCAAACCATGTTTGTATCATTTGATAGTGAAAAACAATCAGGTTGCTCAATATAAACTTCCTCATCAAGATCCCCATTCAAAAATGCACACTTAACATCCATCTGATAAACCTTGTAGTTTTTGTGGGCAGCATAGGCAAGAACTAATCTTACAGCTTCAATCCTATCT